>NC_072424.2:59133593-59442265 GCF_028878055.3 Symphalangus syndactylus | reverse complement strand
TCAGCCTCCCAAAGTACTGGGATTACAGGTGTGAGCCACCACATCCAACAAAGAGTGGATTTTTTTTAAAACTTTCTCAATTACAGAAGGGAAGTCAACCAACTCATAGGTTCATACCCACACAAAATAGCACATAAACCTTGCTTAACCATTACTTACACACACACACACACACACACACACACACACACACTCTTGCATACACATACACAGACCCAGGGGATCAACAGCGTATTCACACAGGGATGAGAACACACCAGAACAGAATAGACCAAAACTTAGAGATAAACATTTTGAACAGGGCGTTTTTTTTATCCAGGTAACTACCTGATGATCATAGTGCAAATTATGCCCTCATAAATAAAAATAAGACGCAAAACAGATTATAGAAATTCTAAGTCTTTACTGAACTAATTTTCTCAAATTGTGCTGGACACAGACAAGTCATATACTAGATTCAATACTGTTAAATATACTTTATAATAGTTTCTAATATCCATGTATTACCTTATATTTTAATAACTTTTTCACTGAGTTGTCTTATTTAATCCTCCAAATCTATGAAATAATTGACTTTATCATTCCCATTTTACAAATAAAGATCAGAGAGGGTAAATAACTCATAGAGGATTCAGTATACTGCCTGCACTGCAAAGTCAGATTTGTAGAACTATTTACTGAGCCACCCTTTCAAACTCATTTTATCGCTGGTTATTCATTAATATTGTCTCCCACATACCAGCTTCTCTGCTAACCACTTCTTTAACTTGACATTCTAAAAGGATCCTAAATGTCTGCTTTCATTTCCCTAGATTTCACCACTTCTTAGTATTATTTATGGTCTCCTCTACTTCTAAACGTTTAGACCAACCCAAATCACCCATAAACCACAAACCTAGGATGATTGTGCACACCAGTTGGCTGCCTTCATAGCAGTCCTCCCCAGTTTTTTCCATGCTTGAAGGGCCCTGATTTCATTTGATGTCTACCTCTCTTCCTGCCACAAGAACCAAGGAGGGGTTACCCCATTTTCAGTTCCAAGAGTAAATCTTGATAAGCCTATGCCAATAATTATGACCCCAGTTCTTTTTCCAAGGATTGGTTTAAGCACAATCACATGACCTAATTCTGCGCAATGAGACATGAGGGGAGATGATACGGGAGAAACTTATGGAAAGGTTTTCCACTACCGTTATGAGCAGAATTGTGTTGAATTCATACGCTGAAGCTCTAACCCCCAGTACCTTAGAATATGAATGCCTTTGGAAATAAAGCCTTTTTGTGTGTGTGTGTGTGTGTGTGTGTGATGGAGTTTCGCTCTTGTTGCCCAGGCTGGAGTGCAATGGCACAATCTCGGCTCAGTACAACCTCCACCCCCCAGGTTCAAGCGATTCTCCTGCCTCAGCCTCCCAAGTAGCTGGGATTACAGGTATGCACTACTACACACGGCTCATTTTGTATGTTTAGTAGAGGCAGGGTTTCACCATGTTGGTCAGGCTGGTCTCAAACTCCTGACCTCAGGTGATCCTGCCTCAGCCTCCCAAGGTGCTGGGATTACAGGCATGAGCCACCGAACCCGGCTGAGATAATGTCTATAAAGAGGTAACTAAAATTAAATGAGGTTTTATGGGAAGTCCCTAATCCAATCTGACTGATGTCCTTTTGAGAGGAACTGTGGACACTCAAAAAGACACCAGGGATAAGCGAACAGAGGAAGGACCATGTGGGGACACAGAGAATGTGGCCAGCTGCAAGCCAAGGAGGATGGCCTCAGAAAAAACAAACCTGTGATATCTTGGTGTTGAACTTCGAGCCTGCAGACTATGAGAAAATAAATTTCTGTTCTTTATGAAACTCAGCCTGTGGTATTTGCTTATGGCAGCCCTAGAAATCTAATATAGTCATTTAAAAATGACATGTAAATGAATTTTAAAATAATGACACAAGGAAGGAAGCACCCTTTCTGTTACTGGACATTTTGATATCTGATTATGAAGATGGGAACTGCTTTAGCCATCTTACACCTGTACAGAGAATCCATCTGAGAACTGGTTTCTATGTTGAGTATGGCAGATCTACCAAAATATACATAAAACAAAAACTTGTTTCTTAATGATGCTGCTGAGCCACTGAATTAACTAAACTTGGATCACTCTGTCTTCAAGTGTCCTCTTATATGAAAATATGTTTCCCTGATTTCGTTAAGCTGTGGTTTTCTACAAATTATAGCCAAAATCATCCTATTGATACAATCAATTGGATAAAGTTTAGCTATTGACAAGCTAAGGCTGTTTCAGCAGTTGCTCTAGATTTTACTCCTTTATTCCTCATCAGTTCTTAGTCTTCTCCATTTCCAACTCTATACTCTTGGCTCTTAAGTTTTGCCTCCAACCCGTCTCAGAGTTTTAACTCATCTCTAACTTGTCCATAGTTTTCTAAGCATTAGACTCTCAATTGTCCCCTATAAACTTGCTTAGTTTCTCTTAGGTGGGAATTACAATCTTGGATCTATCCACTTAAAATGAAGTCCAAGATCAGTTCCAAAATGTAGGCAAATTCAGAAAGATAAACTAATAACCTATCTTTTAGTTGACATGGTCAACCCAATACATATATCTGTGTTATGCTCTGTGTATAAGTAATGGCAAATTCCTGAAGGACCGACACCCAATATCACATAGGCAAAAAGTCTGAGACCTCAAACCCAATTTCCTGACACCAAATACTTTACTAATTCCATTATTCATTATTCTACCCAGTTAATAAATTTGATGTTAATATATTGGGACCAGATAGTATTCACTTAAGAGTTTTAAAAAATTACAAGGTGAAAATGTAGAAATACATACAATTTCTCATTAACTTTATAAATCGCCAGAGATATAAGGATTTATAAGATATTAAAAGGATTTTGTAATTGTAGACTCTTACCTCCCTACTTGGAAGTTTGATAGAGTATTTACAAGCAAGAGATGGACCCCTTTGTGAATATAGATAGGATGAATACATAGAGCTTAATCTATAATCCAAAATTCAGTGGGAGAAGACATGCCATCAGGTAAACATTTTGCTTTCCGTAGCTTAGCTACAAATACATTGACCTTGATCCAGCCATTGAGAATATCATTGACTTCCAGAGTTTTGGGGCTTTTTAATTCTTATTTTACTATTATTATTATTGCTTACTTGTTTGTTTGTTTCTGGCTAATTCTCCTTATCTGATTCTCTGACCCTATTTTGGTAACCTGTCTTTCATATTTCTAATCTCATTTTCTGCTTTTTGCATCACTTTTCATCAGGTATTGATTTCTGTATTCCTAGCCATAACCCGTTAACCTAAATGTCATTCTTGATAATCCTTTGTATCTAATAATTCATTTTAATGGTCTTGGAACTATACAATACCTTGACTATACACGCAACATTGAAGTTCAACAAAAGAACCCATGTTCCTTTCCCTGACTCAATAAATATTTAGAGAGGGTAATCTACTGGGAAAAGAGAAATATGGTTTCTGTAAGGGGATATTATAGTCATCTAGTAGCATTCTTTGAAAAGGTAAATTAATAAATAAGGGGCGGGCATGGTGACTCACACCTGTAATCTCAATACTTTGGGAGGCTGAGGCTGGTATGGATCACCTGAGGACAGGAGTTCAAGACCAGCCTGACCAATATGGTGAAACCCCATCTCTGTTAAAAATACAAAAATCAGCCAGGCATGGTGGTGTGCACCTGTAATCCCAGCTATTCGGGAGGCTGAGGCAGGAGAATTGCTTGAGCCCAGGAGGTGGAGGTTGCAGTGAGCTGAGATCACACCACCGTGCTCCAGCCTGGGCAACAGAGCAAGACTCCATCTCAAAAAAAAATAAAAGAAAAATAGATAAATAAGGACAATAAGCAAAGGTAAAGTGCGTAGACTTTAAATTCAGACCTTTGAACCAAGGATTATCTTAAAGGTGAATCACTCACTGTCGGATTATACAGTTAGCAGCCCTCTGTATCCATGGGTTTCTCTTCCATGGATTCAACCAACCATAGATCAAAAATATTCAGGAAAGTGTTCCTATTTCTCCACATCCTCTCCAGCACCTGTTGTTTCCTGATTTTTTAATGATGGCCATTCTAACTGGTGTGAGATGGTATCTCACTGTGGTTTTGATTTGCATTTCTCTGATGGCCAGTGATGAGGAGCATTTCTTCATGTGTTTTTTGGCTGCATAAATGTCTTCTTTTGAGAAGTGTCTGTTCATGTCCTCTGCCCACTTTTTGATGGGGTTGTTTGTTTTTTTCTTGTAAATTTGTTTGAGTTCATTGTAGATTCTGGATATTAGCCCTTTGTCAGATGAGTAGGTTGCAAAAATTTTCTCCCATTGTGTAGGTTGCCTGTTCACTATACACTGTTGGTGGGACTGTAAACTAGTTCAACCATTGTGGAAGTCAGTGTGGCAATTCCTCAGGGATCTAGAACTAGAAATACCATTTGACCCAGCCATCCCATTACTGGGTATATACCCAAAGGACTATAAATCATGCTGCTATAAAGACACATGCACACGTATGTTTATTGCGGCACTATTCACAATAGCAAAGAGTTGGAACCAACCCAAATGTCCAACAACGATAGACTGGATTAAGAAAATGTGGCACATATACACCATGGAATACTATGCAGCCATAAAAAATGATGAGTTCGTGTCCTTTGTAGGGACATGGATGAAACTGGAAACCATCATTCTCAGTAAACTATCGCAAGGACAAAAAACCAAACACCGCATGTTCTCACTCATAGGTGGGAATTGAACAATGAGAACTCATGGACACAGGAAGGGGAACATCACGCTCCGGGGACTGTTGTGGGGTGGGGGGAGGGGGGAGGGACAGCATTAGGAGATACACCTAATGCTAAATGACGAATTAATGGGTGCAGGAAATCAACATGGCACATGGATACATATGTAACAAACCTGCACATTGTGCACATGTACCCTAAAACCCTAAAGTATAATAAAAAAAAAAAAAAAAAAAAAACTAATTAGACATCTCAGAAAAAAAAAAAAAAAAATATTCAGGAAAAACAATGCATCGGTACTGAAAACATACCGATGCATTTTTTCTTGTAATATTCCTAAAACAACACAGTATAACAACTATTTACATAATTTACATATTACATATCTTTGTTGTATTAGGTATTATAATGATTTAAGAGATTATATAAAGTATACAGAAGCATATGCATAGGTTACATGCAAATACTTTTATCAGATACTTGAGCCACTGAACATTTTGGTATGCTCCAGAGGTCCTGGAACTAACCCATCACAGATACTGAGGGACAACTGTATTCACAGAAAATATTTTATCGTGGATTAAAAAAATATATTAGTGCCAAAAATTAGAGCCTGAATTTTGGAGGAATCCATGCAATGGGAGAGATGTCACAGATATCAGTATTGAGATTAACTTTGATCAATAATTTTTTTTTTGGGCCAGGGTCCCACTGCAGTGGCATGATCATAGCTCATGATCATTGCAGCCTCAGTCTCCCAGGCTCAAGCTATCCTCCGACCTCCACCTCCTGAGTAGCTGGATCTACAGGCATACCACCACATCTCGCCTGGCTACTTATTTATTTATTTATTTTGAGTCAGAGTCTTGCTCTGTCACCCAGGCTGGAGTGCAGTGGCACGATCTTGGCTCACTGCAACCTCCGCCTCCTAGGCTCAAGTGATTCTCCTTCCTCAGCCTCCCGAATAGCTGGGATTACAGGTGCCCACCATAATGCCCAGCTAATTTGTGTGTGTGTGTGTGTGTTTTTTTTTTAGTAGAGATGGGGTTTCACCATGTTAGGCAGGCTGGTCTTGAACTCCTGACCTCAAGTGACCTACCCGCTTTAGCCTCTCAATGTGCTAGGATTCATGCCTGTAGCCACCATGCCCAGTAACAATTTCTGAAATAGAAGATGACTGTAGAGTATCATTTCATAATTTAAAAATGACTTACCAGTGGTGAATTATGAAGATAAGGAAAAAGTTTAGGAAATTTCACAAGGTAGGCAGTTGGACAGAAATTTAAGATACTAGCTTCTTGATGAGAAAAGTGAGGTCCTATTATGGGCTAAATTGTGTTTCCTGAAGATTCATATGCTAAAGTCCTAAGCCTCAGTACCTCAGAGTGTGACCGTATTTAGAGATAGCATCTTTAAGGAGGTAACTAAGTTAAAATAAGGCCAGTAAGGGTGAGCCCTAATCTGATATGACTGATGTCCCTGTAAGAAGAGGAAATCTGAACACAGGTGCACAGAGGGAAAATGATGTGAAGACAGGGAGAAGACGGCCATTGACAAGCCAAGGAGAGAGGCCTCAGAAGAAACCGACCCTGCCAACACCTTCATCTTGGACTTCTAGACTCCAGAACTGTGAAGAAATAAATTTCTATTGTTTGAGCCACCCAGTCTGTGGTACTTTGTTACAGCAGCCCTGGAAAAATAATAGTGGTCCTAAAGCTAGAAGTAACGCAAATAATGGCAAGGGGATAACTGGCTTAGAGGGCCATTTGGAAAAACAAGACAGAGAAGTTGTTGTCAGTCTAATGTGGTTCTAATTGACAAAGAGGCCATCAGAGTATTGACAAGCAGAAGGCAGTGAGTTGAAAGCAGAATAGAAGACTTTCTTATTCTTGGCACAAACCATGTACAGTCACTCAAAAATCATCTTAGGATGCATAGATTTAAGCAGAATGCACAGAAAGTAGTAACTCCTAGTCTACAAGGATGAAATACAAATAGGATGAGGAAGACAAAAAGGGAAGGGAAAAGAAGGAAAGAGCTAACCCTTGTAAGTATTCATTCATTTAATCCTTATGGCCACTCCTATGAGTAAGTAAACTGAACATTATTTTCTCCACTTTGGAAAGGAGGAAACTGAATCACAGAAAGAGTAAGTAAATTGCTGAGTCACACAGAAAGTGAAAAAGCTATGCTAAATAATAGATCTATTAATATAAGAACAAATCAAAAAATGTGAAACCTTCTATTTTCTACTCTCATGTTTTCTTACTAACAATAGAAAAGAAGCTTACCTTACATTTTCAGATAGAGAGGAAAGGATATTGAGCCTGATTCATTTTGTATCTTCTTATGTTTCTATGTGTTCATTCTTAAACAAGTAATGGAAACTACACTCAGTCTAGAACATGTCAGCCTTATTTTGGCAAAACAATCCCCCTGTCTTCTTCTGCATCTACCCTTGACCCCATTGCAAAATCTAGCACAATCTGATAACAGGAGAGAACAAAAGAGAAAAATTTGAAGGAACTGTGTTTAACCTTAAGGAAAGCATGGCTTCTGTTTTGAACAATGGTCCTATGTAGTTTCACCTAAATCTTATCTGTGTACAAAACTCTTGGTTGCCACTCTGTGCTGTGAAACTGCTACATGGTTGTATTTCAATATTAAGTATGTAAGCCAGTGAGTAAACCAAACCATGATAGTTCGTGAATCTACTAATGGAGACGATCATATCAGTACTATTATTCCAATACAGAAATTCAAAGGTAGTGCATACAGAAACAGAGATCATAAAATGCAGTCATTTAAAATTATTTTTTACACTAAAAATAATTTAGTCATTGTGCTCTGGACATTAAGTGAATTAATAAGGACATGCTTCGAAGTTTATCTCCTTTTTCTCTTCCTCCCCCAACCCCCACAAAAAAAAATGGTGAGAGAAAATTTTCTAGGTCTAATCTAAGCCTAAAGAAAACACACCTTTTGTGAATACTAAGTAGGGAGACATAGAAAATGAAGAGAAAAGACTCTAATGGTCTCAGAAACTGTATAAAGAATAATTCTACAGCTGAAGTATTTGGACACTTTCTTTCTTTCTTTCTTTTTTTTTTTTTTTTTTTTTTTGAGAAGGAGTCTCGCTCTGTCACCCAGGCTGGAGTGCAGTGGCGCAATCCTGCCTCACTGCAACCTCCGTCTTCCACGGTCAAGCGATTCTTGTGCCTCAGCCTCCCAACTAGCTAGGATTAAAGACATGCACCACTACTACTGGCTAATTTTTGTATTGTTAGTAGAGATGGGTTTTCACCATGTTGGCCAGGCTGGTCTCAAACTCCTAACCTCAGGTGATCCACCCGCCTTGGCCTCCCAAAGTGCTGGGATTACAGGTTTGAGCCATTGTGCCAGCCAGATTCCATAAAGTTTGTTCAACTATTATTTTCCTAGTATGCATGACCTATTGCCAAATTCACCACTTCATTGTCAGATTTTTTTTTATCAACAGGGAGGAGATTGTTACACAGGAATTGAATTTGTTTTACTGAAATTAGAACTGAATTAGTTCAGATAACATCCTTAACTTTCTTATCTCTCTCCAATCACTTTCAATTATTTGAATTATAACAAGTTCCATTGGAAAAGATGCATACTTTTACCTTCTCTTTGGATTAAAGGTAATCTGAAATAAATTGATTGCTTCTGCTAAATAGACAAATAGAATTACTAAGTATTATCAGATCTCAAATAACACTAATAGAATATGTACACAGGTAAGACTCATTTAACATTATTTAAAATCTCATTTTTAAAAAATATGATAATGGAGATAAATTTGCTATTAAATAATTTATTTGCAATGTATAAATGCCCTTAGCAGTCAATCCTATTTGGGTTTGAGAAAAACATGACATTTTCACGTTATCTTAGTTGGTGTAAGTCTAAAGATATGGAAGGGAAGAAAGAACCAAGAGGTTGTGTCTTAGCAACTACTCAGCCAGCAGCTGGAACTGTAGCTCATTCAGAACACAAAATGTAGAGGACTGATAGCAGCTCTTACACTCAACAGCAACATCCGCAAAGATTCATTCAGCAGTAAACTTCTGTTGCTTTCTCTGACGAGGATTCCCAACTTGTAAGTGGGTTGATTTCAGTCTCTGCTTGTACCTCTGTATCCTCCAACACTGTTCTCTCCACTTGCCTTCTCTCCACCTCAAGGTCTGTGTTAGCTTTTACTGTCTTGTGACTTCTGAAGCCTCAATGTGTCTCTAGTTTCTGCTCACTTAAGCTTCCCTCCAAACTCCCAAGGGAGATCTTCTTTATGGTTAGTCAACATCCAATATTGACCATTCTTGCTGGGCAGAGTTTAGTTACACTTCATGGGCTGATAGCCAGGCTTTTAGCTATCTCTGTCTCAAAGGTTAATCCTGGAACTGAGTCATTGCTGACCCAGAAAAGCAGAAGTCACATGATGTAAAGCATAATGGCCCTAGGAGCAGAGAAACACTCAGCTGTCTTTCACAGAAGAGGTCTTTGGACATGGAAGGACAATGGGCATGGGCAGACGCACAGAGCGACATGGTCTCCTCTCCAGTACAAGTCTTCTTTTAAGGAATCAATGATATGAAAGTTTATTTTTTAAAATTATAAAATAACAACGCTGGTTTCATCCTCCACCCCAAAATTCCAAGTAATTATAGTCACGTACTGTATAACAACATTTTGGTCAACAAAGGACCACATATAAAACAGTGATCCCATAAGATTATAAAAGAGGAGGGCATAGAACAGAAATCTGCGAGAGGTCAAAGACGCCCAGGCCAGGTGCCCCATCTCAGGTACTCCTGTCCTGATATGAAGTAGGAGGGGTGCGGTGCTAGAAGCCCCTTCCTCAGTGCTGCCAACCAGACACCCAGCCCATGGCGAACACTGGCCTGGGGCTGCCCCTGGGCATGCCTCTGCTGCAGGCCTGCTTAGGCCCAGCCTTGAGACAAACCTCCACAGCAGGGGCCCCTTCTGTAAATGAGAGCCGCACTATCATGCCCACCAGCTCCAGCTCTAATGGGACCCTGTCTCAGGGGGCATCACTGCTATCATGTGGACTAATCCATCCTGGCCACCCTACTCCTGGCTGTGGGACTGGAACTACTGGTGCCGAAGCTTCAGGAGAAGCACTGGTGGAGGCAGAAACCTACCTACCCAGCAGCGAGGAATAGGTGGGTGTCCATGCGCCACAGACCCTCAACTTCAAATCGCCTCCGGAGGAGTAGCAACTCATCTGAACGCTGGTGTCAGAGGCCTTTGAAGCAGAGTGACTCCATCTTGAATAGGGGCTGGGTAAAATTGATAAAGGAGTTAAGAAGAAATTACTTAGGCAGATAATGAGGATACGGAAGTCCTCGGTAAGGTTTTCCTTTTAATGAAAAGCAGCCCCAAATTATTTTTCTTTCTAATGAAGAGCAGCCTGTAAAACGGAGCTGCAGACATTGATTGGCAGTTGTGCCAATCATGTTCAAGATGGTGGCTCCATCTTCTTCTTTTTTTTTTTTTGATATGGAGTCTTGCTCTGTCACCCAGGCTGGAGTGCAGTGGCGCAATCTCGGCTCACTGCAAGCTCCGCCTCCCAGGTTCACGCCATTCTCCTACCTCAGCCTCCTGAGTAGCTGGGACTACAGGCGCCCGCCACCACGCCTGGCTGATTTTTCTGTATGTTTAGTAGAGACTGGGTTTCACTGCATTAGCCAGGATGGTCTCGATCTCCTGACTTCATGATCCGCCCACCTAGGCCTCCCAAAGTGCTAGGATTACAGGCTGAGCCACCGCGCCCAGCCAAGATGGCGTCTCACTCTGTCGCCCAGGCTGGAGTGCAATAGGGTGATCTTGGCACACCGCAACCTCTGCCTCCTGGGTTCCAGCTATTCTCCTGCCTCAGCCTCTCCTCCCCCACCTGTAGGTGAGATTACAGGTGTGTGCCACAAAGCCAGGCTAATTTTTTTGTATTTTTAGTAGAGACAGGGTTTCACCATGTTGGTCAGGCTGGTCTCAAACTCCTGACCTCAAGTGATCTGCCCGCCTCAGCCTCCCAAAGTGCTAGGATTACAGGCATGAGCCACCACGCCCAGCCCATCTTCCATTCTTCTGTACAGTAAGGAGCAGACAAGATGGCGCTGGTTAACTGGAAAGCCCATTTGCACAATAAGATTAGGGTGGGGCAACCAGCCTTACCACAAGCACTGTGAAAACATCATACCTGATCGAACCAATTTGTGAGCCCTATGTAAATCAAACACTGCCTCCTCAAACCTGACTATAAAATCTGGCCCACCCATCACGAGGTCAGGAGATCGAGACCATCCTGGCTAGCACAGTGAAACCCCGTCTCTACTAAAAATACAAAAAATTAGCCGGGCGAGGTGGCGGGCGCCTGTAGTCCCAGCTACTCGGGAGGCTGAGGCAGGAGAATGGCGTGAATCCACGGGGGGCGGAGCCTGCAGTGAGCCGAGATCGCGCCACTGCACTCCAGCCTGGGCGACAGCAAGACTCTGTCTCAAAAAAAAAAAAAAAAAAAAAATCTGGCCCACCCACTGCTGGCAGGTCTTTCTTCTCAGAAGTCTGCTCTCTCTCAAGAGGCAGAGCTGTTTTACTTTCTTTTCTTCTGCCTATTAAACTTCGCTCCTAAACTCCTCATGTGTGTCTGTGTCCTAAATTTTCCTGGCGCCAGACGACAAATCCCGGGTATATACCCCGGACAATGTAGCCACTTCAAAATGAAGCTGAGATCTACTGGGCTGCATTCCCACGAGGTTAGGTATTCTAAGTCACAGGATGAGATAGGAGGTCTGCAAAAGATACAGGTCACAAAGACCTTGCTAGTAAAACAGGTTGCAACTGGGCGCGGTGGCTGACGCCTGTAATCCCAACACTTTGGGAGGCCGGGGTGGACGGATCACCTGAGGTCAGGATTTTGAGACCAGCCTGGCCAACATGGCAAAACCCGTCTCCACTAAAAATACAAAAATAAGCTGGGTGTGGTGGGCGACTGTAATCCCAGCTACTCAGGAGGCTGAGGCAAGAGAATCACTTGAAACCAGGAGGCAGAGGTTGCAGTGAGCCAAGATCACACCACTGCACTCCAGCCTGGGCAACAGAGCGAGACTCTGTCTCAATAATAATAATAATAATAATAATAATTAATAAGAAAACAGGTTGCAGTAAAGAAGCTGGTCAAAACTCACCAAACCAAGATGGAGATGAAAGTGGCCTCTGGTGGTCCTCACTGCTCATGATACGCTAGTTATGATGCAATTATAATGCATTGGCATGCTAAAAGACGCTCCCACTAGCATCATGATGGTTTACAAATGTCAGGAAGTTACTCTGTATGGTTTAAAAGGGGGAGGAACCCTCAGTTCCAGGGGAATTGCCCACCCCTTTCCTGGAAAACTCGTGAATAATCCACCCCTTGTTTAGCATATAATCAAGAAATAACCGTAAAAATAACCACCAGCCCTAGAGGCTGCTCTGTCTATGGCGTAACCATCCTTTATTCCTTTACTTTCTTAATAAACTTGCTTTCGCTTGACTCAGTGGATTTACCTCGAATTCTTTTTTGCACGAGATCCAAGAACCCTCTCTTGGGGTCTGGATCAGGACCCCTTTCCGGTAACACTGGGGACCACTGCAGCCACTGCCCCTGCCCAGGACTGCCGGTTGCTGGCTTGCTGTATACAGCAGCTGCCACCACCTCTGACAGCTCAGGAGGACTTGCAGGAGGGGCTGGGGGGCGTCCGCCTGTCAGGCAGTCAGCCGTGCCTACAGCTGAGGGTGTCAGGGCTGGGGATCCACCTCCTCGCTTGTGGAACCATCTTCCCTCTGTGTGCACTGCAGGCCTGACAACTCCCTCTCTTTTCTTTCAGTTCTCCCATGCAGTCGAGGCCTGGGTCCCTCAGGACTCCAAGAAGAAAGTGTGGGGCTGCCTGCCCATCTAGTTCCCCTCTCCTCCATTTGTCCCACTTCATGGCTGTGTGACCTTGGGGAAAGGTAGAGTCCTCTCTGGGCAATCAGATCCACCCAGTTCTTAAGAATAGCATGGAAGAAGGTGTTTCAAAGACTGCTCCTGGGGACAAGGGAGGGCAGGGCTGCTAACTTTTTATGTACTTATATAAAATTAATAGTGAAGTATAATAAAGTTTGTTTGTTTTGAGCTGGAGGAGGCATTTGCCAAGATGGAAGACACAAATGCAGAGGAATTGTAAGGTTGTAAGGATCCTAGGGTATTGGGGGCTTCCTGGAACTCCTTTCTAGGATCCAGTTAAAGAGGCTGCCCTTGGAGGGTGAGAGGTGGGTAGGTTGTGTTCCCCTCCAGAGAAAGGGCCTTAGAGAAATTCACCAGGAAAAACCAGCTTCTGGCTCTTGTGGCTTTATTGAAGGACAGGGGTCTCCTCCCGACCTTTGATCCTTAACCGTCAAAGCACTTAAGATCAGCCACTCTGGGCTGGCTCCTGGCCTGGGGCTCTTGCTGGTTGCTGGTGGGTGATGGAATTCAGGCCTCCCAATTCTTCCAGTGACTGGAGGTGAGCGTGCTCTGCTAGCAGGACTTTGCGAGGCTGGGCTCTGGGCTTCTCTGGAGAACTAGGGTCTGGAGAAGGATCAAGAGGCTGGACTATCTGGACAATATCAAAGTTGGACTTTGTGGGGGCTGGAATTTGGGGGCTTTCTGGAGGGCTAGGCTGGGTGGGTGCTGTGGAGAGCCTGGAACTGGGGCTCTCCTGGGCTGTAGAATCTTTGGCTGCCTTGTAGGGAGGGGAGAGATAAAGGATTAGGGACTCTGTGAAAGGAGAGTGTTCGGGGTCCTCTCCACTACTTGGGTCTGCAGGAGCTGTTGAGGACTGAGATGGAGAGATGACTTCTTGGTCAGCCTCTAGGACAGCTAGGACTTGAGATTCCTTGAGAAGCTTGTAGCATCCACAGATGAGGCATTTTGCAGAGATGGCAGGTCTGCAGGCAGGGACAGGGGCTGAAGCTCTGGCAGTTTCTCATTGTCTGGTTGCTATCTTGCTCTTTCTGGTATGTTGGGCTGGGCAGGGTGGAGAGACAGGCAAGTTGCTGGCCTTTAGGTGGCAGAGGGGTTGGCAAGTTGGATGGACCATTAGGGTAAAACTTGGGGAGGAGGCAGGGTTTCCACCAGGATGAATCAGCTGTCTAGGTCCCCTCTGTGACAGCAGTTTAAATTCTGGCCTGGTCTCAGGCTGCCTGCACTCTTTGCCCCAGCACTCAGACTATCCAGAATCTCACTCAACAAATCCAGTTATTCTCTAGACCTCAAGATGCTGCTGCCTATAGCTTCTTTTGCCCATAGGCTCCCCTCATCCTTAGGGCTCAGAGGAGGTGTTCTGGATGAGGATGGGCAGCCTCAGGTATTTGCCTGAGAGCCCCAGCCATGGTCAGGCTGCTCTGGAGTTTGGGGACCCTTCTCCGCATCAGTTGTGGCCTCCTGCTTCCAATATTGGTGCTCCTCTTTAGATTTACCCCTCCCTTGGGGGCTTAGAAGGTTCCTCTTCCAGCTGGAGTCTCCTGCTGGGGTGAAGGGGCTGGTTCTGCAAAGGGTGGGAATGACAGGACCTGGGGAGCTGCAGTCTCAGGGGGCTGAGGCTTGTTGGAAGAGGGTGAGTGTGAAGTGGGTGCCAAATATTAGGGTAAGTAAGGAGGGAGGCAAGATGTCTGGATGGGGACTGGGTAGGTGGAGGATTCAGTGATAATACCAAGCGTGTGTATGGCGGAAGGGGTGTTCTCACCTGTTCAAAGTGCTAATTGACAGGCAGGTGCTGCTGCAGGTGATCTGAGTGGCTGGTGAGGGCTAGACCCTCAAGGAGCACCTCCTCTGGGGGCCAGAATCCCCATCTGAAGAAGAGAATGCCTGAGCTGGGAGGCCCTCCCGCACCCCCTAGATATTAGCCTTTGGCTGGTCTTACCTTATAGATTAGCATGCTCTGCATCCCCCTCAAGCTACTCTTGGCCTATGGAAGCATGAAGGGAGAATGACACCTGAGGCTGATTGGACCCCGGGCATTTCAGAGCTCAATCCTCTTATCTCATAAGACAGCTTCATCTTGCCATCTGTCTAGCTCTGTGTCTTAAATATGTTCACAACCCCCCATGCACCACCCAAGAAATCAATACAAACTTTCACTCCTTTGGCTAATACAAAAGGAGTATTCCAGGAGGAAATAATCCCCAAATAAAATGAAAAGTGGCAAAACAACATCGTACAAGTGTTCATAGCTCAAAGCCATAAAGTATAAAATCACGTGAACAATTTTGAGCTGCAAAAGTTGGCTCCAGGAAACTTGTCGGCTTGAGAGAAAAAAAAAAAAAAACACACACATAAGGGCAAAAGCCGGGATTATATGGTCCAAGGACAAAGGATGCTTGCCAGTGAATCTTGGTTGTCAATTTTAAAAAAGCGGGCTATGATTTTGACAAAAAGGAGCATGATAAATGGAAAATAAATGTGGGAAGACTTGTTAATAGAAAAAAGATTATGGGCCGGGTGTGGTGGCTCACACCTGTAATCCCAACACTTTGGGAAGCCAAGGAGGCTGGATCACTTGAGGTCAGAAGTTTTTGAGACCAACCTGGCCAACATGGTGAAACCCCATCTCTACTAAAAATGCAAAAATCAGCTGGATGTGGTGGCACGCCTGTAAATACACCTGTAATTACACCTGTAATCCCAGCTACTCGGGAAGCTGAGGCACAAGAATCACTTTAACCTGGGAGGCAGAGGTTGCAATGAGCCAAGATCGTGCCACTGCTCTCCAGCCTGGGCAACAATGTAAAACTGTGTCTCAAGAAAAAAAAGAAAAAAACGATTATAATGAAGCTGAAAAAATTTTATTGCCTAGTGATATCACAGCTGTCATAATGTTGCAAGGCAACACATTACTCGCATGTTTGTAGGGATACTGGTGTGAACAAACCTACTGCACTGCCAGTCATATAAAAGTATAGTATGTACAATTATGTACAGTACATAAAACTTGATGATAATACCGGTTACTTATTTATATATTTACTATACTATATTTTAAATTATTTTAGAATATACTCCTATTTACTAAAAAAAAAAAAAAAAAAAGTTAACTGCAAAACAGATTCAGGCAGGTCCTTCAGGAGGTATTCCAGAAGAAGGCATTGTTATCACAGGAGATGACAGACAGCTCTATGTGTGTAATGGCCCCTGAAGATCTTGAAATGGGAAAAAATGTGGAGGAGGAAGACAATGATATTGATGACTCTGACCCTGTGTAGGCTTAGGGTAATGTGTGTACTTATGTCTTAGTTTTTAACAAAAATGCCTTAAAAGTAAAAAATACATGTACAAATAGAAAAAACGCTTTTAGAATAAGGATATAAAGAAAGAAAATATTTTTGTTTGGCTGTACAATGTGTTTGTGTTTTAAGCTAAGTGTTATTACAAAAGAGTAAAATAGTTGAAAAAATTATAAAGTTGATAAAGTAAAAAAGTCATAGTAAGCTAAGGTTAATTTATTATTGAAGGAAGAATACTATTTTTTAAATAAATTTAGTATAGCCTAAATGTGCAATGTGTATAAAATCTACAGTAGTCTATAGCAATATCTTAGACTTTCACATTCACTCACCACTCACTCACTGACTTACCCAGAAAAACTTGCAGTTTTGCAAGCTCCGCTTTTTTAAATATACATTTTTTTCTTTTGATACGGGGTTTTGCTCCTGTTACCCAGGCTAAAGTGCAGTGGCATGATCACTGCTCACTGCAGCCTTGAACCTCCTGGGCTCAAGCGATCCTCAGACTTCAGCCTCCCAAGTAGATGAGATCACAAGTACATGCCATGACACATGGCTAGTTTTCAAAAAATTTTTATAGAGACAGGGTCTCCCTATCTTGCCTAGGCTGGTCTCAAACTCCTAGGCTCCAGTGGTCCTTCTGCCTCAGACTCCCAAAGTGATGGGATTACAAACATGAGTTATCGCACGTGGCCTCATTTTTTTTTTAATCTTTTATGCCATATTTTTACTGTACCTCTTCTATGTTTGGATACACAGATACTTACCATTGTGTTACCATTGCCTACAGTATTCAGTACAGTAATGGGCTATACAGGCTTGTAGCCTCGGAGCAACAGGCTATACCTTATAGCTTAGGTGTGTAGTATGCTATAGCATCTAGGTTTGTGTAAATACACTCTATGATTTTCATACAATGAAATCACTTAATGACACATTTCTCACAATATATCCGCATCATTTAGCAACACACGATAGTACTAATTTTTTTTTTCTTTTTGAGATGGAGTTTCACTCCTGTCGCCCAGGCTGGAGTGCAGTGGCACGATCTCGGCTCACTGCAACCTCCACCTCCCAGGTTCAAGTGATTCTCCTGCCTCGGCCTCCTGAGTAGCTGGGATTACAGGCACCTGCCACCATGCCTGGCTAATTTCTTGTATTTTAGTAGAGACGGGGTTTCACCATGTTGGGCAGGCTGATCTCGAACTCCTGACCTCAGATGATCCACCCGCCTCGGCCTCCCAAAGTGCTGGGATTACAGGTGTGAGCCACTGCACCCGGCCATCATTTTTTATTTTTTAGTGATGGAATCTCTCTCTGTCACCCAGGCTGGAGTACAGTGGCACAATCATAGCTCACTGCAGCCTTAAATCCTGAGCTCAAGGAATCCTCTCACCTCAGCCTCCTGCGTAGCTGGGACTACAGGTGTATGCCATCACACCCAGCTATTTTTATTTATTTATTTTTTGTAGAGATACAGTCTGGCAATGTTACCCAGACTGATTGGTCTTGAGCTCCTGGCCTCAAGTGATCTGCCCATTTCAGCCTCCTAACATACTAAGTTAGTTTTTAGGATTTTCTTGTTCTTAACCTAGACTTAATTCTCTGTTAATGTATTTCTACACAATTTTGATATAGACTTCAAATTTATTGCAAAAATAGCCCTCATTTTCTTTATCTTTTAATATTCAGTATTGTGAAGATGGCCTGGCATATAAAGGGTAATAAATAGATGTTAGTTGAATCAAGTCCATGAAACAAGTAAATAATGACAGAAACATTTGTATTGATATCACTAAAGAGAGCCTCAACTTCAAGCTTGGCAAATGAGAAAACCTGCTTGGCAGGGGCAGGAGTCCTGGGCGTCTGGTCTACTGGGCAGGTGCACTGTTAACAGAAGGGCAAGAACATTTCCTTAGAAGCTGTAAACTTCTTCAGGATTCTAGGAAAGTGGGAAGGACAGAGGTAGGAATACAGCAGAGGTCCTACCAAAACATGGATAGAGTGCACCTCCAGGACATTTAATGAGCAGGCCATCTCGCTAGATGACAGTAGGCATCCTCCTGGCTTAATGTAAGATTAAATACAGTCAAGGGCTGCACATGAACATACTCGTGCTCTAGCTTCTAAATGTGGTTTCTGTCAATGTTGCAATGTAAACGCATGCATATCTCTACTAATCTTTAAGGTAATGATACTCTGTTTTGGGGCATTTCATATGGAGAGTCCATCAAACTGGCATCATGGTTCTCCAATCATCCAAAAAATAAATATTATGTACAATAAAACATAAATTCCAGCCAGGCATGGTGGCTCATGCCTGTAATCCCAGCACGTTGAGAGACTGAAGCGGGTGGATCCCCTGAGGTCAGGAGTTCGAGATCAGCCTGGACAACACGGTGAAACGCTGTCTCTACTAAAAATACAAAAATTAGCTGGGCATGGTGGTGGGCACCTGTAATCCCAGCTACTCGGGAGGCTGATGCAGGAGAATCACTTGAACTCAGGAGGAGGAGGTTGCAGCGAGCTGAAATGGCGCCATTGCACTCCAGCCTGGATGACAAGAGCAAGACTCTGTGTTTAAAAAAAAACACTAATTCAACATTAATAAATATTTGACAAGCCCATTATTATAATATAATTGGACTTTTATACCAACCTGTCATAAGCAAATTCAATAAATTTTTCTATACCCATGTCCTTCTTATGCACAGGGATAAACTCAGAGTTCTCCAATTATTAAGACTTAGTTACAAAGCTAGTTTCAGCACAGGATTTCAAACAAGCCTGGGTAACATAGAGAGACCTAATCTCTGCCAAAAATTAAAAAAAAAAAATAGCTGGGCATGGTGGCACATGCCTGTGGTCCCAGCTACTTGGGAGGCTGAGGTGGGAGGATTACTTGAATCCAGGAAGTTGAGGCTGCAGTGAGCCACGAGCATGCCACTGCACACCAGTCCGGGCAACAGAACAAAAATCTGTCTCAAAAAAAAAAATTAGTTAAAAAATTAAGGTACAGGTTAATTCAAAAAGTGAATAATCAATAAATACAAAAATAATAAGGTTATAACCATCACAAGATGTCCATTAATCAAACTAAGAGTAACAAGGGCAGAAAATTTTGAGGTTATGTAAAAGCAAACTACTTTGGAAGAATGCAACTTGCAAAAAGCAAAATTTAAACTAATGTATTCATGAGTTGCCTAGCTGTAAGTGGGAAGGATCAGTAAGAATACATGCCATGATCCATAATATCAGCCATGGGCATGTAGGTGAATATTGTACCAAGTCTTTCACCTTTGGCCTAATATCTAGTTTAGCTCTAGAGAAGTCTGTGTTAAAATGTATGCAACTGGAGCATGCAGTTATGACGACAGGGCAAAAGGCTGATTTAAGATTTTCTAATGGTCAGGGTTACATAAGTAAACAGACGGCATACCCAAAGGTTTAATCAAAGAAAGTTTAATGAAGGTAGTACTTACCAACATGTGAAAAGGGATTAAGGCAACTGACAAGGAAGAGTAAAGCTCCCAGTGACGAGCAACTGTAAGCAGCCATTACTACTGCTAAAAAATGAACGAGTGAGCAGCAACTAGAACTCTAGCTGCTAGCTGTAGAGGAGCTCTTGTTTTCTTGAAGACGTAGGAGGTGAAAAAATACTATGAGAGTGACAAGGTGAAGGTGGATGTGGAAGTTTGATGACAGTGGATTTTTTTTAGTCAATTTAAAGTGAGAAATTTGGCTCACGAAAGAAATATACATAGTTGTCAGGCAACTGAAAACTATTGAGCCTGTTGAACATAAATTCATAGTAAATTCTGCACTCTTGTGTCTTTTCTCCAGTGGTGTTGAGATAGTCAGAAGCAAGCTTGGAGAAAATACGTGGGTTCACCCCATGTTGCTTTCACCAAGAAGTTATGATGGAAAGATAGAAAAATAATGTTTAATATTTTTACAAGAGAGTAATTTAAGAACTTGACCATGACATCCAAGATAGATAAGGAAGAGCCCTGACTGATAGAGGAACGAGTAAGAATTAAGGGCCTGAAGATTCTTATCTCTTCTAAAAACTTTTACCATAAAAGTACTTGAACACATAAGCTGAAATAATAAGGGACTTTGGTCAGGAAGTGGACTATTTGAATTAGTGACTTTGGAGTAGATCCTGCCTGGTGATTTTCAGGCTCAGAATGTAATTTTGGAACAGATATATAATTGGAGCAGGTAGGTCATTGGAAATGAGAAGTTAATAATTGAGCAATGTGGAAATTAGATGGGTGATGTGATGATAAATCTCATGTGTCAACTTGACTAAGCCATAGTACCCAGATATTTGGGCAAACACCAACCTAAATGTAGCTATGAAGGTTTTTTTGTTTAAGATGAGATAAACATTTAAATAAGTAGACTTTTGATAAAGCAGATGACCCTCCATAATGTGGTTGGGGCTCATCCGGTCAACTGAAGGTCTTAGAAAAAAACTGAGGTCCCCTCAAAAATAAGAAATTTTATTTCCAAATTGCCTTCAGAATCAAGCTGCAACATCAACTATTTCCTGGCTCCCCAGGCTGCCAACCTATCCTGTAGATTTTATACTTGCCAAGCCCCACAATCACAGGAGTCAATTCCTTAAAATAAATTTATATAGAGATAGATGATTAGATAGATAGATAGATAGATAGATAGATAGATAGATAGATAGATAGATAGAACAACATTCCATTGGTTCTGCCTCTCTGGAGAACTAATCTAATATAGGTGATAAATATGGATGTTAAAGTCTAGGAAGTCTTTGAAAAATGATCCTAGGTTATTATTGTAAGTCAAAGTTTGCATTTATGGGCTTGCAGCCATGAAGTACTTGGGAGGGTTGGGTTAAGGTCAGGAGGACGTAATATTAAGTAAGGTTAGTGGCACAGACTACTTTTGAGGAGGAAAGGTCAAGATGCACACTACATATCTAAATCTGTAGGATGACATAAAAATAGAATTTAGTATTAAATGCCTAAATTTAGAAAAAATAATGGACTCAAAACAATGACTTTAGCTTGGACCTTGAGAAATAAAAGACCAAATGAAATCCAATGCAAGCAGAAAAAGAAAATAATAAAGATCAAAACATAAATTGATTAAGTAGAAAACAGAAAATAGTGGGAAAAATCAATGACACCAAAATCTAGTTTCGGGGGAAGATCAATACAATTGATAAAACTCTAGCCAGATCAGGAAAAACAGAGAAGACAAATTAGCAATATCTAGAAGGACAGAGGTGACATCACTACAGATTCTACAATAACCTTTACTATTCTACAAATACCAAAAGGTTAATAGGAGAATATTACTGGGGTAAACAGACTTTAAGGTATTCCCGTGATTCCCACATCCTGGTGTTCATGACTTTGTATAATCCTTCATCCTTAGGTGTGAGCATGACCTGTAACTTGCTCCTAAACAATGGAATGTGGTAAAGGCAATGAGGTACACGTGTTTACACATATCAGGTTACATGAGAGACTTGCTAGCATCTCTCTCTCTCTCTTTCTCTCTCCATTGCTAGCTTTTAAGAAGCAAGCTGCCATGAGTCCTACAACCACAAGGAAATGAATTCTGCCAACAACCCAATAGAGCCTGGAGGAATATATTTCCCTGATGAGAATCCAGTCCTAGATGACACTTTAATTGCAGCCTGTGAGACCCTAAGCGAAGGACCTAGCTAAGCCATGCCCAGACTCCTAGAAGATGCTCAGAAACTGAGATAATAAATGTGTGTTTTAAGCCACTAAGTTTGTGATAATTTATTATATAGCAATAGATACATTATGTACAACTTAAAATACAATCATGGACAACTTCGATACAAATGCGTTAACTTAAATTTCCTCAAAAAATACAAATTACCAAAGTTTACTCAAAAAGAAATAGATAATATTAATAGATGGAATCTACCAAAAAAAATCTAGAACTAATATGTAAGCTTAGCAAGATGTCTATTTATTATAGAAATCTTAGTCTGTTCAGGTTTCTATAATAAAATACTATCAAGCAGGTGGTTATACACAACAGTTTATTACTCACAGTTCTGGAGGCTGGTAAATTGAAGATCAGGACACCAGCAGATTCAGTGTCTGGTGAGGGACCACTTCCTTGTAGATGGACATCTTCTCCCTGGAACTTCATATAGCAAAAGAGTCAAACAAGCTCTCTGGGGTCCCTTTTATAAGTACACTAATACCATTAATGAGGGGATCACCAAAGGCCCCATCTTCTAATGTCATAACCTTAGGAGTTAGAATTTCAACTAACTTTTATGGGGGTGACATAAACATCCAGTCCATTGCAATGATTAATATACAAAAAAAAAGTATTTCTATATACTAGCAGTAAATAATCAGTATTAAGTATTTTTAAATATCTTCGTTTTTCTTTGAGTTGGAGTCTCACTCTTTTGCCCAGGCTGGAGTGCAGTACTGCAATTTTAGCTCATTGCAGCCTTGAACTTCTGGGCTCAAGTGATCCTCCCACCTCAGCCTCCCAAGTAACTAGGACTATAGGTGTACACCACCATGCCCAGCTAATTTTTAAAGTATTTTGTAGAGACAGGATCATGCTCTGTTACCCAGGCTAATCTCAAATTTCTGTCCTTAAATGATATTCCTGCCTTAGTCTCCCAAAGCACTGAGATTACAGGTGTGAGCCACTGCGCCCAGCCAAAAATATTTTTCGTAATGTCATAAATATATGAAACACTTAGGGATATATCTAACCAAAGATGTTAAATGTTTCTTTAGATTAATGTAATCTTTCTTTAGATACATTAATAACCACAAAATGTAATCTAGTCAGTCTATTCAGGCTTTTTAAGATAGTTTTACATGTATCTAAACTTCTTGATCAAGTATTCACTTTACACAATTGTCAGAAACAACCACTTTATATTTTGCTAAGTTTTAACTATTTCTAACCATTATGGTAATTCTTAAATACCAGATCTGGGGTCAGATGACCTTATTTTAAATTCCATCTCTGACAGTTAATAGCTGTATAATCCAAGACAAAAATTCTGATATTTTGGATCTCAGTTTCTGCATTTATAAAATTGGGATAATAATACTTAATAGCTCAGATGGCCTTGTGTTTTTATACAAACTCTGAGACTTTTTTGCTACATGATTTGGGTCATGTTAAATAATATTTCTAGTCTTTAGTTATTACCTCAGCCGGGTGCAGTGGCTCACACCTGTAATCCCAGCACTTTGGGAAGCTGAGATGGGCAGATCACTTGAGGTCAGGAGTTCAAGACCAGCCTGGCCAACATGGCGAAACCCCATCTCTACTAAAAATACAAAAATTAGCCAGGCATGGTGGTGGGTGCCTGTAATCCCAGCTGTCTGGGAGGCTGAGGCAGGGAGAACTGCTTGAACCCAGGAGGCGGAGGTTGCAGTGAGCCGAGATAGTGCTACTGCACTTCAGCCTGGGCAACAGAGCAAGACTCCATCTCAAAAAAAATAAAAATTAAATAAAATAATAAGGTATTACCTCATCTATAAAATAGTACCTGTCTCTTAATATGGCTATGAAGATATAATTACATAAAATATTTAAAATGATTTAGAATAATACCTGGCACTCAATACATGTTAACCTTTATAATGTTCACAAAAACGGGTACAGGTCTGACACATATAAAGTATCATAATGTTGGTGGCTATAAGTCTTTTCTCCTATTATCTATAATTGGGCCATTCTAAACTCAGTAAAGTGTACATATTTATCAAAATCTTTTGACTTTTTGTAGACAGTCATTTAATCAAAAGTGGGTCTCTATAATATTATAAAATTGAGTAAAGTCTTTATGGAATGTTTATATTAATTTTTAGTAAGACTCTGAAATGAGATACCTGAGATCATTAGTTTTTCAAACTTTATTTAGCAGCAGAACCTTTTTTCAAATAAAATCTTATTTGGAAGATCAATATATAAATATATATCAACTGTACAAAGCCAATAAAAGTTTTTCAGTTGAACTATAAACCCACAAGGCTAACACAATTTGGGCATTTATTATGTGCTAGGTGCAATTCTAAAATTACACTAACCCCAGTATTGGCTCTGGGGCTTCTTTCTTGGAACCATAAAGTGCAATGAATACAGTTTAAAACACGCTCCTTTGAAATTGTTAAGCTGTTCAAGGACAAGAACCTATGACATGTGTTTTAACCAAGTATTTGGTATGGTATTGGGCACTTAATAGGTGTTGAAAAAATTTTGGTGGACTTGGGTAGCACAGAAAAAGCTAATGAAATCTTAATGACCCCACATGCTGGTAAATGGTTGCTGCCTCATGCTCCAAACATACCACTTCCTCGTTTTTTTCCAATTCCTAAGCAATGAGGTTTGGCATAAAGCTAGGCCAGAAATGTCAGTCCAGACTATTTCCTGGGGATATTTAGAGACACCTACTTAGTTAGTAGGAAATGTAAATTGTGCCTAAATTTATCAGGATTATTTCTCAGACACACAACTATAGTTCATCTCACCTCCAAAGTAGCCTCAGGACTCCAGAATTACGCCAAGGGCCTCTTCCTAAAATTGACGAGAAATTTTGCCAGCTCTCTAAAGAATAATATTGACTGTCCCAAAGATCTCTTGGTCAAAGTCTATATTCGTGATTTGGAATTTTCCCAAGCACCAGGAATTATGCTGTGAGCTAACATTTACGCAGACATTCTCCCAGCTACTTTCAGTTTTCGGTTTTGTTAGTTATCGAGTAAAGGGGATAGCAGGTAAGGAGAAAGTAGGCAAAGCCATCAGAGATAAGTTACACTAGGACATAGCCTTGGCTTGTGTGTCATCTTCTTTCTAAACGCCATATCTCCTCTATTACTGAATATTAAGATCTGTTCTTGAAGACAGAGACTTGATCTATAGTTCTATTGCACTACTCACACTATTAATGGTAATAATAATAAAATTAATTTTTATTGAGGCCTTATGAAGTGCTTAATATTGTGCTAAGGCCAGGCATGGTGGCTCACACCTGTAATCCCAGTACTTTGGGAGGCCGAGAAGGGAGGATCCTTTGAGCCCAGGAGTTTGAGCTAACCAAGGCAACATGGTCAGACTCTGAGCCTACAAAAAATAAAAAATATTAGCTGGATGTGGTGGTGTGCACCTGTAGTCCCAGCTACTCAGGATGCTGAAGCACAAGAATCTCTTGGGCCCAGGTTGAGGTTGGTTGGGGCTGCAGTGAGTCATGACGGTCCCCCTGCACTCCAGCCTGGGTGACAGAGTGAGACCCTGTCTCAAAAAAGAAAAAAATAATTGTGCTAAAATACTTAAGCACTATCAAATGTGCAAGTATTAAATGAACATTTGGCATTTAAAAACTTTAAAAAATATATCTTCTGTAGAAATATTTCTGGGTAAGCAAACAAAACAAGTAGAAATAAAATGAGTTTTTTATTACTACAGATCAAGTCTCTGTCTTCAAGGACAGATCTTAATATTCAGTAATAGAGGAGATATGGCGTTTAGAAAGAAGATGACACACAAGCCAAGGCTATGTCCTTGTGTAATTTATCTCTGATGGCTTTGCCTACTTTCTCCTTACCTGCTATCCCCTTTACTTGATAACTAACAAAACCGAAAACTAAAAGTAACTGGGAGAATGTCTGGGTAAATGTTAGCTCACAGCATAATTCCTGGTGCTTGGGAAAATTCCAAATCATGAAATAAAATGAGTTTTTATTTCTTCTTATACTAAAGGTAAAAACTTAAAATAGTGAATTTTCAGGATTGTTTTTAGAGACTTGAAATGAGGGCAGGTCGGGCAAAGTGGCTTACACCTGTAATCCCAGCACTTTGGGAAGCTGAGGTGGGCAGATCACTTGAGGTCAGGAGTTCGAGACCAGCCTGGGCAGCACGGCAACACCCTGTCTTTTCTAAAAATACAAAAATGAGCTGGACATGGTGGCAGAAGCCTGTAATCCCAGCTATTCAGGCAGCTGAGGCAGAAGAATCACTTGAACCCAGGAGGCGGAGGTTGCAGTGAACTGGGATCGCCCCACTGCACTCCAGCCTGGGCAACAGAGCAACACTCCGTCTAGAAAGAAAAGAAAAGAAAAAAGAAAAGAAAAGAAAAGAAAAGAAAAGAAAAGAAAAGAAAAGAAAAGAAAAGAAAAGAAGAAGGAAAGAAGGAAGGAAGGAAGGAAGGAAGGAAGGAAGGAAGGAAGGAAGGAAGGAGAAAGAGGAAGAAAGAAAGAAAGAAAAAAGCAAAAGAAAGAAAGAGAAAGGAAGGAAAAGAAAGAAAGAGAAAGAAGGAAAAGAAAGAAAGAAAAAGAAAGAAAGAAAGAGAAAGAAAGAGAAAGAAAAAGAAAGAAAGGAAAGAAGGAAGAAAGGAAGAGAGAAGGAAAGAAAGAGAAAAGAAAAGAAATGAGGGCAAGTTAGAAAGAAGAAATTGATCATAAAATCATGTGCTAAAATAAGTCAATAAGGTGAGAACAATACAGAGGGTATCATAATCCCTATAAACCATTATACAAATCCTGAAAAAGTAAAAACAGTTTCTGAATTAAACTACCAGTGTTGAACACTCATATTAATAAAATATAAAGCAACACCATACACTACAGAAGTTATGGATTATCATGGAGATCTGTATAATTAATAATAATCTATTATTATTTGACATCTAATTTTAGAGACACCATTGAAGCTTTACAAAATGAACTCTAAATGCAATTTCATTTCAACCAAGCAAACCGAAAATCAAGAATAGTTATATTCTTTTCCTAAATTTATAAAACTTTTCTTCTAAGAAATGGATACACAATATTATGAAATTAGTTTAAAAAGAAAGATTGGCTGACATTTATTACATAAATGGTTGTTTCTCCTAATATCTAATTTTTACTCCTCTCTTACTTAACTAGATTTGTGACTGATGACATTGCTTTATGAATAGCATAAGCCCTGTTTTAACTAATTGGATCATTGGGCTAGAAATAGAGCTAGAAATACAGCACAGGAATCTCTGAGTAGTTCTGTGACCTTAGGCAAACTTCTCATCAGGAATCTCAAATTATCCTAATTAAAACTAAAATGTCATTTTCCACCCACTATATGTATTGCATAAAGGTTGTGACATGATTATCCCTCTTTTTACAAATAATTGAGTTACTTCATATAAAGGTAAAATGCCATAAAATTATTTCTACATTAATGTCATATTTAATCATATGAAATGATTTTGCCTTAATAGGATAAGATAGTAAGTGCAAACAGAATAGAGTTCTGATTATCCTTTAAAGTTAGTAATTATTGTTAGAATATATACTAGCTTTCATGTGTATATATATATAATTCATTTATATTCAACTAAATCACCATGGCTATCTTGAATATCAGAGGCAAGAGGATTCATTATTATATTCACCAACATATTCAGTATCGGTGGCTGTTATTAAAGGCTTGTAATTAATATAAGGGGGCCAGTCGAGAAGAGTGGCCACTGGAATCACAAACACTGTACTTCCTCTCCCATGTTCTGCTTCATAACCATGATCAAGTCACAACATCTTAGCCTCAAGACATGAAGCTAATAATACTGCCTTAATTTTGTTCTGTTTTATTTTGCTTCAGGAGAGCTAAACGAGCTGCTGGGTATAAACTGTCTGGCACAGGGCCTGATGAACCTGAGGTGCCAAAAAAAAAAAAATGTTAGTCTTTATTCTTTCAAGAAATCCTATGAGATCCTTGATCTTTTTGTTGTCACATATATCTGTAAAATATCCCCCCATTTCCTTGAGAACCTGTCGTTCAATCGGTATAAAGTTTCAGTTATGTTAGATGAAAAAGTGCTATACATCATAACGTATATAATATTGTAGTCTTCAAAATTCTTAAGAGAGTAGATATGTATTCTTTGGAAAAAAACCCCAAGGGACACAATAAAACTTTAGGAAGTGTTGGTTATGTCTATTTCCTTGATTATGGTAATGCTATTACCAGTGTTTGCATATGCACAAACCAATAAAATTGTACACATTAAATATGTGCAGCTTTTTATATATCAATTATACCTTAATAAAGCTTTTAAAAAAATAGAAAATATTCTGGGCGTGATGGCGCGTGCCTGTAATCCCAACATTTTCAGAGGCAATTCACTTGAGCTCAGGAATTCAAGACCAGCCTGGGCAACATGGCCAAATCCCATTTCTACAAAATATACAAAAATTAGCCTTATGTGGTGGTGTGGGCCTGTAGTCCCAGCTACTCAGGAGGCTGAGGTGGAAGGATTGCTTGAGCCTGGGAGGCAGAGGTTGCAGTGAGCCAAGGTCATGCCACTACACTCCAGCTTGGGTGACAGAGCCAGACCCCCTTTTAAAAAAAATAAATTAAAAATGAAAACTTTAAAAATTTAAAAATGGAGATTTTAAAAATAAAGAATATAATAAAATATCCCCCTCTATTAGTTCATTTTCACACTGCTATAAAGAACTGCCCACAGGGCACAGTGGGACATGCCTGTAATTCCAACACTTTGGGAGGCTGAGGCAGGTGGATCACCTATGAGGTCAGGAGTTTGAGATCAGCCTGAGCAACATGGAGAAACCCTGTCTCTAATAAAAACACAAAAATTAGCCAGGCATGCTAGTATGCACCTGTAATCCCAGCTACTCAGAAGGCTGAGGTAGGAGAATCTCTTGAACCCTTGAGGCGGAGGTTGCAGTGAGCTGAGATTGCAACATTGTACTCCAGCCTGGGAAACAGAGGGAGACTCCATTTCAAACAATAAAAAATAAAAATAACTGCCCAAGACTGGGTAATTTATAAAGGGAAAATGTTTAATTGACTCACACAGTTCAGCAGGGCTGGAGAGGCCTTAGGAAACTTACAATTATAGTGGAAGGCAAAGGGGAAGCGCAGCACCTTCTTCACAAGGCAGCAGGAAGGAGAAGTGCCAAGGGAAGGGGAAAGAGCCCCTGATAAAACCATCAAATCTTATAAGAACTCACTAGCATGAGAACGGCATGGGCGAAAGCACCCTCATGATCCAATTATTTCTACCTGGTCTCTCCCTTGACTCGTGGGAATTATGGGGATTATGAGGACTATGATTCAAGGTGAGGTTTGGGTGGGGACAGAAAGCCTAACCATATCAACCCCCATTTCTTGAGATAGCTAGAGTGACTTCCACTGCCCAAAAGTCAAAAGAGCTTCTCCAATCATTATGCTTTGCTACTTCGTGAAGTTCTAAATTTTTGATGCATTTTACTTTGCACATTTTCATTCCGTACTCCCATAGATGTTCAGTAAGTAGTGTTATGTGAACTCTCTTTATTTAGATTCACCTGGGCATTTATTATTCTTTCATCTAATACCATCAAATACATGGAGAATGCATGCATTGGGAGGAGGCCATTCATTTGATCTAATAGATTAAATAAAATAAAACATCCAAAATGAAGCAAAAGGTCCTTATTCCCTGTTTTCCTGACCATTGAGAAGAAAACTCATAAACCTAGATTATTTCGTCTTTATCTCAGATTTCATCTTTCCCTTCCATTTCCAAGGGAGATGCTTTTTTTTTTTTTTCAGAATATTCAGCTAAGGATTGGCTCCATGGCTCATCTCTGAAAAAAAATTACTTAGAGTCAGCATGATTCATTGCTACTGTCTCAAATGCTCCTAAGACAAAGAATCTTCTGCCAACATGGGCATACATGTTTAAGTTAAGCATTCCCTATAGAAGTGAGCAGTTAATGGTCCAAGGAAACATCAGATGGCATTGAGGTCCAAACTGAGAAATAATGAATATATAGATATATCTTTGATATCCTGTATCGCATCCTCCCTCAAGTAACTCAATCTTTCTTTGCACTCCTTTCTCCCTTCAGGCTGCCACTAATAAATGAAATTTAAAATTCTTAGAGTAGCTGAATATGGGTTAAAATAAACTGAATCTGCTCATAAATAGAGTGGTTTATGTATTTTGTACATATAATTTATAAAATACTTAGTTTTTTGTTGTTGTTTTTGAGACAGAGTTTCATTCTTGTTGCCCGGTCTGGAGTGCAATGACGCAGTCTTGGCTCACTACAACCTCCACCTCAGCAATTCTCCTGCCCCAGCCTCCCAGATAGCTGGGATTACAGGCACCCACCACCATGCCTGGCTAATTTTTGTATTTTTAGTAGAGACGGAGTTTCACCGTGTTGGCCAAGCTCGTCTTGAATTCCTGACCTCAAGTGATCTGCCCACCTCGGCCTCCCAAGGTGCTGGGATTGCAGGCATGAGCCACCACACCTGGCCTAAGTAGATATTTAAAAGAAATATATATATACACTTTAAAAGTGTATGTACATACATATATATGTACACACACACATACACACTTCAACGGAAGTTAAACTTACAGAAAAGAAATAAAACACACAGTCCTTATCAAAAACAGATGTGAAACAACATGAAAATCCCTCTTCTTTAACCTGTTTTGTGATGCTGCACCTGGCACCCTACAAACCACAGTTCTGCTTTGCCAGCTGACCCTTGAAGGCACTGAAGGGAGACTACAGGCTGGAGGAAGAAGAGGCGTACTTCTTCTTGTCTGTTTCCCATTCCTACGAGAACCATCCTATTAATACTTCTTCCCCCCAGCTGCAGCAGTTCCTTTCCATGGCTGCAGCTGAATCTTGTGTGCAATTTTTCTAACATTCACAAAACCAGGCTCATCACACCCACACCCCCGCCCCACAACACACCAGCACCAGTGCCCTCAACTCTAAAATTTGAGTTTCAGCTTTTCAGGGCCCTTCCTCTAAGTTTCTAAGTTTTACTAATTGTCTTATCTTCTCTTTATTCTCTCAGTCCTAAGGGTGATAGCTGCTTCCTATAGTTGCTACCTCCTTGATGACTAGAATTCACTTTTTACCCTTTCAGTTACCTGGTTAATAACTTACATTTTATTACTAATTCTTCTGATTCTGTCTGTTTAAATAGCAGATGTGATTTCTGTCTCCTATCTGGACCCTAACTATAATATGGCTTGACACATATAAACTGGTATCATATAAACCGAGTACACCAAGATTGCTTTAAAATAAAACTATGTAAGGCCAGGCGCGGTGGCTCACGCTTATAATCCCAGCACTTTGGGAGGCCGAGGCGGGCGGATCACGAAGTCAGGAGATGGAGACCACGGTGAAACCCCGTCTCTACTAAAAATACAAAAAAAAATTAGCCAGGCGTGGTGGCGGGCGCCTGTAGTCCCGGCTACTCGGAGAGGCTGAGGCAGGAGAATGGCGTGAACCCGGGAGGCGGAGCTTGCAGTGAACCGAGATCACTGCAACTCCAGCCTGGGCGACAGAGCGAGACTCCGTCTCAAAAAAAAAAAAAAGAAAAGAAAAAGTACTTGGTACTTTTTCACTCCTAGACCTTTCCCTTCTGCATCCCCCCGGCCCCCTGGGCCCATAAAACTACAGTAGCCTTTTGTTTGGCAGTGAGACACGACCTCTGTGCTGATCCACCTGGCCCTCAACTGATGAGCCATTCCATGGGGCAAAACAGCCAGAGGAGGCAGCACTTTCTCCTTAACGTCTTGCGTATACTAACACAGGAAGTGATTAAAGGCTTGACTGTTACTTGCATTTTGGCTTGTTGCTTTAATTGGCTACTCTAACACCTGTAAGTTCAGCACTCTCCAGCTCAGCTGGGCCTCTGATAGGTACTAATACTCCTTCCAGTGTGGGAGGTATCATTAGAGGCCTAGTTAGGAGCCAGAATTCACAGACTACCTGGCAGTAAAAAGGTGGTATCCCCTTCCTTTGCTGCAGTGTTACCAGCAAAAGCCAATTAAAACATAAGTTAAAATAAAATCCAGAGTCTCAAAACACAATATTCCACATGTCCAGATTTCCATTGAAAATCACTCATCATACCAAGAACCAGGGAGATCTCAAAAGGAATGTAAAAAAAAGATGTCATAGATAATGAAACTACCTAACACAGATTGTAAAGCAGTTGTCATAAAAATGTTTCAGTGAGCAACTGTGAACATGCTTGAACGAATTTTTTTTAATCTCAGCAAAGAAATCAAAAGTCTTGGTAAAGAAATAGAAGATAAAGAAAATGAAGAAAAATCAAATTAAAATTTTAGAATTAAAAAATACAGTATTTGAAACAAAAAGCTCAGTGGATGAACTCAACAGCAGAATGTGGCTTGGTGAGTCAGGTAAAAAATATGATTAAAAAGAAAACAACAGAATAAAGGGAACAAAGGAAAGAATAAGTAAACTGGAAGATAAAACAATAGAAATTATTCAATCTGGCCAGGCACAGTGGCTCATGCCTGTAATCCCAGCATTTTGGGAGGCTGAAGCGGGTGGATCACTTGAAGTCAGGAGTTCGAGACCAGCCTGGCCAACATGGCAAAAACCCACCTCTACTAAGAATACAAAAATTAACCAGGCATGATGGCACACACCTGTAATCCCAGCTACTCGGGAGGCTGAGGCACAAGAATCACTTGAACCTGGGAGGTAGAGATTTCAGTGAGCCAAGATCATCATGCCACTGCACTCCAGCCTGGGCGACAGAGCAAGATTCTGTCTGAAAAAAAAAATTATTCAGTCGGGGCCGGGCGCAGTGACTCATGCCTGTAATCCCAGCATTTTGGGAGGCCGAGGCAGGCGGATCACCAGGTCAAATTGAGGCCATCCTGGCCAATATGGTGAAACCCCGTCTCTACTAAAAATACAAAAATTACCTGGGTGTGGTGGCACGTGCCTGTAGTCCCAGCTACTCAGGAGGCTGAGGCAGGAGAATCACTTAAACCCAGGAGGCAGAGGTTGCAATGAGCCAAGATTGTGCCACGCCACCCCAGCCTGGCAACAGAGTGAGACTCTGTCTCAAAAAAAAAAAAAGAAAGAAAGAAATTATTCAATATGAACAATAGAGAGAAAATAGGGAAGAAAATGAACAAGTCCTTAGGGACCTGTCAGACTATAACAAAAGTTCTAACATTCTTGTCCTCACAGTTCTGGAGGGAAAGAAAAAAGAGGGCATGAATGAAAAAGTAGTTGAATAAATAAATAGTAGCTGAAAACTTCCCAACTTTGACAAAAAAGATATACAAATTCAAGAAGCTGAGTGAATCCTAAATGGTACAAACCCAAAGAAACCCACAGGAAGATACATATAATAGTCAAACTTCTGCAAATTAAAGACCAAAAAAGTTTTTGTGTTTTTTGTTTTTGAGACAGGATCTTGCTCTGTCTGTCGCCCAGGCTGGATTTCAGTGGTGCAATCTCAGCTCACTGCACCCTCCACCTCCCGGGTTCAAGCGATCCTCCCACCTCAACCTCCCTAGTAGTTGGGACTATAGGCATGTGCCACCACACCTGGCTAATTTTTGTATTTTTAGTAGAGACAGGGTTTCACCATGTTGGCCAGGCTGGTCTCGAACTCCTGACCTCAGGTTATCTGCCCACCTCGACCTCCCAAAGTGCTGGGATTATAGGTGTAAGCCACTGTGCCCGGCCCCCCAAAAAATCTTAAAACAGTAAGAGATGTAACAAAATATACCATTCTAATGTTCAATGTTGATAGTGGGTAGGCTGTATATATGCAGTATATATAAGAATGGGTTATATGAAAACTCTGTGCTTTCTGCTCAATTTTGCTATGAACCTATAAATTATCTAAAAACTAAATTCTGTTAAAAAAAAAGATACCCATTTACCTATAGGAGTAAACAATTTGCATGATGACATTAGTAGACTGAGATAAGTTATGTATATATAACATATTACCTTTCCCTCAAATGTCTATACAAAGAGATACACACAAAAATACTACATATACAGAAAAGTAAAACTTAGAAATAAAAATAAGAAATAAATACTATAGATAATCAAAATAAAATTCTAAAAATTGTTCAAGTAACCCCCAGGAAGACAGGGAAAAGAAAAATAGAGAAACAAAAAACAGAAAGTACAAACAGAAAATCAGAAAACAAAACGGCAGACTTCACTCCTAATGTATCAATAGTTATATTAAATGTAATTGGTTTAAATACCCTAATTAAAAGACAGAGATTGGCATAGTGGATTAAGAAAACATAAACCAACTATATCCTATTTATAAGAATAAATAGTTTGAAAGTAAAATGATAGAAAAAATAGCATGCTAGCATTAATCAAAAGAAGAGTGGCTAAACTAATATCATTTAAAGTAGGCTTCAGTCGGGTACAGTGGCTCACTCCTGTAATCCCAACGCTTTGGGAGGTCAAGCTGGGAGGATTGCTTGATTTTAGGAGTTGAAGACCAGCTTGAGCAACACAATGAGATCCTGTCTCTACAAAACATAAAAAATGAGCCAGGAGCAGTGGTGCCCATCTGTAGTCCCAGCTACTCAGTAGGCTGAGGTGAGGGCATTGCTCCAGCCAGGAGGTCAAGCAGCAGTGACCTGTGATTGTGTCACTGCACTCCAGCCTGGGTGACAGAGTGACACCCTGTCTCAAAAAAATAATAATAATCTGGGCGAAGTGGCTCACGCCTGTAAAATCCCAGCACTGCAGGAGGCAGGCAGATTTCATGAGTCCAGGAGTTCGAGACACGCCTATGCAGATGGCAAAACTCTGTCTCTACCAAAAAAAAAAAAAAAACAGCTGAGCATGTAGTCCTAGCTACACAGGAGGCTGAGGTGAGGTGGGAGGATCACCTCAACCCCAGAAGCAGAGGTTGCAGTCAACCAAGATTGCACCACTGTACTCCATTCTGGGTGACAAAGCGAGACCCTGTATAAAAAGTAAAAAATAAAATAAAAATAAATTATGTAATAACAAAAAAGTAATCCACCAAGAAGAAATAATCTCAAATGTGCATATATCAAACAACAAAGTGACAAAATACTTGAAGAAAAAAGCTGATAGAACTGACCAGGCATGATGGCTCATGCCTATAATCCCAGCACTTTGGGAGGCCGAGTCAGGCAGATCATTTGATGTTAGGAGTTCGAGACCATCCTGGCCAACATGGTGAAACCCCATCTCTAACTAAAAACACAAAAAAATTAGCCGGGCATGGTGGCGCATGCCTGTAATCCCAGCTACTCAGGAAGCCAAGGCAGGAGAATCAGTTGAACCTGGGAGACGGAGGTTGCAGTGAGCCAAGATCATGCCACTATACTGCAGCCTGGGCAACAGAGCAAAACTCTGTCTCAAAAGCAAAAAGAAAGAAAGAAAGAAAAACTGAGTAAAATTCTAGCAATACTGACAAAGAAAATAAGAAAGAAGGCACGTATTACCAATATCAGAAATAGGGGCTATCACTACAGACATCAAAACTATAATAGGGAGCCCTACAAACAACTGTATACATATAAATTTGAAATCTAGATAAAATGAATAAATTCCTCAAAAATAAAATAAAATAAATAAACTACCAAATCTCATCCAATATGAAAAGGATCATTTGAGTCTCCCTATAACTATTAAGGAAATTGAATTCATAATTTTAAGACTCTCATAAAAAGAAATCTCCAGCCCTAGATATTTTCACTGGAGAATTCTACCAAATATTTCAAGAAGAATTTACACTGATTCTACACAATATCTTCCAGAAAATCAGAGTATGGAACCCTTCCCAGTTTATTTTATAATGCTAGTATTGTCCTGACACCAAAACCAGACACACACAGACACATACAAAACAATGAAATCTATAAACCAGTACTTGCAGAATACATATCCAAGAAAGGACTAATATCTAGAATATAAAAAGAGCTCTCAAAATTCACCAGTAAAGGCCAGGCACAGTGGCTCACACTTGTAATTCCAGAACTTTAGAATGAGGATTTCTTGAAGCCATGAGTTGAAGACCACCCTAGGCAATATAGTGAAACCCATCTCTACAAAAATTTAAAAATTAGCCAGGCATGGTAGTGCGTGCCTGTGGTCCTAGTTATTTAGGAGGCTGAGGTGGGAGGATCTCTTGAGTGCAGGAGTTCAAGGCTGCAGTGAGCTATGATGTGCCACTGCACTCCAGCCTGGGCAAAAGAGTTAGACCCTGTCGCCATAAAAAAGAAAAAGAAAAAAAAATTCACCAGTAGAAAAAATAAACAATCCGATTCCAGAATGGATAAAAGACATAAGACATTCTACTGATGGCTATAAGCACATGAAAAGATATTCAACATGATTACCAATCAGGGAATTACAGATTAAAGCACAATGAGATATCACTACATACCTATCAGAATGGCTACAATGAAAAATCGTGACACTAAATGCCAGCAAGAATATGGAGAAACCGTATCACTCACAGATGGCTATTGAGAATGTTAAGTGGTACAGTCTCTGCAGAAGCAGTTTGACAGTTTCTTAAAAAGCTAAACATGCAAGCCGGGCGCGGTGGCTCACGCTTGTAATCCCAGCACTTTGGGAGGCCGAGGCGGGCGGATCACGAGGTCAGGAGATCGAGACCACGGTGAAACTCCGTCTCTACTAAAAAATACAAAAATTAGCCGGGCGCGGTGGCGGGCGCCTGTAGTCCCAGCTACTCGGAGGCTGAGGCAGGAGAATGGCGTGAACCCGGGAGGCGGAGCTTGCAGTGAGCCGAGATTGCGCCACTGCACTCCAGCCCGGGCGACAGAGCGAGACTCCGTCTCAAAAAAAAAAAAAAAAAAAAAAAAAAGCTAAACATGCAACTACTGTATAACCAGCAGCTGTATCCCTAGGCACTTATCCCAAAGACATAAAGACCAATGTTAATGCAAAAACCTGTACATGAATGCTTATAGCAGCTTTAATTCATTACAGCTAAAATCTGGAAACAATCCAGCTACCTTTCACTGGGTGAATGGATTAAACAAACTTTGGTACGTTCATGCCATGGAATACTATTCTGAAATAAAAAAAAGAATGGACATTCATACATGCCACAACTTAAATGAATCTCCAGATAATACTACTTAGTGGGGAAAAAAGCTAATCCCAAAAGGTTATATACTGATTCCATTCATATAACATTCTTGAAATGAAAAAACTATAGAAATGGAGAATAAATCGGTTGTTGAAGTTGGGGGGGAAAGGGAGAAGGGAAGTAGGTATCGACATAAAAGGCAACATAAGAGATCCTGGTGGTGATAGAAATATACTAGATCTTGGTGGGTGGCTGATGCCTGTAAACCCAGCACTTTGGGAGGCTGGGGTGGGAGGATTGCTTCAGTCCAGAAATTCAAGACAAGCCTGGGCAACATAGTGAGATCCCACCTGTACAAAAATAAAAACAATAAAAAGAAATATACTGTATCTTGACTGTATTAATGCCAATATCTCAGTTGTATTATATAAATAGTTATATTATATATATATATACTCAGTTATAGTTTTGCAAGGCATTACCATTGGAGGAAACTGGGTAAAGGGTACACAAGATCTGTCTCTGTATTATTCCTTACAACTGCAGGTGAATCTAAAATTACTCAATATTAAAAATGGAATTTTAAAGCTTTTTTTTAATGCAAGGGAAAGGACCACAATTCTCAGCAACTTGACATGATAAGAAAATACTTGAAAAGGTGGCAGTGCCTTCAGGTCATTGACTGCGATAGCACACATTTTTCCAAATTATGAAGAGTGGTTGTTTTACATTGTATTTCGTAAAAGATATTAACTTCCTAGCATCCAAGTTTTATGATCCTTAGAGATTTGCTTCTCCCTTTGGAATTCTGCAATTCTAATATAAATTAAATTTAAGCTGATCCAACTGGGAGTTGCTAAACTCCATAAACGCAATTATAGTCTAAAGAGATGCTATAAAATTGATATTAGAACTATGCAATCCTCAACCACTTCCCGCCCTCTACCAACTTCATATACACACACAAACGAAGTGTTTGCCATTTTTCCTTGTGCCTGAGTGTAACCCAGGTAACTGTAGGCTGCATAAAGTTATTTAGTTTTATTTATTTATTTATTTATTTATTTATTTATTTTTGAGACAGAGTCTCACTCTGTTGCCCAGGCTAGAGTGCAATAGCACAATCCCAGCTCACTGCAACCTCTACCTCCCAGGTTCAAGCAATTCTCATGTTTCAGCCTCCTGAGTAACTAGGACTACAGGCGTGGTGCCAATATGCCTGGCTAATTTTTGTATTTCAGTAGAGACGGGATTTTGCCATGTTGGCCAGGCTGGTCTTGAACTCTTAGCCTCAAGTAATCAACCCGCCTTGGCCTCCCAAAGCGCTGGGATTACAGGTGTGAGCCACCACACTTGGCCCAGGTATTGATTTTAAATTTTCCTTTATTAAGTGTATGTCAAGAACAAACTATTATCTTGACATTCTGAATGACTGTAGCATAAAACAGCTCATAAAATCAATGTGTCCTGTCTTTTCATCCTTGATATCTTGAACACAACTAATGTCCTTTTATATTCATATGGGGATTCAGGACAATCAAATAAATAATTAACTAATGACTGACACCCGGAAATTTACAGACCTTTCCCTTTTTTCTTTTTCCTTTTTTTTTTTTTTCTGAGACAGAGTTTCCATTCTTGTCGCCCAGGCATGCAATGGCACAATCTCGGCTCACTGCAACCACCACCTCCCAGGTTCAGCAATTCTCCTGCCTCAGCCTCCTAAGTAGCTGGGATTACAGCCATGTGCCACCACAACTGGCTAATTTTGTATTTTTAGTAGAGATGGGGTTACACCATGTTGGCCAGGCTGGTCTCGAACTCTTTGTTTTTTTTTTTTTTTTTTTTTGAGACAGAGTCTCGCTCTGTCTCGAACTCTTGACCTCAGGTGATCCTCCCAAAGTGCTGGGATTACAGGCATGAGCCACCATGCCCGGCCGCCCTTTTTTTCATAGTTACTTTTTCCCCCCGAGATAATAAACATCATGGTCATTGTTATACTGCAAACTTGTATTTTTCCTTACTCAGGTGCTGGAAAACTAAAAATATAAACAGAGGCAGATTATAGGGGGAAAAATAGGCTATTCCTGATCTGCCCTCACAATATAAAGTGTCTCAGTACAGATTCTCAATTTTTTAATGTGCTAATTTGAAATGTTTGGAAAACAAACAAACAGCATAAAAATAGTTTACAGTAGTTTGCCAGTCAAATCAGTTCTCTTCAGTTTATACTCTCTAAGCCTTTTCCCAGCAATTCAGAGGTTTTTTGGTGACTAAATTATTATAAATCTGTTTTCTCCTTGTGGGTAGTTTAGTTAAAATAAGATTATGAACAGGGACGCTGTCTTCTTGTGACCAGAGAACTGTTATCATAATCAAATTACCAAAATGTTAAATATACTCTGGCTCCCTCAAAACTCTGCTCATATCTAAGAATCAATCTAAGATAATCAGTTTACATAAAACTGTAGCCAACACTAGAAACCCATTTTCTTCAAGTTCTTGATTAAAAAAAAAGAATCTATTAACAGACACCTAATTATCTATATATCCCAATATTCAAAAAAATAACACAATAAATACTAGCATAATTATTTTTATTCATTATATAATTAAATCATGCTGTTTTATCACAAAAGTAAATTGTCATTAAAAAATAAAACAGCTATATTTGTAATTTCCCTCATGCTGAGAGCAACATTCCAGTTGCTGTAGGTGTTTATTTTCTTCTAACCAAACACTACTATTAATAACACCTCATAAAAATAAAACGTTTGCACAATAAAGCAGGTTCCCCAACCTACCTTCTTCCCTAAATAAAATGCTGCTTGTGTTCCAGTTTGCATCCTCCTCCTTATTTAAGTAAAGCTACTTTTAGTTTTGTGGCTGGAATATAAGGTATTTATTTTCAGAACTGGACAAATGAATGAATACAGGCATAATTATTTATTATTTATTTATTTATTTTTGAGATGGGGTCTCGCTCTGTCACCCAGGCTTGAGTGCAATGGCGCGATCTTGGCTCACTGCAACCTCCGCCTCCTGGGTTCAAGCAACTCTCCTGCCTCAGCCTCCCGAGTAGCTGGGACTAAAGGCGTGCACCACCACGCCCAGCAATTTTGTATTTTTAGCAGAGATGGGGTTTCACCATGTTGGCCAGGGTGGTCTTGAACTCCTGACCTCAAGTGATCCACCCGCCTTGGCCTCCCAACATGTTGGGATAACAGGCATGAGCCACCACACCCAACCAGGCATAATTCTTTTAAATGAGGAGGACATTCCAGCACAGCCTTCACAACAACTTCTAGATAGACAATCTTGTGACCCAGAACTAGCTTGCAAATTAGCTGCTCCCATTTCTTCATTCACATCCAAAGAAATGTCCTCAAAGATTCATGGCTTGTAGAGAAATCAGGATCCCTGATGGTTCAGCTCTCATAAGATGAAATTTTCTCTAAGAAACTATGATGGAGAAAATTGTTCATTAAGAAAATGATAGCAGCTGGGCATAGTGGTGCACACCTATAGTCCCAGCTACTCAGGAGGCTGAGGTATTCCTGAGCTACCCAGGAGTTTGAGGCCAGCCTGGGCAGCATAGCAAGACCCCATCTCTTAAAAATAAAAAATTACAGCAAATTCTTGACCTCGAAACCAACTCTTTGCTAGACATTACATGAGGCTTCAGCAGTTAAGCAGTCAGAGGAAAGCATGGTCCCATTAGCACAAAGTCTGCAGTCTAACTGAAGACAATTAACAAGCAGGTATTACAAGTGGGAAAAGTGTGACAAAATTAGTTAACAATAAGGTATTTGGATTTAAGTCTCACTTTTTTATATATTGGGACTATATGAACCCAGATGCCATATTTTTACTTCTTTCATTGAGAAAATCCTTTCCTCTCGCTATTTTGGCTATTTTTTAATAAGAGATTTTATTGTATCTCCTCAGACCAAATATAAACAACATCCATGAAAGAACTATGCTATATTGAATTGGACCAGCCGAAAGCATATAGACTCAAACATTTCTTAAAAATCAAGAAATCTGGGCCAGAACTCCCAGCACTTTGGGAGGCTGAGGCAGGCAAATCACTTGAGGTCAGGAGTTCGAGACGAGCCTGGCCAACACGGTGAAACCCCATCTCTACTAAAAACACAAAAATTAGCCGAGTGTGGTGGCGGGTGCCTGTAATTCCAGCTACTCAGGCGGCTGAGGCAGGAGAATTGCTTGAACCCAGTAGGTAGAGGTAGTGGTTGCAGAGAGCTGAGATTGTGCCACTGAACTCCATCGACAGAGCAAGACTCCGTTTCAAAAAAAAAAGAAGTCTGAAGACAGGGATTACAGGAGCTGACTCAGCTGCTCAACAAGGCTGCTAGAGACCTACGTTCCTCCTATCATTCTTTTTTTTTTTTTAGGCACATAACCCATTTTTATTATAAAAAGAAATGTACATATAAGTAGAAAGACCATTTTAGTTAGTCACACCATTCGCTGGTAACCAGTGCACTACGTGTACATCTTTGCAGATTGCTGTGCACACATACAAATATTTTTACAAGAATAGGATCATACCATGAATACCACCTATAATGGTATGTCTGTTGTCAACATAGGTGTTATAATTAAGACTGTGTAGCCTTCCACTGTGGATGTACCAAAATTTATTTAATTCCCTGTCACTGGACACTTTTGTTTCACTAATAAGTAGACACTGTGTAAGCAATCCCTCAACATCTCTGCACCTCTATTTTTGGTATAAGTATTTCCTTAGGATAAAATCCCAGAAATGGAATTGCAAGGTATAAAAGATTATTAACATTTTTCAAGGCTTTAAGATGCCTTTATGGTGTATCTGTTACACCCTGCTTCCACACAAATTCTTCTGTATAGCCAGTACCCAAGCTGCAGCTCTCAGCACAGATGAAGACAGCCAGGATGCCCCAGTCAATGCTCTTGCCCAGTCTGTCAGCCTTCAGGTAGTTTGGGAGCTGAGGCACGACCTGGAATTCCAATAGTCTCTTGACACCACAGGGGCAATCTGGAATATCCTTTTCTTGAGGAATATTTTCACCAGAAATCCAGATGGGGGCAATACCTCTGCCATATCTAAGAATCTGTTCTGGTTCAAGGGCTGAGTTTTAAACTTCTGAAAAATTTTATCTTCCCTGGATTCATGTTTTGCCATAGAATCCAGTTCTTCCTCAAGTGCTTCACCCGTGCTCCCTATAATCTCTGAGTAATCTTCCTTTTCCACAACCTCAGGCATAATCTCATCTTCTGTTTCTATTACAATTTCAAATTCTGGAAAAAGGAAGTTGTGGTCTGGAATTATATGGTCCAGATGATCTGGTTGTGCACAAGCCTGCTTATGTCCCAGTCTCCAGTCTAGGGTCTGATGCTTCTTGCTGCAGTAATATGCTTTGTGGCATCTGGAGCACGTTTTGGGGCCTAAACAGCCACAAACCCTGCAGAGATGAGCACCAGACTTCAGCTGGAGACACACTGATTCTCCTGTTTCTGGGGGAGGATTCTCAGAAGGTGGCTCATATGAGTAAAAATCGTTTTTCCTGGTTGGTTGATTCCTAAAAACTCGCAGGCCGGCACAGCACGGCTGCTCGCGGCAGCAGAAGAGGAAGATGCAGCGGTGGAAGGCGTCCGTGCGGCCGGGCAGCGGCGCGTATACCTGCAGCAGGAAGGAGAGCGGGCGGCCGCACAGCTCGCAGGCCAGGGCCCGGGGCCTCGGCAGCCCGGCCGCGCTCAGCCACGCCGGCCGCCCGCCCACCTTGCTGGGGAACTGCTCGCTGCGCAGTCGCCACGCCGGACTCGGCGAAGCCCAGCTCCACAGGTCTGGCCCCGGCGGCAGCCATGCGGGGCGCGGGCTGGCGTGGAGCGCCGCTCCTCCTCTCATTCTGCTCCAACACACTTGGCATGTTGTCCTTTGCCTTCACGCCTATTACCTCATGATTGCAATATAGTTGCTGTTCAGGTCATCACATCCTCATTCATGGACAGAAGGAAAGGAGGAATAAAGGGAACTGTTCATCCGTACCTGACATCTTTCAACAGGAAAGCCAAAATTTCCCAGAAATGCCTACAACAGACTTCTCCCTACATCTTATTGATCAGAACGATGTCAGATGGCTTATGGCTAGCCACAAGCCTTATGGCTTCTGGTCAGGTCAAACAAGAGACGTGAAAAAAGATTGGAGGGTGTGTGTTGAGTGAAATCAGGGAATTTATTCCTTGTTCCTTCCCATTGTCCCATTTCAGCAGAATTCTGGGACTGGTCATGTCCTCCATCACTACAGCTTCTTCTAGACACCCTTCTCCAAAGCTCCAGCCTCTCCGGGCTCTGGTAACCTTCCATCTCTTGCTTTGTCAGGCTTTGGGGTGGGAACAGCTGGTCTCTGGGTACTTCATTGATATCTTTAACCCTGCCACATCTCCATAAGTGGATTCATCATTAAAATCTTATTTTATTTTATTTTAGATGGAGTCTCGCTCTGTCTCTCAAGCTGGAGTGAAGTGGTACAATCTTGGCTCACTGCAACCTCCATCTCATTGGTTCAAGCAATTCTTCTGCCTCAGACTCCTGAGTGGCTGGGATTACAGGCACGCACCACCACACCTGGTCAATTGTTGTATTTTTAGTAGAGATGGGATTTTACCATGTGGCTAGGCTGGTCTCAAACTCCTGACCTCAAGTGATTTGCCTGCCACGGCCTCCGAAAGTGTTGGGATTACAGGCATGAACCACTGCATCCAGCCTAAAGTCGTTTAAATTTATCATCAGAGTGAAATTGTGTTCCCTGCCAAGAGTCCAACAAATACATATAGAATTTTAACTGCAAAGGAGTTAGAAAATCAGACAACAGGGGAGCCATGTCAACGTGAACAAATTATGATCCACTGCCTGAGGTCAGGCACATTGCCATCCTGAACAAATGTATGATTAGGTTAAAGATATGGATATTCAGTGGGTGCCTTAACATTGTCTACCACATATGATTTATAATTAAGAGCCGTTTAAAAAGCAACCTGAATGATCATGTATTATTCATTTTGTTATTGCCTTCAACTAACTCAGTGCCTGGCAAAATATGTCTACTAGTGAGTAAATAATACCTTACTCACTAGAAATAATACCTTCTAAAAACTTTGTAGTCTATGAAGTGCTTTGATATACATTATCCCATTTGATCTTCACAAATAACCCTGTGAGCCCTGTGAGTAAGGCAACCCCAGCATTTTCATTCCCATTTTACAGATTCATAATCAGAAGTTGAGAGACAATAACCACCTTGCCTTGAGTCACCAAATTATTAAGTAGTAGAACTAGAAAGTAAAGACAGGTTTTCTGACTTCAAATTCAGGCCGTTCAAAGCCAAGCCTTGGCCAATGTACCTGACTGGGTTCAGTACACAAAGCCAAAACCTGAGTGTTGGTTGGGGCCAGGCAGGAGAGAAAGAGCATTGTATTTCACAGTACCTCTGATCCCCAGATGTTGACATCTATCAGCAGAGAGAATGGAGAACTTCTACGAGTTTCCCATTGAAGAAACAAATTCTGCTTCCAACTGCAGCAGTTAAGAGCATGAGTTTTGAAGTCATATAAACATGAAGTGGAATTCTAGCTTTACCACTTACTAGTTGTATGACCTTGGCAAATTACTTAATCTGCATGAGCTTTATTTTTCCATTCTGTAAAATACAGATATTAAGTATCTTTCTTATGAAATTGCCAAAAGTTTTAAATTAGATCATTTAAGTGATTAACTTTAACTAACTAAATGTAACATCTTACATTCATGATTATTATGACTGTAAATTATCTTGGATTCTGCAACAAACTTTCAGAAGTTTTGAATTTCATTAAGAAACAGCATTGGCCAGGTGCAGTGGCTCACTCCTGTAATCCCAACACTTTGGGGGGCTGAGGCAGGTGAATCACTTGAGGTCAGGACTTTAAGACCAGCCAGCCCAACATGGTATAAACCCGACTCTACTGAAAAAAAAAATGCAGAAATTAGCTGGGCATGGTGGTTGGCACCTATGGTCCCAGCTACTCAGGAGGCTGAGGCAGGAGAATCGCTGGAACCCAGGAGGCAGAGGTTGCAGTGAGTGAAGATCATGCCACTGCACTCCAGCCTGGGTGACAGAGCAAGACTCTATCTCAAAAAAAAAAAAGAACGAAAGAAAAGAAACAGCATTAATGTAGCACAGAGAAAGCCAGTAAGTTTATCAACCAACTCCTAGATAGAAATAAACCTCAAAAGTTACCTGCAATTTCTGATTTCCATGCCTTCTGTTCATTCACAAGGTCCTGATAACTAACATTTATATAGGGGTGCTATGTGTCAGGTGTCAGAAATAAATTTTTCTAGGCTGTGTGTGGTGGCTCACGCCTGTAATCCCAGCACTATAGGAGGCAGAGGAGGGTGGATCACCAGATCAGGAGATCGAGACCATCCTGGCTAACATAGTGAAACCCTGACTCTACTAAAAATACAAAAAAATTAGCCGGGCGTGGTGGTGGGCGCCTGTAGTCCCAGCTACTCGGGAGGCTGAGGCAGGAGAACAGTGTGAACCTGGGAGGCGGAGCTTTCAGTGAGCCAAGATCGCACCACTGCACTGGAGCCTGGGTGACAGAGTGAAACTCCGTCTCAAAAAAAAAAAAAAGAAAAAGAAAAAGAAATAAATTTTACTTCACAGAGTTTTCTAGAAAAATTTTACTCGGACTTAGGTTAAAGAACAGCCTTAAACCCAAAAGATTACTGAATAGATAGTAAAAGATTTACCTCCCCAGAGGTATGTGTTTACACTTCTAGGAAAAGATGAGACCCAAAGCCATAATGACATTCCAGGAGTTGTAAACCTAAAGACATTTGTCTTATCTTCCCTTGGAGAGGGGTACTTACATTTTAAAAGATAAAAATCTATGCCCTTTACCCTTCTATTCCCAAACAGAACTTCTTTATTGTAAGGAGCAAAAGTATCTCTCCCTTTCTCCAATAATGAAGGGACATCTCTTTCCTTTATAAGCTTCAAGATTCGTATTTCTAGGGCTTCTCTCCTATGGTAAAACCCAAACACCCCCACGTACAAGCCTGTCCATCTGGCTCTTTTATCATCACAGAAGGGGAAAAGTTGGGGGAGTGGTAAATAACAAATAAAATTATTGCTTTAAATAATGATAATAATCAGCCTCTGTCCCAGAAACTTCCTGTCTACTTTCAGGATAATACAAATAGAGTAATTAAATACTTAGCAACAGACAATATCTTAAGGGCTTTAGATGAATTAATTCATTTATTTCTTATAGCTATACTATGTTAATTACTTCTATTTTTCTTCTTTTAAGACAGGGACACTGAAGCACAGAGATACCAAGTTGCCTAAAGTCTCCCAACTAATAAATAGCAGAGGCAGGATTTGAACCCAGGAAGTCTCACTCCAAAATCTGTGCTCTAAATATGATTGCATACTGCCTGTAACCAGTAATCTTTCTCAGTGAATATCTGTGATTCACAGTGAACTAGTATTCAATGTGTCTCATAACTAGAAGTCTCTTATTCAATCACATCCAACTACTACTTTTGCCAGTTGAAATAATTTTATAAGGAACTTCTGCCTAGTTGTAGATATACACACAGACATTTAAGGCTTAATATAAAACACTATCTCTTCAAAATAATTCTACCAGTTCTGCTTAGAATAAGTGCATATAGACCATGAGTATTCATGTGTTGATGGCCATAGACGAACAGATAGACTAATTTGAGAATCCCCTTTTCTGCTACTTTAAGATAAAATTGTCTCTGATATTTAAACAGCTTTAAGTATTTTGAGTAAAAAAGTCATATACTTTCCCATTCAGCTCTCCCTGTGGAGGAACCTCTGTGTATCCAGTCATGGGACTAGCAGGTACCAAATGGAACAAATGAGGAGAGTTCAATAAAACATTTTTTTACAAAGGAGTAGGCAGTGTTGAGAGAAAGGTCGGTGCAGCTCCCTGGGACAAAGAACAACTAGGAGTGATTACCATGCCTTAGTCTGAAAGGTCAGAGAGAGTTATTAGAATCCACCGAGAAAAGCTGTAGTTGTCACAGAGGGCTGCCCCCTCAGAAGTTGTGACCTGGCCGGGCGCAGTGGCTCACGTCTGTAATCCCAGCATTTTGGGAGGCCGAGGTGGGCAGATCACCTGAGGTCAGAAGTCCGAGCCCAGCCTGGCCAACATGGTGAAACCCCGTCCCTACTAAAAATACAAAAAATTAGCCAGGCATGATGGTGGGCGCCTGTGATCCTAGCTACTCTGGAGGCTGAGGCAGGAGAATTGCTTGAACCGGGAGATGGAGGTTGCAGTGAGCCGAGATCATGCCACTGCACTCTAGACTAAGCAACAGAGCAAGACTCCATCTCAAAAAAAGAAAAAAAAGAAGCTGTGACCTTTGGGCCAGATGCGGTGGCTCACGTCTGTAATCTCAGCACTTTGTGAGGCCAAAGCCGTCAGATCACCTGAGGTCAGGAGTTCGAGAACAGCCTGGCCAACATGGTGAAACCCCATCTCTACTAAAAATTCAGAAAAAAAAAAAAAAAAAGAAAGAAAGTTGTGACCTTTAGCAGAGAGACAAAACTAATGAGTGGCAACCCAACAAAAAGGAAGCTGGAGCAGTAAATACCCAAAACCCATTCCCTTCTCATGATCAGATCTCCACAGATGCCTCCCATTGGCCAAGCCCCACCTGAAACCAGAGGGGAAGGGAGCTTTTGGGACAGTTTATAGAAGTCAGCCTCTCAGGAAAACAAAGCACAGTGAAGAAAGAGGAAAGGTACATCACGAGAAAGAAACAGAAAATATCAATCACCCTCTGGGTTAAAGGAGTTCCTTCCATAAGAGCTTCTCCCTGTTATCTCTTCTTTGCCAAAGACACTTTTCTCCCTAAAAAAGCAGTTTTCGCATTCATTAGCTACATGTATTCAGGAGCAAGAGGTACACAATTAAGGGTTTCTCTGCTATCAGCAGCAATAACAAAATTATCATGTGCCTCGAGCCATTTTATCAAGGACAGAAAGCCCTGACCCACCAGGGAGATGCCATCTGAATCAGAGGACATTGGCTGCGCAGGTGCAGATACAAGAAGATAAGTGTGGCATCAAAGGAACACAGCCTGAGGCCAACCAAGATTGGACAACAAAATGAGATTTACAGAGAAACTGAACTCTTTTCAGATCAACCTTGTTCAGCCAAAGAGAAGATTCCATTAAAGCTTAAGGATACAGAAAATTGAAGTTTACTGAGCACTAATTCTGTCAAGTTTTGCGTGTGTTAATCCATTTTAAGACAAACTATAAAGCTTCTATATAAAAGTTGGTTGTTATTTTCGTATCTTTAACACATGTGATAAAAGATGTTTGATGAATACTAATGGTGATAAGTAAAGTTACAGAAAGAACTGAACGGATGCATCTCCCAGCTTCCACCTTTGCCCCTCACCCACTCACCCACAAGGTCTGTTAGCCATACAACAGATGAAATAATTCTTTTAAAATATGTCAGATCATGTGACTTCTCTGCTTAAAAATATCTAATAATTCCTTATTTTATTTTCAATAAAATCCAAATCTTACCAGGTCAACAAAGCCTTATCAGAATTTTCCAAACCATGAATCACGGCTCATTTATGGGTCATGAAATTTATTTAGTGGGTCACACTCAGTATCTTCTTAAAAATAAAATCAAATTGATTTGAATATTTAATATTGAATTGAATAAAAAATATTAGAATGCATAGCAAATAAAAATAGTAAATGTTTCATGAATCTTTTCTTTCAGTTTTAAGAATATGTATGTGATTATAGTATAAAAAAGTATTTATTTGAGTCATGATCCTAATTAAAAAAAAAAAGAAAAATCACTATTCCTACTTCCTGACTTCGTCACTAATCTCTGTCCTCTGGCTCACTCTGCTCCAGCCATACTGCTCTTTTTTGTGTTTTTTTAAATCCTTGACTGGTGCATTTTCCTCCAAAACCCACAAAGTTCACACCTTACTTTAAGTTCAAATGTCACATTCCCTGGAAGAACATTGCTGACCACCTCATGTAAAGTAACCCTACCACCATCTTCAGTGTCTTTTTTCCTTATATCACTTTATTTTTCTTCAGAGCTTTTATTAGCAAATGAAACACTATGTACTTCTGTCTCTCTACTAAACTGTAAACTTTATGAGAGCAGGGACTTTATTGTATTCACTACTGTAGCTCCAAGCCTAAGACAATGCTTAGCACATAGTAGGGACTCAAAACAATTGCTGGTATATCCATTGGATGGATTGGTGAGTGGATGAGGGATAAATAATGGATAGATGGATGGATAGATAAAGGAATAGGATGGTCCCTAGGAAATAATATGCTTAGAGGATCCTGAAGCTGTTAACAAAGGACCCAGTTTTCTGCTTGCCCCTCCCTTCCACCTGTTCTACAGCTTCCTACTCAATCCCATACGCACACATATATTCATGCATATCTCCCTCATGGCTCTGCTTTCTGTTAAAATCAAGAAAGGTTTTTGGCCAGGTGAAGCTCCAGCCAGTGGTGGTGAGGAAATGAGTATGGAGTGAGTATCTATATATCTGTTTCGGCCTGCCTAGATTGAACACACTCAGAGTGTTCCTACAGGCCTTCAATCTAGGCGGGCCAAAGCAGATATATAGATACTCACGCCATACTCCTGTAGTAGGATCGTCTACAGATTTGGGCAACTCACTTTAAAAGCTGTAGCCAGCAAAAGCCTTCACTGTGATCAGCAAGAACCCCCAACTATTTCAGATCCTTGGCTCTAACCTTCATCTCTTCACAGTTCTCAGACTCTTATTTCAGCCTTTCTTATCCACAAATCCAATCTTATTCCAAACTTTTTTTTTTTTAAGACAGAGTTTTGCTCTTGTTGCCCAGCCTAGAGTGCAATCTCGGCTCACTGCAACCTCCACCTCCTGGGTTCAAGCAATTCTCCCGCCTCAGCCTCCTGAGTAGGTGGGATTACAGGCATGTGCCACCATGACCAGCTAACTTTGCATTTTTAGTAGAGATGGGGTTTCGCCATGTTGGTTAGGCTGTTCTTGAACTCCTGACCTCAGGTGATCTGCCCGCCTTGGCCTCCCAAAGTGCTGGGATTACAGGCGTGAGCCACCGCGCCCAGCCCCAAACTTTATTTTTTCCTCAGTAGTCCCATTAAGTACATTGATTAAATGGATAATTTTTCGTTAAGTACATTGATTAAACCTGTGGCAATTTTTAATAACTTTTTTGTTTTTGTATCTTGAGATGGAGTCTTCCTCTGTTGCCCAGGCTGGAGTGCAGTGGCATGATCTCGGCTCACTGCAACCTCCACCTCCTGGTTCAAGTAATTCTCGTGCCTCAGCCTCCTGAGTAGTGGAGATTACAGGCACCACCACCATGCCCAGCTAATTTTTGTATTTTTATAGAGACGGGTTTTCACCATGCTGGCCAGCCTGGTTTCAATCTCCTGACCTCAGGTGATCCACCCGCCTCACCTCTTAAAGTGCTGGGATTATAGGCATGAGCCACCGCGCCTGGCCAAAATGTTTCTTTTCTAAAACAATCATATAGCATTGGTTATTAACAACACATTACCTCAAAACCAACTGTTTTCAAAATAAATGAATGGGTTCACTTCATTTGCAAGTACTGTGGCTGTGGTGACCAGGAACCCTCCACCCCCAGCTTTGCTACATGTTTACCCTCCTACATTGCCTTCATAGAACCCTGCCTGTCCTTGAAAACAAGAAGGCAATTGCCACCATTCCCCAGACAGCAAGGCTCAGAATTAACACAAAGGCAGAGAGTGAATTGTCCCAGATTCAGAACACATTCATTGGGTTTGGACACCCAAGAATTCCACAGAATTTTGAAGAATAAAAAGATATTCTTAGAGGCTGGGCAGAGTGGCTCACACCTGTAATCCCAACACTTTGGGAGGCCAAGGCAGGTGGATTGCTTTAGTTCAGGAGTTTGAGACCAGCCTGAGCTAAATGGTGAAACCCCATCTCTACCAAAAATACAAAAAAAATAGCTGGGCATGGTGGTATGCACCTGTAATCCCAGCTACTCAGGAGGCTGAGGCAGGAGAATCGCTTGAACCCAGGAGATGGAGGTTGCAGTGAGCCAAGATCGCACCACTGCACTCCAGACTGGGCAACAGAGCAAGGCTCTGTCATAAAAGAAGAAAGAAAGAAAAGGGAAGGGAGGGGAAGGGAAGGAGAGGGAAGGAGAGGGGAGGGGAGGGGAAGGGAGGGGAGGGGAGGGGAGGGGAAGGGAGGGGAGGGGAGGGGAGGGGAGGGGAAGGGAGGGGAGGGGAGGGGAGGGGAAGGGAGGGGAGGGGAGGGGAGGGGAAGGAAGGGGAAGGGAAGAGGAGGGGAGGGGAAGGAAGGGGAAGGGAAGAGGAGGGGAGGGGAAGGCAGGGAGGAAAGAAGGAGAAAGAAAGAAAGGAGAAAGAAAGAAGGAAGGAAGGAGGGAGAGAGAAAGAGAGGAAAGGGAAAGGGAAGGAAAGGAACTGCACCAAAATACCATTTTTTTTTTCGCCAAATTGTCGGAGATCTGAACATTTGCTATCTCATTCTTCGTGACTGAGCCTGATACATGTCTCCCTGCAGACTGGAGCTTCTTGCTCTCTATTGCTTTGCACTCCCCACAGTACACAATGCATACCAGGATCCTAATAAATATTTCTTTCTTCCTGGTTTTGTTTTGTTTTGTTTTGTTTTTTTCAGACAGTCTCACTCTCTCGCCCAGGATGGGCCACGGTGCTGGCCTTAATAAATGTTTCTTGAACTGACTCTAGTGAAGAAAAGGAACTCAAAGCCCTGTTAATTGTACAAGCCATAGCAGGATTCTATAATGATTGCTGGAGTCAAAATGTATTTGTTGAAATTCCAGAAATCCTAAAAGCATTTTTCCTCTCATAAGAATTTAGTACAGGCTGGGCGTGTTGGTTCATGCCTGTAATCCCAGCACTTTAGGAGGCCGAGGCAGGCAGATTTGAGGTCAGGAGTTCGAGACCAGCCTAGCCAACATAGTGAAACCCCGTCTCTACTAAAAATACAAAAATGAGCCAGGTGTGGTGGTGGGCACCTGTAATCCCAGCTACTCAGGAGGCTGAGGCAGGAGAATCCCTTGAACTCCGGAGGCAGAGGTTGCAGTGAGTCGAGATCACACCACTGCACTCCAGCCTGGGTGACAGAGTGAGACTGTCTTGAAAAAAAAAAAAAAAAAGTACAATAACCCACTCATCCCCACCAAATCTAGTCTCTCTCCCTACTCTAGTTTCTGTCCACACTGCCATGAAAATTACTTTTTGAAATCTCACAGTTCATTAGGTCTACATTGTACTAAAGACTATTTGGCATTGCTTACACAGTATGAGTATATATGTATATAATTCAAAAGAAACTATTTTTGGGCCAGGCGCAGTGGCTCACGCCTGTAATCCCAGCACTTTGGGAGGCCAGGGTGGGTGGATCACTTGAGGTCAAGAGTCTGAGACCAGCCTGACCTACATGGTGAAACTCTGTCTCTACAAAAAATACAAAAATTAGCTGGGCGTGGTGGTGTGAGCCCATAATCCCAGCTACTGGGAGGTGGAGGTTGCAGTGATCCCAGATTGTGCCACTGCACTCCAGCCTGGGCGACAGAGTGTGATTCTGTCTTAAAAAAAAAAAAAAAAAAAAAAAAAACTTCTTTAAAATTTCATGCCTGTAGGATAAAGTCTGAAGTATGGCACAAGAGGTCATTTTACATTCTTGTTCCAAACAGTCTTTCCAGGCACATCTCCTGCCACTGCCTTCCAACCACTCTTGTCCTCCACCTCTTCTCAATTCTAATTCCCCCAATCTATTTTCTTTCCCAGACTAAATAGGCATGTTCACATCTCTAATTCTTTGGAATTCCCTCTGGTAGAAAATTTCTAAGTCCCACCCCACTGCACCATTTGTCAAAGCTCTACTCTTCTTTAAGGTCCAACTCAAATATCGAATCTTCTCTCTATATACACATTTTCCAATGTGGTCAGAATTTATTATCCATTCTTTTATGTTTCTATAGCCCTTCATTTATACATCTCTTCTAGCTTTGAAATCTCTGCCTTTTTGTTCATTGTGCTTATTTTTCATTTATTCAACATTCATTCAAAAAATATTTATTGTCTACTATATTCCAGGTGCTGGTATCTGTTTTAAAAAGACAAACATAGGTTCTTCCACCACTAAAACAGTCTTCTAAGTCCTCATGGAGCTCCGATTCTACTTGTAAGTTCTGAGTTTTTTTGGATGTCAGTATTGATAGGGACAGCAGACAGCCAAGGGTCCCTGGGGAAACCCTGGCTGCCTTCAAGCCTAAAACCAGACTGCTGGTCCCGGATGAAGCCCGCCCTTTCCCGACTGTTTCTCCCTGCATAATGCCCACCTATGTCCTGGGAGGACGGGGTGGAGCCTCATGAAGTTCAGGCCATGTGTAGGTGGAGGAGCCTGGCCTCCTCAGTTCCTGTGTGGTGACTTGGCATTCCATCTGTGAGGCGGGAAACCTGCTATCAGGACTCTTTCTCACTTTGCTGAGAATTCCTCTTTCCTTTTTTCTCTTCACCGACTAAACCCTACAATGTGTCTGTGTGCCTAAACTTTCCTGATCGTGTGTCGAGAACCTGGTTTTTCTACAATAGTATCACCTTCTCCAGTACCAATTTCCTTCCTGTATAGAGCAGGCACTCTGCAGCTATGACTGCCTGTTTCTCCTTTCCCTAGATATGTTTCTCTGCAATTAACAAGGTGTAGGCACCAGCGGCGACGGAGGGCTCAGGCGTGGTGGGTTGGGTGGGGGCCCGCTGAACTGACCAGCAGCCTTTCAGCTCCTTTCCCCTGCCCGTCGGAACCCTGGAGCCAGGTCCTTCAGCTGACCATCACCATGACCAAGGCAGGTAGCGAGGCAGAAACCTGCGCCACCAGCTGGATAGCCACTAACAGGACCTGAGCCTCAGCGACCTGAATGAAGACCCAGTCAAGGAGCTGGCTGCCCTTCCAAAGACCACCACAGTGGATCTGTCTTGTAATAAATGATTATTCTGCCGGGCGCAGTGGCTCACACCTGTAATCCCAGCACTTTGGAAGGCTGAGGCGGACGGATCACCTGAGGTCAGAAGTTCAAGACCAGCCTGACTAACATGGAGAAACCCAGTCTCTACTAAAATACTAAACAAATTAGCCAGGCATGGTGGCACGTGCCTGTAATTCCAGCTACTCGGGAGGCTGAGGCAGGAGACTTGCTCGAATCTGGGAGGCGGAGGTTGCGGTGAGCCGAGATTGCGCATTGCACTCCACCCTGGGCAACAAGAGTGAAACCCCGTCTCAAAAAAATAAATAATGACTATTCTCCCGTCAGATTTCTGTGGCCTCACACACCTGGCAAAGCTGGACCATAGAACAAGCCGCAGCACCTGCCAGCGGACTTGGGCTGTTTGGTCAACCTCCAGCACCTGGCTCTCCTCAATAACAGGCTGGTCACCTTGTCAGCTTTGCTCAGCTGAAGAACCTGAAGTGGTTGGACCTGAAGGTTAACCTCTGGATCCCGGCCTGGCCAAGGTGGCAGGTGACTGGTTGGGTGAGAAGCCAGGGAAACAGCATGCAAACAAGGCATCACAGCACATGAAGGCCGTGCTCGCAGACCACGAGGGGGAGAGGCAGCGGGGCTGGGAGTAGAACTACAGGCAGAGGAGAAGCATGAGGCAAAGCAGCGAGCTAAGGAAGCTCAGGAGAGGAAACTGTGGAAGTGGGAGAAGGCAGAAGAGAAAGAGTGCCGGAGAAAGGAGTATGATGCCCTCAAAGCAGCCAAGCAGGAGAAGATGAAACTTAGGAAGGAAACAAATTAGGCCCCGAAATCTAAGTCCGAATCCTGCCCCGGCAAGCCACTCCCCCGGAAGCACACTCATTTCTGGGCTGTGCTGAAGCTGCTGCTGCAGCTGCTGCTGTCTTGTGCGGCAGGAGGGCTGGTGGCTTGTTGGGTGACAGAGCTACAGCAGCAGCCCCTTTGTGTCCGGAATAATGGGTTCTTGGTCTCGCTGACTTCAAGAATGAAGTCGCGGACCCTCTCAGTGAGTGTTAACAGTTCTTAAAGATGATGTGTCCGGAGTTTGTGCCTTCAGATGTTCAGACGCGTCTGGAGTTTCTTCCTTCTGGTGGGTTTGTGGTCTCACTGACTTAAGGAGTGAAGCTGCAGACCTTCGCGGTGAGTGTTACAGCTCTTAAAGACAGCGCATCTGGAGTTGTTCGTCCCTCCCAGTGGGTTCATTTGTGGTCTCGCTGGCTTCAGGAGTGAAGCTGCAAACCTTCACACTGAGTGTTACAGCTCATAAAGACCACACAGACTCAAAGAGTGAACAGCAGCAAGATTTATGGCAAAAAGAAAAAGAACAAAACTTCCACAGCACAGAACGGGACCTGAGCAGGTTGCTGCTGCTGGCTTGGGCAGCCTGCTTTTATTCCCTTATCTGGCCCCACCCACATCCTGCTGATAGGTCCATTTTACAGAGAGCTGATTGGTCCATTTTACAGAAACCTGATTGGTCCATTTTGACAGGGTGCTGATTGGTGCATTTACAATCCCTGAGCCAGACACAGAGTGCTGATTGGTGCATTTACAATCCTCCAGCTAGACGTAAAAGTTCTCCAAGTCCCCACTAGATTAGCTAGACATAGAGCACTGATTGGTGTGTTTACAAACCTTGAGCTAGACACAGGGCACTGATTGGTGTGTTTACAAACCTTGAGCTAGACACAGGGTGCTGATTGGTGTGTTTACAAACCTTGAGCTAGACACAGAGTGCTGATTGGTGCATTTACAATCCTTTAGCTAGACATAAAAGTTCTCCAAGTCCCCACCAGATTAGCTAGATACAGAGTGCTGATTGGTGCATATGCAATCCTCCAGCTAGACATAAAAGTCCTCCAAGTCCCCACCCAACTCAGGAGCCCAGCTGGCTTCACCTAGTGGATCCCACGCCACGGCCACGGGTGGAGCTGCCCACCAGTCCCTCACCGTGCACCTGCACTCCTCGACCCTTGGGCGGTCGATGGGACTGGGCGCTGCAGAGCAGGGAGTAGCACCCGTCAGGGAGGCTCTGGCCGCGCAAGAGCCCACCACGTGGGGGCTCGGGCATAGCAGGCTGCAGGTCCTGAGCCCTGCCCGGCGTGGAGGTGGCTGAGGCCTGGTGAGAATTCGAGCGCGGCGTGGGCGGGCCGGTAGTGCTGGGGGACCCAGCGCCCCCTCTGCAGCTGCTGGCCCAGATGCTAAGCCCCTCATCGCCCGGGGCCAGTGGCACTGGCAGGCCGCTCCGAGTGCGGGGCCTGCTGAGCCCACGCCCACTCGGAACTGGCGCTGGCCCGCAAGCACACAGCCCCGGTTCCTGCCCGCGCCTCTCCCTGCACACCTCCCTGCAAGCAGAGAGAGCGGGCTCCGGCCTTGACCAGCCCAGAAAGGGGCTCCCACAGTGCAGCGGCAGGCTGAAGGGCTCCTCCAGCGTGGCCAGAGCAGACGCCAAGGCCAAGGAGGCGCCGAGAGCAAGTGAGGGCTGCTAGCATATTGTCACCTCTCACCTTTGCACCAGTGTGAACACCATCTATGACAATGCAGTCCAGGGTCTGCATCACCATGAGATCCTCCAGACCGACTGTCAGCAGTGAGCTTGTCCCCAGCACCTGCTGCCTACCAGCCTTGGAGCTTGGATTCCTGTGGAATTGGGCTCTGCTGGACACAAACTCTTTTTAGCATCAGACCTACCTGCCATCATCAAATGGCTGCTGATTGGTACTTGAGACCTCTTTGTAGGACTTCTTCGTTCTTCAGTCAGGGTTTCCAGGTGGAATGAGGAGAAATGGGAGGCGGCTGAGGACGGTTACCTTCATGCCTAAAGGAATAGGCTTGGGGGTAGGGAGAAAGAAAACATAGCCATTTCTAGTTGTTACACAAAGCTGTGTAAAGGCTCGTTTCTACTAAATGGTCAGCTGTCACCAAAAAAAAAAAAAAAAAGTCTCATGAGACCTTTATGAAACATGCCAATAGGGTATGGGAATTATCTAATTATTTTGAAGGAATCTAAGTGATTAAACAAAAAATACCACTGTCCTAACTAATAGCAGTTAACCAACTCATAATAGTAGTCACCCAGAGAATTTGTTAATCATCTAGAAATAATGGCTTGTTTCGTTACTGGATGATGATGCCTCTCGAGTCTTTATTATGCACCAGGCACTGTCTGAGAGCTTTCAGTATTCACTCATTTAATCTTCTCAACAACTCTAAGTAGTATGTTATCTCTTTTTTTAAAAAAAAGTAGATATGGAAACAGAAAGACGAGTTAAATTCTTTGCCCAAGATAACAAAACTGGTAAGGGATGGAGCTGGCATTTGAACTCAAGCAGGCTAGCTTCAAATTCTGTGTTCTCCACTACACATTAATGATGTAGACAGTGAAAATCTTTCCCAATGTGTGATAGACTAAAATCATTGATAGATGATTACTAATGCAAGAAGACTGTTACACAAGTGGTTGTAATTTCTGTGGGGCTCTTTATATGTAAGGAATAGAGATGTATTCAGTTTATTCAAAGTAGTGTAACATGAGGAAGGATAGCAAAATAAGTTAACACATACGTGGAACTCAGGGAAAGCAGGAATCACTTAGAATCGGCCTCATACAGCCAGAAACTAGAAGGCCATTCAGATTTTTAAGCTTCCCTAGGGACCTGAGAAGCAGGACTTTATGAATTTTTCTTACTCTAACATTCTACCGTTAACATATCTGCTCCTGTCTGACCCCTTCTCTTACTGTTATCAACCAGTTTTCTTTTCATTCTTCTTAGATAAATCCCTGAGAAGAATCTGGTTGAATCAGCACAAAAATATTTAGATGGAACCTTTATTCCCAGGCCCACTCCTGAAGAACTAGCATGCCATGGCTGACTGTGCTGGAGTCCAGTTCCCTCTCTAGCCAACCAATGAAAGGCTGGAAGGAGGGAAAGGACAAGGTCACTTTGTCCAAAACAGTTGAGCTGATGCAAGGTCTGGGCATGGGTAGCTTCCATGGAAAAGTGCCATTTGTGGGGCAGACACACTTGTATAAGAATCTCATAGCCTGGCATGGTGGCTTTTGCCTGAATCCCAGCACTTTGGAAGGCCAAGGTGGGCGGATCACCTGAGGTCAGTTCGAGAACAGCCTGAACAACTTGGTGAAATTCCATCTCTACTAAAAATGCAAAAATTAGCTGGGTGTGGTGGCGGGTGCCTGTATTCCCAGCTACTCAGGAGGCTGAGGCAGGAGAATCACTTGAACCTGGGAGGCAGAGGTTGCAGTGAGCAGAGATCGCGTCATTGCACTCCATCCAGGGTGATAGAGGGAGACTCCGTCTCAAAAAAATAATAAAAAATAAAAATAATCTCATGCTGGTCAGGCACGGTGGCTCACGCCTGTCATCTCAGCACTTTTGGGAGGCCGAGGCAGGCGGATCACTTGAAGTCAGGAGCTCGCAACCAGCCTGGCCAACATGGCGAAACCCCATCTCTACTAAAAATACAAAAAAATAGCCAGTGTGGTGGCGGGTGCTTGTAGTCCCAGCTACTTGGGAGGCTGAGACACAAGAATCGCTTGAACCTGGAAGGTTGGAGGTTGCAGTGAGCAGAGATCTTGCCACTGCACTCCAGCCTGGGTGACAGAACAAGACCCTGTCTCAAAAAATAAATAAATAAAGTAAAAAAAAAAAAGAATCTCATGCCTTGTATAAGAATTAAGAATGTGTGGTCATTACTTTCAATATCAGCATAGATGTAGAGACTTATGTTTATAATAAAATACTTAATATGTTTGGAAGCTTTATAAACCTCATCTGAATTACTACAGTTGCCTGCCAACTGTGTTCTTCTTTCCACCCTAGATTCCTTATCATCTCTTCTCCATTCATAACACAGCCATAGTGATCCTTCCGAAGTATCTCAGACATCTCAACCCCCACAGCCCCATGACCTCTCCATCATCACACTCCAAGTAAAAGCATCTTGACAATGGCCTACAAAGTGTACATGATCAGCCAGGTGTGGTGGCTCACGCCCGTAATCCCAGCACTTTGGAAGGCCAAGGCAGGCAGATCACTCGAGGTCAGGAGTTCGAGACCAGCCCAGCCAATATGGTGAAACCTCATCTCTACTAAAAATACAAAAATTAGCCGGGCCGTGGTAGCACATTCCTGTAGTCCCAACTACTCAGGAGGCTGAGGCAGGAGAATCATTTGAACCTGGGAGACAGAGTTTGCAGTGAGCAGAGATCGGCCACTGCACTTCAGCCTAGGTGACAGAGACTCTGTCTCAAAAACAAACAAACAAACGGTGTACACGACGGCATGCCCTCTCACCTCACTGACTGGATTGCCTCCCCATCACTCTGCCCAGGAAATGGGCCTTCTCACAGTTTCTCAAACATACCAAGCACATTCCCACCCCCAGAGCTTAATCTATCTCCCTCTACCCTGCCATAATACTTAAGAACTTCACACCCGATATCATTTATTAATTTATTATGCTTATTTTCTGCCTCCTTCTGCTAGAATATAAGTTTCACGAGGTCAAGGATTTTGTTTAAAATGTAACCTCTTCAGTAGAACAGCACCGAGCACATAGTATGCACCCAATACAACGTTTGTTGAGTGAATAAATTTGCCATCAATTATGTAAGGCATTATCATTCTATTTCCTAACCTATGAGTTTTGAAAGATTTCTAACATGACCTTGAGCTTTTCAATTCATGCTGGCTGTTAAGTTGATGTGAGTTGGCGGTCTTATTTGACCCAAGAAAAATTCAGTATAGTTGAAAAAAGTTAAGTACGGCCGGGAGCAGTGGCTCATGCCTGTAATCCCAGCACTTTGGGAGGCTGAGGAAGGTGGATCACCTGAGGTTGGGAGTTCGAGACCAGCCTGCCCAACTTAGAGAAATCCTGTCTCTACTAAAAATACAAAATTAGCCAGGCATGGCAGCGGGAGCGTGTAATCCCAGCTATTCGGGAGGCTGAGGCAGGAGAATCACTTGAATCCAGGAGGCGGAGGTTGCAGTGAGCCGAGATCGTGCCATTGCACTCCAGCCTGGGCGAAAGGAGTGAAACTCCGTCTCAAAAAAATAAAAAATAAAAAAGTTAAGTTCAACAAGAATCACTTTCGCATTGGATAGCAGTTAACAGCAAAACAAGTTTGTTTGTTCGTTTTTGGAAATCTTGCTAAACTAAGGCAGACTCTGCTGTTAATGTGCTTAATGATAGCAGCCTTTCCGTTTTTATAAACAGTTGTGGAATGGAATATCTGCTAAATGTGAGGGCTGGCATGTCTCTACCTCAATAAAGTTCTGGCTTTTTTGACATCGATTGTGACCACTCAGGGGCCTTTCTAATTTATGTTTAGAGTCTCAGCTGCATGGTTAGGTTGGGTTGCCCGAAGTCTGACTGCCAAATAAGCAGTGTTGCTATATTTAGAAATGAAATAGTAGTCTACAAAATAGAATATCTGGTGTTGCTACCTTACTTGGCTCTGTGTTACTGGGATTAACTTGGGATTTGTAAAAGTTTGTAATATGTATATGAAATAACTATTTTGAATATCTTACTAAAGATGAAAAGTTATGTCTACCAAGATTTACTGTCCAGGTAAATACAATCTTTACAGTGTTCTTAAATCTATTTCCCTGTTAATCTATATGAATGACTATGAGGAGTGAAAATACCTGTTAGCATCCTATTCATTTTTCAGAATATTCTTGGCACAATCTTGGAATTCCTATTACTTTGGAAACTATAAATATAATAAATATTACAATAACTTTTATGTCAAAATCTTTCATTTATTTGTGCCTCTAACTTTTGGGCAGTCTTCATGAAACTCCCTATTTGAGTTAGTTTGTAGATGCTAATTTCAGGTATGGAATGCTATGAAACATGTTATTGATAATTAAATGATGGCACTTCTCCATAACTCAAAGTAGGAAATCCAATAAGTTGTCCGACAAAATTTAGATGCCATCCTACAAGAAACTCAAAGAGCATAGTGAATTATATTTGCCAGCAATACTCATCTGATTCTCATAGTTCCATAAAAGAATGCTTCTTTCATTAAAATATTATTTGGTACAGCTGTGCCTCATAAAATAATAATATTTCATCTCAGAATGAGGTGCTTTTAAATTAAGAACAAAACAATCTCTCCTTCAAGTTACAAAGTACTTGGCAAACCTTCTGGATAAAAGACACCATGCTAACATAGAACATTACTATCTCACTACGTTATTTTACAATGTCCTAAGTAAATTTTTGTGATACAAGGAAAATATAAAACAAAAAAGGCTCACCGTGTACAAAGAGGACAACTGGACATCTTATACTTTTATATCAGAGAATCAGCTATTCAGATTGATTTGAAAAGCAAAATTTACCTTATACCTAAATCTCCCATGAGCTCATCCTTATTTACCAAACGTCATATGAAAGATTAAGTATTTTAAGCATGAGTCATAGGGACAACTTTCTAGGGCATTTCAAACGAAATCTATGAAAAATTAACAAGCTATCATGGAGGGTGTCTCAGGGATCCTACTCTGCCCCTCCATCTCTCTGGAAAGGGAGGGAGGGAGAGAAGACAGGCAGGCCCAACCCCTAAGTATTATACACCCTCGATCATTAAAAAAACAAGAAAAGTTAACAAATTTGGTCCAGTTACATGGCATATTAAATCCACATATTTTTATTTTTTTGTTGTTGTTTTTGTTGTTTGTTTTTTCTTATTCTTTTTGTTTTGTTTCTTTTTTCTTCTTTTTTTTCATTTTTGTTAAAATTCACATTTTTATCTCGACTTCTACCCCAAATACAGTCTGCCTTCTGTGTCATGGATTTCACATTTGCAGATTCAACCAACCATGGACGAAAAATACTCAGAAAAAAATAAATAAATAACTCAGAGGTTAAAAGTGTGTTTAACAAGAGAAAATAGAAAAAAAGAATAACAATATAACAATAAAAAATACAAATTTTTAAGTACAGTAGAACAACTATTTGTACAGCATTTTACACTGTATTTGATATTATAAGTAATCTAGAGATGAGTTAAAGTATATTGGAAGGACGTAACTGGGTTATATGCAAATACTATGCCATTTTATATAAGGAACTTGAGGCCGGGCACGGTGGCTCACGCTTGTAATCCCAGCACTTTGGGAGGCCGAGGCGGGCGGATCACGAGTTCAGGAGATCGAGACCACGGTGAAACCCCATCTCTACTAAAAATACAAAAAAATTAGCCAGGCGTGGTGGCGGGCGCCTGTAGTCCCAGCTACTCGGAGAGGCTGAGGCGGGAGAATGGCATGAACCCGGGAGGCGGAGCTTGCAGTGAGCCGAGATTGCGCCACTGCACTCCAGCCTGGGAGACAGAGCGAGACTCCGTCTCCAAAAAAAAAAAAAAAAAAAGGAACTTGAGTTCTAGGGATTTTGGTATCTGCCAGAGGCAGGACTGCAGTTAGGTCCTGGAACCAATGCCCTGCAGACACAGAGAGACGACTGTACCTATAAAATGACAGTTATGAAATTTTAAATAAATAAACCCACCAGGACAGCAGAGAAAGAGAGAGCCAACATAAAAGCAAAGGAGGAAAAGCATAAAAGAAAAGAAAAAGAGAGGCTGCGCACGGTGGCTCCTGCAGTTTGGGAGGCCGAGGAGGGCGGATTAAAAGGTCAAGAGATCAAGACCATCCTGGCCAACATGGTGAAACCCTGTCTCTACTAAAAATACAAAAATTAGCCTAGCATGGTGGTGGGCGCCTGTAGTCCCACTTACTTGGGAGGCTGAGGCAGGAGAATCACTTGAACCTAGAGGCGGAGGTTGCAGTGAGCCGAGATCACACCACTGCACTCCAGCCTGGCAACAGAGCAAGACTCCGTCAGAAAAAAAAAAAAAAAAAAGAGAGAGAGAAAAGAAAGAAATAATCTGGGATAATGGTGAATAGAAATTCAAAATGGCAATTGTTCAAAATTCCTAGAAAACAACCAGTCCAAACTGGATCAAGAAGATAAAAGAAAGGGTATCCCCCCCAGAGAAAGAAAACAAAAATGAATATCTGATGTGTGAGGCTATTCAGAAAAGATTTTTCAGTCATAGGTACAATTTGAGGATAAATTAGTGGTTGGATCCTAAGAAACAACAGAAGCAAAACACTAACACTGAACAATACTAAATAGAATATACAACTAGTTGAACAAGTAATGTAAGCCACTATGTGGCTTAGCTGAAAATAATGAGCTGTCACATAATAACATAAACACAATTATTTATCACATGAAAACATACCCTTTTTAGGGAACGTGTGAGACATGGAGAAGCATGTATCTGAATGTGTGTGTGAGAGAGAGAGTTTGAGGAAAAGAACAAAATCCTCATCTTCCTTAGTAGAAAACCAATTAATAATGTCTAAAATTAAAAAATGGCAGTGCATGGTGGCTCACGCCTGTAACCCCAGCACTTGGGGAGGCTGAGGCGGGTGGATCACATGAGGTCAGGAGTTCTAGACCAGCCTGGCCAAGGTGGTGAAACCCCATCTCTACTAAAAAATAAAAAATAAAAAAAAATTAGCCAGGCATGGTGGTGAGCACCTGTAATCCCAGCTACTCAGGAGGCTGAGGCAGAAGAATCGCTTGAACCTGGGAGGCAAATGTTGCAGTGAGCAGAGATTGCACCACTGCACCCTAGCCTGGGCAACGGAGTGAGACTCCATCTCAAAAATAAATAATAAATAAATAGATAAAATTTTAAAATAAGCTGGGTGTGGTGGCAGGCCCCGTAATCCCAGCTACTCAGGAGGCTGAGTCAGGAGAGAATCCCTTGAATCCGGAGGCAGAGGTTGCAGTGAGCCAAGACTGCGCCACTGCACTCAAGCCTGGGCAACAAGAGCAAAACTAAACTCCACTGCAAAACAAAAAAAGAAAAGAAAAATAATTTTTTAAAAAACGTTAGTAAACATGTTATCTATGAACATAAAGGTAAATAAAAAAGCAAAAGCAAAAACAACAACAAAACAGCTAAAAATTGAAAACGATTGTAATGGTTTTTTTGTCTTTTTTTAGACTGAGTCTTGCTCTGTGGCCCAGACTGGAGTGTAGCGGGGCAGTCTTCGCTCACTGCAACCTCCACCTTCTGGGTTCAAGTGATTCTCGTGCCTCAGCCACCCGAGTAGCTGGGACTGCAGGCGCATGCCATCACACCTGGCTAATTTTTTGTATTTTTAGTAGAGATGAGGTTTTGCCACGTTGCCCAGGCTGGTCTTGAACTCCTGAGCTCAGACAATCCCCCCGGCCTTGGCCTCCCAAAGTACTAGGATTACAGGTGTGAGTAACTGTGCCCGGCTGTAATGATTTTCAAGAAAGCAAAAATTAAAAGGGACAGGGCACCGCCTTTTTATGTCTAGTAATACTATTTTAAATGTTTTCATTGATTAAAATAAATTTAAAATTAAAAAACAGCTAAATGAAAAAAGCATACGCTGTTGGTGGGAGTGTAAATTAGTTCAACCATTGTGGAAGACAGTGTGATGATTCCTCAAAGATCTAAAAACAGAAATACCATTGGACCCAGCAATCCCATTACTGGACATACACTCAAAGGAATATAAATCATTCTATTATAAAGACACATACATGTGTATATTCATTGCAGCACTATTCACAATAGCAAAGAAGACATTATATCAACCTAAATGCCCATCAAAGATAGACTGGGTAGAGAAAATGTGGTACATATACACCATGGAACACTATGCAGCCATATAAAAGAATGAGATCATGTCCTTTGCAGGGACATGGGTGGAGCTAGAGGCTATTATCCTTAGCAAACTAACGCAGGAACAGAAAACCAAATACAGTTGTAGCTCTCACTTGTAAGTGGGAGCTAAATGATGAGAACACATGGAAACATAGAGGGGCAAAACACAAACTGGGGCCTGTTAGAGGGTGGAGGGTAGGAGGAGGGAGAGGATCGGGAAAAATAACTAATGGGTACAAGGCTTAATAACTGGGTGATGAAATAATCTGTACAACAAACCGCCATGACACAAGTTTACCTATGTAACAAACCTGCACGTGTACCCCTGAATGTAAAATAAAAGTTAATTTAAAAAAAAAAAGCGGGCCGGGCGCGGTGGCTCAAGCCTGTAATCCCAGCACTTTGGGAGGCCGAGGCGGGCGGATCACGAGGTCAGGAGATCGAGACCATCCTGGCTAACACAGTGAAACCTCGTCTCTACTAAAAATACAAAAAATTAGCCGGGCGTGTTGGCGGGTGCCTGTAGTCCCAGCTACTTGGGAGGCTGAGGCGGGAGAATGGCGTGAACCCGGGAGGCGGAGGTTGCAGTGAGCCGAGATCGCGCCACTGCACTCCAGCCTAGGGAACAGAGAAAGACTCCGTCTCAAAAAAAAAAAAAAAAAAAAAAAAAGCAAAAAGTAACATGAAAAAAATGCATACATATATCTTATGCACCAATTGAGATGGTCAATTTTTCATCTGTTGATGTGGTGTATTATTTTGATGGATTTAAAATTTTTAAACTAAATGTAAATTCCTAGAATAAACTCACTTGGACATGATCTATTACTTTTTATATATCACTGAATTTAATTCTGTAATACTTCGGATTCCATTGATTAGAAGGAAAAAAAATACTCTGTTAAGAATTTTTGCATCTTTGTTTATGAGAAATATTAGAATTTTGTTTTCTTGTCTTTTTTTTTTTTAAGGTCTTCATTAGAGTAATGCTGGTCCCATAAAGTGAGTTGGGACATGATCTCTCCTTTTTTATTTTCTGGAAGAGTGCAAGAGTTTGTGGAGAATTAGCATTTTTTCTTTAAATCAAATGTTTGGTAGGTTTCACCAAACTGTCTGGGCCTGGAGTTTTCTTTGTTGGTTTTTCATTTGTTTGTTTATTATTCTTTATTTTAGAGACAGGATCGTCCTCTGTCACCTAGACTGGAGTACAGTGACGCAATCGTAGCTCACTGCAACCTCGAGCTCCTGGGCTGAAGCAATACTCCCACCTCAGCCTCTGGAGTTGCTGGGATTACAGGCATGAGCCACCACACCCAGCAACCTGGGGTTTCTTTGCAGAAAAATTTTTCACTGTGACTTTTATGGATTTTATTAGGCTATTCAGATTTTCTATCTCTTCTTGAGTAAACTCTGGTAGTTTGTGACTTCAAAGGAATTTGCAAAGTTCATCTGTTTTCAAATATATTGAAAAAAATTCATAATATTTCTTTTTTTTAAGTATTTGTAGGAAATGTAATGATGTCCCTGATTTTATTCCTAATATTCGTATGTTATCTTTCTCTCTGTCTCTCTCTTTTCTGTCAGTCTGGCTACAAGTTTATCAGTTGTATTGATCTTTGCAAAGAAGTAGTGTTGCATTCCATTTTTTTCTTTTTTTTCTGCTATCTTATTGATTTCATCTCTTATTTTTATTACTTTCTTCTTTATGCCTACTTTAGCCTTAATTTGCACTTTTTTTTTCTAGTATGTTAAGATTGAAGCTTGGATCCTTAATGTGAGATCTTTCTTCTTTTTGAATATATGCATTTAATGTTATAACTTTCCAACCAAGTGCTGTTTGGGTCACACTCACAAATCCTCATAGGTTTTGTTTTCATTTGGTTTCATTCAAAACATTTTATAATTTTTAACTATGGTATCTTCTTTGACTCATATTTTATTAAAAGCATAGTGTTTAGTTTTTTAATATTTGGAGATTTTTAATATATCTTTCTGTAATTAATTTCTATTTCTATTTTCTTTTGGCCAGAGAACATACATTGTATTATTTTATCTCAATTCGGTTAAGTTTAAGGAGATTTGTATGGCCTGGAATATGGTCTATCTTGGTGAATGTTCCATTTGCACATTCCATTTGCACTTGAAAAGAATATGTACTCTGCTGCTGTTACATGGAGTTCTCTATAAATAAATAGATCATGTTGGTTGTCTTCTATGTCCTTTCTAATTTTCTATGTGTTCTATTAGTTACCAAAAAAAAAAAAGAGTTGATATATACAACTACAACTGTAGATTTATATATTTCTCCTTTCAGTTCTATAAGTGTTTTACTTCAAGCTCTGTTTTTAGTGCATATACATTTAGGATTTAGTGCATATACATTTAGTGCATATACATTTAGGATTGCTAGGTCTTCTTCAATTGACCCCTTTATTGTAATGTAATGTTCTTCATTATCCCTGGTAATATTTTTTATCATAATGTCAACTCTGATTTTAATAGAACCACCCTGCGCTTTTTTGTTTGTTTGCATGGTATATTGTTCTCTGTTCTTTTACTTTGAACAAACATATGTCATTATAATTTTTTTTTTTTTTTTTTGAGACAGAGTCTCGCTCTGTCGCCCAGGCTGGAGTGCAGTGGTGCGATCTCGGCTCACTGCAAGCTCCGCCTCCCGGGTTCACGCCATTCTCCTGCCTCAGCTTCCTGAGTAGCTGGGACTACAGGTGCCCACCACCATGCCCAGCTAATTTTTTGTGTTTTGTTTAGTAGAGACAGGTTTTCACCATGTTAGCCAGGATGGTCTCAATCTCCTGACCTTGTGATCTGCCTGCCTCGGCCTCCCAAAGTGCTGGGATTACAGGCGTGAGCCACCTCGCCCGGCCGTTATTATAATTAATCCTCAAAACAATTCAATACACTAGGTAATGTTATTATCCTCAATTTACATGTAAGAAAACTGATACAGAGCATTCAGTACTGCCCCTTGCTGCCTCTCCATTCAGCCTGTCTCCAAAGCTTTTAGTGTTCTCCTGATGCTACTTCTCAAATATGTTCAGATTTTAATATTTTCAGTGTCTTTTTTTTTCATTTACCATCTAATGTAAATTAAATACTCAAAATAATGTGTGTTTTTTCCTATCACCGTTATGGGACCACAGTAAGGCTATTAGCATTTTGCATAAGGGAAGTATAAAGACAAATTGAAACATTTTTAATTTCCTTGGATAGGTACTGGAGAAAAAATAAATTCTTACCACATTTCTATGGACACCAATATTAAACCCCAGTTCTTTTTTGATTCCCAGTAGACTAATTTTAGCTTAAGGGAACTGGTAATTTAGTTATTGACAGATAAGAGGCTTGAGGCCAGCTCTATACTAGAAGTTTTTACATTTCTTTTTTTTTTTTTTTTTTGAGACAGAGTCTCGTTCTGTCGCAAGGGCTGGAGTGCAGTGGCGCGATCTCAGCTCACTGCAACCTCCGCCTCCCGGGTTCAAGCAGTTGTCTGCCTCAGCTTCCCGAGTAGCTGAGATTACAGGCACCCGCCACCACGCCCAGCTAATTTTTGTATTTTCAGTAGAGATGGGGTTTCACCATCTTAGCTGAGCTGGTCTTGAACTCTTGACCTCGTGATCCATCTGCCTCAGCCTCCCGAAGTGCTGGGATTACAGGCGTGAGCCACCACGCCAGGCCCTACATTTTCTTTTTTTCTTTTTCTTTTCTTTTTTCTTTTTCTTTTCTTTCTTTTTTTTTTTTTTTTTGAGATGGAGTCTTGCTCTGTCACCCAGGCTGGAGTGTAATGGCGATCTCTGCTGGCTGCAACCTCCACGTCCTGGGTTCAAGTGATTCTCCTGCCTCAGCCTCCCAAGTAGCTGGGATTACAGGCACCCGCCACCACGCCCGGCTAATTTTTATATTTTTTGGTAGAGACAGCGTTTCACCACGTTGGCCAGGCTGGTCTTGAACTCGTGACCTCAGGTGATCCACCCACCTTGGCCTCCCAAAGTGCTGGGATTACAGGCGTGAGCCACCATGCCTGGCCAAGTTTTTACATTTTCTGTAAGGAAGTTAGCCACAACATCCCACCAACAGCACCAACTGGATCTCAGTTACAAGGAAAAAAAATAGCTCAGCGCATTCTGAGCTATGTGAGACATTCAAAATTTATCCTGTTCAGAAAGACAGGAATATGGGGCTTCACTCTCCCTATCCTCCCACACCAGCACCCATGCCCAAGGGCAATTTCTGAAAGGGATTTTGTTTCTGACCAAACTGCCTCACCCATTATCTTCAGGTACCTGGGATTTGTGATATAAAGAACAATGTATGGCCAATCAATAGCTTAAGCTATTTTAATGTAAATTCTTGTAAAACAACTTAGAAATCACCTCTTCTTTTTTCATTTAAAAACTCATTTGTGAGTGGGGCGAGGTGGCTCACTCCTGTAATCCCAGCACTTTGGGAGGCCAAGGCAGGTGGATCACCTGGGGTCAGGAGATCGAGACCAGCCTGACCAACATGATGAAACCCTGTCTCTACTATAAATACAAAATTAGCAGGGCACAGTGGCATGTGCCTGTAATCCCAGCTACTTGGGAGGCTGAGTCAGGAGAATCACTTGAACCCGGGAGGCAGAGGTTGCAGTGAGCCAAGATCACGTCATTGCACTCCAGCCTGGGCAACAAGAGTGAAACTCCATCTCAAAATAAAAATGAAAGTAAATAAAAACTCATCTGTGGCCCAGAGGCACAGTGGCTCAGGATTATAATCCCAGCACTTTGGGAGGCTGAGGCAGGAGGATCACTTGAGCCCAGGAGTTCAAGACCACACTGGGCAACACAGCTAGACCCTGTCTCAAAAAGAAAAAAATTAACTTTAGATTATTAAAAACAAGGGCCAGGCACGGTAGCTCGTGCCTGTAATCCCAGCACTTTGGGAGGCTAAGGTAGGTGGATCACGAGATCAGGAGTTCAGGACCAGCCTGGCCAACATAGTGAAACCCCGTCTCTACTAAAAATACAAAAAAATTAGCCAGGTGTGATGGCAGGCGTCTGTAATCCCAGCTACTCGGGAGGCTGAGGCAGGAGAATCTCTTGAATCCGGGAGGTAGAGGTTGCAGTAAGCCAAGATCATGCCACTGTACTCCAGACCTGGGGACAGTGCGAGACTATCTAAAAAAAAAAGTAAAAGTTAAAAAATTAAAACACACTTGTAACTTCTGCTAATTGCAGCATATCTTCAAGGCAACTTGAGTCTATACTCCCAGGTTGCTGACCTCAAACTTGGCAGAAATATATATATATATATATATATATATATATATGTATTTTTGGTAGAGATGAGGGTCTCCCTATGTTGCCCACACTGGTCTCAAACTCCTAGGCTCAAGCGCCCCTCAGCCTCCCAAAGTACTGGGATTACAGCCATGAGCCACCACACAAACGATCTTCTTATTTGCCTCAGTTTTTTCTTCAGGTTGACAGTTATTAGTTCATGGCACAGAAGAGAGTAAACCTGTAAGTTGTGCTCCCTGGAATATACCACACTGCCCCTCATACTCAATAGAGCCCCCTCATTCTGCAGCAGCTCCTTAGAGCTTGGGCTACGGGTCTGTCACCAGACACAGCCTCTGTTCCTAACAGACTGAAAATTCTGGCACTGGCCAAAGAACAAGAGACTTAGGAGCTATTTTGTAGCATCACCTTCATCAAAGCAGAGAAGAGAGGAAAGCAGAGAAGGGGAGAAATTCTTGGCCACTAGATCAGGCTCCAAGCACATGGTTGCAGGCTTCTCTGAATGAGTTACTCAAGGAATTCTGTAGGCTTTACCCTGAGCAAAAGTTTCCAACAAAACAATTGAGAGTTCCTGAACCTCTACCCATTTCATCATACTGCTTCTCCACCTTAATATGGAGAAAACAACCTTATTCAAAAGTCAAAATGCCTGACCTCATTAAGGAATGCTGCTCACCTGGAGCATTCCCCTCATTCTCACCCTCATCATTTAGAGACCATTGATATTTTAAATGCCTAACAAGTGGTTGCTTAGTCCACACTACACCAAATATTGGTTTGACTGATTTTCTTTCATGCTAAGTTATTTTGTCATCTTGTATATATATTTCTGCTTTCTAAAAATATAGTCTGGACCGGGCATGGTGGCTTACACCCGTAATCCCACCACTTTGGGAGTCCGAGGTGGGTGGATCACTTGAGGTCAGGAGTTCGAGACCAGCCTGGCCAACATGGTAAAACGCCATCTCTGATACAAATACAAAACTTAGCCAGTCGTGGTGGCACATGCCTGTAGTCCCAGCTACTCGGGAGGCTGAGGCACAAGAATCACTTGAACCCAGGAGGTGGAGGCTGCAGTGAACTGAGATTGCAGCACTGCACTCCAGCCTGGGCAAAAAAACCAGAGCCTGTCTCAAAAAATAATAAATTAAATTAAAATATAGTCTGGCAATCCAATAATCCAGGTATTTTTCTATCTGGAATTTAGGTTTTTAAAGTCAAATCAGGCCGGGCATGGTGGTTTATGCCTGTAATCCCAGAACTTTGGAAGGCTGAGGCAGGCAGATTACTTGAAGTCAGGAGTCCAAGACCAGCCTGGCCAATGTGGTGAAACCCCATCTCTCCTAAAAATACAAAAAATTAGCCACGCATGGTAGTGGGTACCTGTAATCCCAGTTACTGAGGAGGCTGAGGCAGGAGAATCGCTTGAAGCCAGGAGACACAGGTTGCAGTGAGCTAAGACTGCACCACTGCACTCCAGCCTGGGCGACAAAGCGCGACTGCATTTCAAATAAATAAATTAATTAATTAATTAAAATAAATTCAAATCAGATTTAACTAATACTTTCACATATTTACCATCTACAAGGCACTAGGTTGGCAACCTTTATTTAATGTCATAGTAGCACAAGGTCAAGCTATTATTTTCACAATTCTTTCTCCAGTGATTATCATTTCATTTATTTTTTATTTATTTATTTATTTATTTATTTATTTATTGAGACAGAATTTCCCTCTTGTTACCCTGGCTGGAGTGCAATGGCATGATCTCAGCTCGCTGCAACCTCCACCTCTGGGGTTCAAGCGATTCTCCTGCCTCAGCCTCCCAAGTAGCTGTGATTACAGGCATGTGTCCCCACGCCCGGCTAATTTTGTATTTTTAGTAGAGACGGGGTTTCTCCATGTTAGTCAGGCTGGTCTCGAATTCCCGACCTCAGGTGATCCACCCACCTCGGCCTCCCAAAGTGCTGGAATTGCAGGCGTAAGCCACCGCGCCCGGCTATCCTTTCATTTTATAAAGTGACCATATATATTAGTGTTGGAAACATGCTGTGCCTATAATTTTCTAGATTTTTTTCACTTCGGTTTCTACAACTATGACATTTGTTACTGTGTTTATATATACCTTCCTTCAGAACAAAGGGTAAACAGTAATTCTCCACTGTATGTTAAAAAAAGAACTGAGTTGAAAGCCTGAAGATCTCCGTCCTAGGACCCAGCTAAGGTTGGAGGACTGTGTGAAAGTTGCCCAGATATTCTTGGTCTTGGTTTCACTGCCTATGACATTAAAAGATTAGACTGGGTTCTCGCTAGGGACCTCTCTAATTCTAGGAGTCTAAAAAGCCTTCAGAGAGAGAATGTACTTTGGAAACAACTAACCAGGTATATGTTTTTCGAAGTGTTAATGATTGCTAGGTTGTGACACTGAAATCAGTAAAACACGAATCAAATATTTACACATACCTTCCATGCAGTGTATTTTCCATCATGGGAAGGTATTGGGCAATGGAAAATTTCTCAAATACTTTTACTGGAAGAGACTAATTAGGCTCAGTTTTTTGTTACCATTATGTAAAGTTTGTAATAATGCTATGTGAAACCCTCTGTTTATTCATAGATGAAAATACCACGTCAAGAATTATTCGGCAAGTTGCTCTCAGACTAAGATGCTTATGACTTGCTTTAGAGCGTTTTCCTTTACATAAGATTTTACCTGAAAGGCCAAGTCTATTGTTGTATTATTAACAATTGTAATTCAAAATGTGAACAATATTTCCATTAATTATAGGCATTGTTCCTTAAAGCTGGCCTAAAATGGAAGTCAGAAATCAGGGCTCATATTCTTAACTCAGACACTAACTTATAAGACAGTAAAATGTCAAACCATTTTGGTTCTTTAACTGAATACCCCAATTGTGTCTATGAACTAGGAAAGACCATATTAATTGTTTTCCATGCATTAATACAAAAAGCTTTGGAAAATACATCACATGTTTACATGTTTACTGAAATATATTATAAATTAATTATTGTACTTTTTTGAATTTTAAATTTTCTATTTAAATTTTCAATCTATTCATTATAGGATCTCACTATGTTGACTAAGTTGGTCTTGAACTCCTGCCTTCAAGCAATCCTCCCACCTTGGCCTCCCAAAGTGCTAGAATTAAAGGTGTGAGCCACCATACCCCCTGCCGCCCCCCACAAATCTATTCATTCTTTCAGGATGAAGTCTATATGTATATTGCCTGTGTTTTGAAGTAGATCTTCCTTTCACTTATTCAGTAATAATCTTTTTGAAGCTTTACTGGAGGCCTTGGCAGGCAGATCACTGGAGGTCAGGAGTTCGAGAACAGCCTGGCCAACATGATGAAACCCTGTCTCTACTAAAAATACAAACATTAGCCAGGTGCGGTTGTGGGTTCCTGTAATCCCAGCTACTCAGGAGGCTGAGGCAGGAGAATCGCTTGAACCCAGGAGGCTCATCGTGCCATTACACTCCAGCCTGGGTGACAAGAGCAAAGCTCCATCTCAAAAAATAAAAATAAATTTAAGAAAGAAGCTTTTCTGATCACCGAATAGTGCTAAAGTTTAGGAATTTGATGACCAACTTCATGTGCTCCATGTCCACACTCTTCATTGTGCAACAAACTTTGATCATATCTCCTTCTGGGCCTTTTCCACATCAAAATCCTAGTCTTTCAAATCTGCCTTAAATGGAAGATTTCCATTCCCTTTTTTTTTTTTTTTTTTGTATTTTTAGTAGAGACGGGGTTTCAACATGCTGGCCAGCCTGGTCTCAAACTCCTGACCTCGTGATTCATCTGCCTCAGCCTCCCAAAGTCCTGGGATTACAGGCATGAGCCACCACACCCGGCCCCATTCCCTAGCTTTTATTACCCTTCTACTTCTGACCTTCATTCACTTATTTTTAGCTTTATTGTCTTCCTTGAGTGTGATGCCCAAAAACACGCCATAGTTTTCTGAGTGAAAGAAACTATGCTTTCTTTCATGAGTCTAATAACTTTCCTAACAGTAGCCAACATTTCAGTTGTCTTGTACTAAATTAATACATTGAAAAACTATAAGAAAATTTCTATCTTTGAATTTAAATTGATATCCTTTACTCCTTTACCTTGAAATCATACTTTCTATCATTCATAACTGGATGCTGACCACTGCATTTGCCCGTGCTGAATATTATTTGCCACTTCCTTGTTCATTTCTATTATTAGGAGGAATTTTCTTAGTTCCTTCCCTCCTACTATTACTTAAGTGAAAACTGTGTTTCCCAGAACAAACTAGCCCAAGGGGAAAAAAATAATAATCACAATGACAATCAGGCTTGCAGATTTTTCCTGTTCTGCCCCAGCATGCCCGGTGGAAAACTGAACCTCCCAAAAATTAGGAGTGTGTTCTTCTGAATATGCTTTTGGCTGTTCTCTTCTGTTCTAGTTCACTAAGGTGATGACTCCTGTTGCCCTTGACACCCAACGCAGTAGCCAACAGACAACATCTACTGAGGAAGTCTCCCACATATCAAAATGTGTACAGTACCACAGGCATCAAAGTCTACACTGAATGTCTGGCATGAGGGTGCCAAGCGTCCGTCAGGAGGGCTTCAATCTTCTGTAGCTACTGGGGCCACTGCCATGTCATCTTGTATCGTAAATGTCTCTGCTGCTGGGTTGTTTTTTCTTCCCCCCAAGATGGAGTCTCACTCTGTCGCCCGGGCTGGAGTACAGTGGTACAGTGGCGCAAGCTCGGCTCACTGCAACCTCCACCTCCCGGGGTTCAAGCCTCCCGAGTAGCTGGGATTACAAGTGTGCATTACCATACTGGGCTAATTTTTGTATTATTAGGAGAGATGGGGGTTTCACCGTGTTGGCCATGCTGGTCTCGAACTCCTGATCTCAAGTGATCCACCCACCTCAGCCTTCCACGGTGCTGGGATTACAGGCATGAGCCATCGTGCCCAGTCTTGTCTGTGCTCTTTTGGTTTCCTTTTGCTCTCCATTTATACTCCCTCATCCTGAGATTTAGTCCTGAATCCAAGGAGCCTGAGCTAAAGGATAATTTCTCCCTCAAACACTGGCTGACTGTCTTCAGACCAAGCCCTTGCACATCAACATTGTGAACTTTTTCTTCCCACATGACAAGTTATTTCCTGTGAAGTTTCTTGTTTCCAGAGTGTGTTCTACATTTACATGATCTAATTTAATTCTGATGACCACCCCCAGAAGAGATATGCTGCGATTTTACAGATGAAAAAACAAAGGCATCAAGAAATTATATTAACTACTCTACATTGGACAGTTGGCAAAGGACAGATCACAAATCAATCTGGTCTTCAGACCCCACGGCCCTGAATTATAGCTTCTCTACTTTCTATTAATTTGTATTCCAAATGTGTTGCTTCCTGAACATCATATTATACTGCATCAATGTCAGGAAACTAGAAGCTTGCTCTAAAAGACATGCCCAGACCTTTTTGAATTCTAGTATAAACACAGTTCTGGCTCCAACTCTAATTCTTATCATCTAAGAATGAACATAGATTCTGCACATACTAGTAGTCCCCTGAGCTTCATTTTTTTTCTCATGTATGCAATTGGCTAATAATTATTTTCTAGGGTGGAAAATAATCTGGTACTACTAGGATTTTTCCTTCCTTTCTTCTGCAAGCTTTGGAATTCTTTCTCTTCCCGGTCTTTTCCAAAAGTCATAAATAAGCGTTCTCTGATTCTCTGAGGCAAAGCCTGAACTCTCTTAGTCTATAAACTTATCATCTTATAAAAACTTCTCTCAACCCACATATGACACTGCTTTAGAATATTACAGGCCTGTCCTGCCCAGTGGGCTGTGACGTACTTGAGAACAAGGATTGTATCTGATTCGGGTCATATACCTAGTGTCAGGAAATACTAAGAACTGCTAGGAAAACCCATGACTAATACTCACTGTTTACAAGCATATGGCTGGGTGTGGTGGCTCACACCTGTAATCCCAGCACTTTGGGAGGCCGAGGCAGGTGTATCACTGGAAGTCAGGAGTTCGAGACCAGCCTGGGCAACATGGTGAAACGCCATCTCTACTAAAAATACAAAAAAAGTCAGTTGGGCATGGTGATGCATGCCTATAGTCCCAGCTACTTGGGAGGCTGAGGCAGGAGAATCACTTGAAACTGAGATGGAGGTTGCAGTGAGCTGAGATCGCGCCACTGCACAAACAAATATATTCCTAGATTTTGGTTTTTGTTCTCTAAGCCTTATTGCCTAAGTAGTTTATTTCAAACTTTTCACTCACATGTCTCTAACAACCAAGGAGTGTTTCCAGAGTGTCACAAAGCCTACCTCTACACATACTTGCCATAAGTTCAAATTTGATATCTTAATTATTTATCTCAATTTTGCTTCTGTCTACATAATCCAATGTGTCCAAGATCATGGTAGATAGGATAAACTAGAAAAGAATGCTGATAAATACATTTCTTGTTTTAGTAAATATGGATTTATGTTCAGGTGTGTCTTAGGAGAAAATATGACCAGTTGACCAAACTATTGATTTCATGGATATTTTTTCACAAATAAGAATTATAAAGGGAAAACTTGAATAGCTAGATATTTGGAAAACATTACTGTAATGATTTCTTTCTCTTCTGATAGGAGAGACAGCATGAGTGGTAGAAGCACAGACTGAAGCTAGACACTTGAGTTTAAATTATGGCTCCTCCACTGCTAGTTGTGTAACATTGGCAAATATCTCAACCTCTCTGTATCTCTGTTTTCCCATCTTTCAGAGGAACATAACAATTGTGCCTACCTCATAGAGTTGTTGTGAGGATTAAATGAGTGAATATATGTTAAACATCTAGGATAGTACCTGACACGTATAAAGAACTATCTAAGTATAAGCTGATATTATTATCGTTATTTATTATTATTATTTAAAAGAATGTTTTATATTTATGGCAGAATATAACTGAGGCTCCAGTAAGGTCACCTCATTTTGTCTCATCTGTCACTCTTGTACATTGCTACATATATCTAGGAATGCTAAGATACTCGTATTTGAGAAGCAAATTCCTCTAGATTGTTATAAATACATATGATGTTCAAGTTCCTCTTTACTACAATATAAAAGGGATACTTTATTTGTTTACTTTTAATACTTTATGGTCTTGCAAGGCCTTGTATGTTATGTGTGACTGCTGACTCTCTGCAAGAACTCTGGCATATTTATAAGGCATGATATCATTTGGGAAACCACGATGCTGGGAAAAAGCAGGTCGTGCTTGTAGGTACTCAACCAAACTAGGCTTTGATGTAGAGTCTTTAATTGTGTAAATAGCACAATTTAGGTAATGACATATATGTTGAAAACCTGAACTTTAATAGTGCTTTGTAGTATAACAAAGTGTTTTGGATATATCATCTAATTTAATACTTGAACAAACCTAATATATCAATTTTGCAGATGAAAAAACTTTGTCTCAGAACTATTAGTAAGGGACCAACAAACACTAAGCCAAAAATGGACAGTACCAAATTTCCAATAAGAGTGTGCCCTTATCTTATCTTTTACAGATAAATGATAATTTGAATTTCCTTCAAAATAATCTAGTTAGGGAAGGGAGCATAGACGAAAAAAAATTGACAATGAACTGATCATTACTGAAGGTGGATTATGGATATTTGTGTTCCATTTTTCTATTCTGTCTACCTTAGTCCATTTTTGAAACTTTCCCTAATTAAAAAAAAATAAGTTTAAAGAAAAAATGTGAGACTATGAATCTTGGCTGTGTTCTTTATCATGTGTCATTGGGCAGGCCTGTGCCCAGTTTCCTCATCTATAAAATGGTAATAACAATCCCTCCCTCATAGGGAAGTTGTGAGAATTAGATGACCTATTGCATGTAACTGTTGCATGCAGCAATTGCATGGAGTATTTTTCTGATTCCCAATTGTTTGCTTTTTCTATTACAGGCTAATAACTATTTTGAACAAAATATTAATCAACTCATTCATTCCTTCAATAAATAATGTGCAAGTCATGTTCTAAGCATTGACAGTACAGAGATAAACAAAATAAGTAAAATACCTAGCCTCACTTAGCTTAAAATCTAGTATGGAAAAATATATATATATATGTATATAATGTATTAAATATTAATGGAGAAAATATATCAGGATAGAAGGAATGAAGAGAAATTAAAAGAGGACATTTAATTTATATAGGATTATCAGAGAAGTGGCCAATGGTATGCACACGATCATCACTAAAATTTAAATTACATAAACTTTAAATTTTATAAAAAGAAACATACAAATATTTAAAAGTCCCTGGCCAGGCGCAGTGGCTCATGCCTGTAATCCCAGTACTGTGGGAGGCTGACGCGGGTGGATCACTTGAGGTCAGGAGTTTGAGACCAGCCTGGCCAAAATGGTGAAACCCCATCTATTGAAACAACAAAAAAGTAGCTAGGCATGGTGGTGGGTGCCTCTAATCCCAGCTACTGGAGAAGCTGAGGCAGGAGAATCGCTTGAACCTGGGATGCGGAGGTTGCAGTGAGCTAAGATCACACCATTGCACTATAGCCTGGGTGACAAGAGCGAGATTCTGTCTCAAAAAAAAAAAAACTTCCTAATTATTTTACTACCTTTTACTATTACCCACCCCATGCTCTTGTGGTTATTCAAGTCCTATCTATCTGTATGGTGGAAATACTATATAATGGTGTGCTACTACTGCGCATCTATTTCCTTTTTGTAGTTGTTCTTTGTTTGTCTTGAGACGGAGTTTCGCTCTTGTTGCCCAAGCCAGAGTGCAGAGTGCAATGGCTCCATCTCAGCTCGCTGCAACCTCTGCCTCCCACGTTCAAGCAATTCTCCTGCCTCAGCCTCCCGAGTAGCTGAGATTACAAGCGCATGCCACCACACCTGGCTAGTTTTTTGTATTTTTATTAGAAACGGGGTTTCACCATGTTAGCCAGGCTGGTCTCGAACTCCTGACCTCAGATGATCCACCTGCTTTGGCCTCCCAAAGTGCTGGGATTACAGGCGTGAGCTACCATGCCTGGCCTTTTTCTTTCTCTTTTTTTTTTTTTTTTTTTGAGTTGGAGTCTTGCTCTGTCACCCAGGCTAGAGTGCAGTGGTATGATCTCCACTCACTGCAACCTCCACCTCCTGGGTTCAGGTGGTTCTCCTGCCTCAGCCTCCTGAGTAGCTGGGATTACAGGCACCCACCAACACACCCAGCTAAATCTTTGTATTTTTAGGAGAGATGGAGTTTCGCCATGTTGGCCAGGCTGGTCTCGAACTCCTGACCTCAGGTGATCCACCCAGCCTGGCCTCCCAAAGTGCTGGGATTACAGGCATGAGCCACCATGCTTGGCCTGCACATCTATTTCCAACTCCACCTTCAGTGACATCATTTTAGTAGCTTGAAGGTGGCCATGGTGAGAGTATTTTCTACTAGGAAATTCAGTGAATACAAAAATCAGGCCTTAGTTTATTGTTTACTGATGGTCAGTCTGAACTTAAGGAACTGATGAATAAAATGCCAACAATGGAAATTAAATTTAAGTTTGTGTTACAATGTATATACTGGCATATTTTTTTCAGAAAACCAATTATTAAACTTTCACCAGCACACCACAGGATAAAACTCTTTCATAAAGTTATATTGATTAGTGAACTGAAAAAGAGACTCAAAGGTGAGCGTGAGCTTTGTGGATATTCTGGAGAAGAAGAGATTCTGTTCCACCCAGAAGAAACAGCAAGCAGCAAGCACTCTGGCCAATGTGGCTGGAAACAAGTGAAAAATGAGAAACGATTTGGGTCACAAGCTAGATCATATTGTGCCTATGAATCGTTATCAGGATTGCCTTGTTTGTTTGTTTGTTTGTGACAGTGTCTCACTTTGTTGCCCAGGCTGGAGTGCCGTAGCACCATCATAGTTTACTGCCAACTCAAATTCCTGGGCTTAAGCAATTCTCCCACCTCTGCCTCCCTTGCTAGATTGCCCAGGCTAGTCTTGAACTCCCAGCTGCAAGAGATCCTTCTGCCTTGGCCTCCCAAAGCACTGGAATTACAGGCATTAGCCACCGTGCCCAGCCAAGACTGCCTCTTAATCATCTGAGAGAGATGGGGAAACCCCTAGAGAGTTTGTATTTTTATTTTTACTTTTTTTTGTAGAGACAGGGTCTCACTTTGTCACCCAAGCTGGAATGCAGTGGTGCAATCACAACTCACTGTAACTTCCAACACCTGGGTTCAAGTCGTCCTCCCGCCTCAGCCTCCCAAGTAGCTAGGACTACAGGTGTATGCCACCATACCTGGGGATTTTGAACAGAAAAGTAATCTGAATGACTTACATTTTAACGGATGCTCTGGCTACTGTGGACAATAGGCTGCAGGGGAGAAACACAGCACGAGAAAAACCAATTCGTCAGCAATAATCCAAGAGTTGTGATGATAGTGGCTTCCACCTTTGTGGTAAGGAAAATGTTTAAAATTGTCAATTTTTAAGTATATTTTGATGGAAGAGCCAGCAGGACCTGTTGACAGAGTGGAAATTGGAGATAAGAGAAAGTAAAGTCAAGTATGACTCCAAAGTTTTGGACCCAAGCAACTGGAAGGATAGAGTTAGTATCTACTAAGCTGGAAAAGACCAAGATGGCATTTACCAAGACTATGGGAACCGTAGAATAGGAGAGAAGAATTTGGAGTTCAGACATGAAAAGTATGAGATGTCTATTTGACATCCAATGAGGATATTGAATTGACAGTTGGATATTGGTATGAGGAGTTCAGGGGAAAGGTTTGGGTTTTATATATACATATAAAACTTAAGAACTTAAGAAACCGAGGAATAAAATAAAATATAAATCAGCATATATACAACCAGTGCTTAAAGCCATGAGACCGGCTGAGTCTCACTGAGGAGTAAGTTGACATAGAAAAAAATTCAGGTCCGAGGACTGAGCCCTGCAGCACTCCACCATTAAAGGGTCTAGGAAATGAAAGAGACCAGCAAAAACGAGACTGAGGAGATGTGCCTATAAAAGATAGGAATTTGTTAAGTATCAGGAATTCATTTGAATTGTTCTTTATTTCTTTGTAAACTGTTTCTTCCCTACGAAGACTTTGAGGCCGTAAACAATAAAAAAAAAAGTAAGTTAATAAAAGTGAAATACAAAAAAAACTCTGAGTCACAGAAGACTAAAAACATGGGAACTACAAGATCAACATGGTTACTGTAAACTTCATGTTTGCCTCTGAGTTTCCTAGAACTCAGAGCAAAACTAAAACACAACCAATGTATTTGCTAGTGCTACAATAACAAAATACCATGGTCTGGGTGGCTTAAAAAACAAATTTATTTTCTCACAGTTCTGGGGGCCAGAATTTCAAGATCAAGGGGTCAGCAGGTTGGGTTTCTCCTAAGGCCTGACCTGTCTCCTTGGCTTACCAATGGGGCACCTTCTCCCTGTGACTGCAAATGGACGTTTCTCTGTGTGAAGAAGCCTGGTGTCTCTTCCTCTTCTTATAAGGACAGCAGGATACCAGTCCTATTGTATTAGGACTCTAACCTTATGGTCTCATTTAATCTTTCTGTTTGTTTGTTTTTGAGACGGAGTCTCGCTCTTGTTGCCCAGGCTGCAGTGCAGTGGCGTGATCTCGGCTCACTGCAACCTCAGCCTCCCGGGTTCAAGTGATCCTCCTGCCTCAGACCCCTGAGTAGCTGGGATTACAGGAACGCACCACCACACCTGGCTAATTTTTGTATTTTTAGTAGAAACGGGGTCTCACCATGTTGGCCAAGCTGGTTTCAGACTCCTGACCTCAAATGATCCACCCACCTCAGCCTCACTGAGTGCTGGAATTACAGGCGTGAGGCACCAGGCCCGGTCTTAATTATCTCTTTAATTATCTCTTAATTATCTCCAAATATATTCACATTGAGGTTAAGAATTCAATACATGACTTTTTTGAGAGGACAAAATTCAGTCTGTAACAATCAGTGATACTGTTATTTACTTATTTTTAAATTTTTATTTATTAATTTATTTGAGACAGAGTTTCACTCTTTTTTTATTAATTTTTTTTGCACACACAATAAACATTTTCTAAAAATACATACAAACAAAAAGATGTGTATCAAACATATTAGGAAGGTTGCACATGGGAAGTCGGGGAATAGAAATGGGGGGTGGGAGTTAAAATAAATGAGAGAGGGACTTTATATGGATCAGTGATAATAACTCAATCCTCTATTTGACAAAGAAGAGGGAGAAGGAAGAGGAAGAAAAAGAAAGTGGGACAAAGGATCAGAAAGGGAGGAAAATAGAAAAAATTAGAGTATGACTCCAGGGTAGACCTGCCTTGTTGTCACTGAGTTGGTTGGTTGGTTTGTCTGTTGTATTTTTCATGTTTCGCCAAGTTGGCCAGACTGGTCTCGAACTCCCAGCCCGAAGTGATCAACCCACCTCGCCCCCCAGAGTGCCGGGACCACAGGCGTGAGCCATCACGTCCAGCCCCCACATTGCTTCTGGCCTCCATGGTAGACCTCCCAGACGGTGCGGCCGGGCAGAGGTGCTCCTCACTTATTCCCAGACACGGGGCGGCTGGGCAGAGGCGCTCCTTACTTCTTCCCAGATGATAGGTGGCCGGGCAGAGGCGCTCCTCACATCCCAGACGATGGGTGGCCGGGCAGAGGCGCTCCTCACTTCCCAGACGGGGCAGCCAGGCAGAGACGCTCCTCACTTCTTCCCAGACGATAGGTGGCCGGGCAGAGGCGCTCCTCACCTCCCAGACGATGGGTGGCCGGGCAGAGGCGCTCCTCACTTCCCAGACGGTGGGTGGCCGGGCAGAGGCGCTCTTCACCTCCCAAACGATGGGTGGCTGGGCAGAGGCGCTCCTCACTTCCCAGACGGGGCAGCGGCCAGGCAGAGGCGCTCCTCACCTCCCAGACGATGGGTGGCCGGGCAGAGGCGCTCCTCACCTCCCAGACGATGGGTGGCCGGGCAGAGGCGCTCCTCACCTCCCAGACGATGGGTGGCCGGGCAGAGGCGCTCCTCACCTCCCAGACGATGGGTGGCCGGGCAGAGGCGCTCCTCACCTCCCAGACGATGGGTGGCCGGGCAGAGGCGCTCCTCACTTCCCAGACGATGGGTGGCCGGGCAGAGACGCTCCCCACCTCCCAGACGGGGCGGCGGCCGGGCAGGGGCTGCAATCCCAGCACCCTGGTAGGCCAAGGCAGGCGGCTGGGAGGCGGAGGCTGCCACGAGGCCAGACCACGCCACTGCACTCCAGCCCAGGCAACACCGAGCACCGGGTGAGCGAGACTCCGTCTGCAGTCCCAGTACCTCGGGAGGCTGAGGCGGGCAGAGCACTCGGCGTCAGGAGCTGGCGACCAGCGTCGCCAAGATGGCGAACGCGTCCCTGCAGCCAAAGGAGAAAAAGCAGGCAGCGGTGGCGCGCGCCGGCAGTCCCAGGCAGTCCGCCCGCAGCAGGGAGCCGAGTAGATTGCAGCCTGGGCCACAGAGGGAAAGAAAAGAAGAAAAAAGAAAAGAAAAGAAAGAAAAGAAAAGAAAAAAAGAAAAGAAAAGAAAAGAAGGAAGGAAGGAGAGAGAAAGAAAAGAAAGAGAAAGAAAGAAAGAAAGAAAGAAAGAAAGAAAGAAAGAAAGAAAGAAAGAAAGAAGAAAGGAAGGAAGGAAGGAAGGAAGGAAGGAAGGAAGGAAGGAAGGAAGGAAGAGAAAGAAAGAAAGAAAGAAAGAAAGAAAGAAAGAAAGAAAGAAAGAAAGAAAGAAAGAAAGAAAGAAAAGAAAGAAAGAAAGAAGGGAGGGAGGGAGGGAGGGAGGGAGGGCAGAGTTTCACTCTTGTCACCCAGGCTGGAGTGGAATGGTGCATTCTTGGCTTACTGCAACCTTCCTCCTTGGTTCAAGCGATTCCCCTGCCTCAGCCTCCTGAGTAGCTGGGATTACAGGCCCCCACCACCACACCCAGCTAATTTTTGTATTTTTAGTGGAGACGGGGTTTCACCATGTTGGCCAGGCTGGTCTCGAACTCCTGACCTCAAGTGATACACCCGCCTTGGCTTCCCATAGTGCTGGGATTACAGGCATGAGCCACTGCACCCAGCCTATTTATGTATTTATTTTGAGACAGAATCTTGCTCTGTTGCCCAGGCTGGAATGCAGTGGCAAGCTCTCAGTTCACTGCAGCCTCTGCCTCCTGGGTACAAGTGATTCTGTTGCCTCAGCCTCCCAAGTAGCTGGGATTACAGGTGCGTGCCACCACACCTGGCTAATTTTTGTATTTTTAGTAGAGACAGGGTTTCATTATGTTGGTCAGGCTGGTCTCGAACTCCTGACCTCAGGTGATCTACCCACCTCAGCCTCCCAAAGTGCTAGGATTACAGGCATGAGTCACTGCACCCGCCATGTTTTTAGCTAGTTAGCTAGTTAGTTAGTTAGTTCGTTCGTTTTGGGGGTTTTTTTTTTAGATGGAATCTCGCTCTATTGCCCAGGCTGGAGTGCAATGGCACGGTCTCGGCTCACTGCAACCTCTGCCTCCTAGGTTCAAGCAATTCTCCTGCCTCAGCCTCCCAAGTAGCTGGGATTACAGGCTTGCATCACCATGCCTGGCTAATTTTTGTATTTTTAGTGGAGATGGGGTTTCACCATTTAGACAGGCTGGTCTTGAACTCCTGACCTCAAGTGATCCACCCACCTCAGCCTTCCAAAGTGCTGGGATTACAGGGGTGAGCCACTGCGCCTGTCCTTCATTTTTTAATTCTAAAAAATATCCTCAAGTAAGACCATATTTTATAAATGGTATATTTACCCTCTTTAAGTCACTGCTATTATAGGGTGTTTGCTTTGCCCCAATATGACTTTTAATGAATTTATTACATGTACATATGGGTCCAGAAGGAATGTTGCTCAGCTGAGCTCAGGAGCCAGAAACTTGGTATGCCTCAATCTGCTATCTTCAGAAGTGCAAATATTCTCTGTAAGAAATAAAGGCTGCTGTTTTTCTATTTTGATTGCTTCTTTATGCTTTGATGCTGAGGAGTAATCAGGCAGGAAATGTTCTGCATAATCCTTTCTAAAAGCCAAGTCAGATATTGGAAGGCAATGCTGTAAGCATCACCATTAAAAATAAAAGTAAAGATTAAAGGCGTAGAAAAATGTCAGTGGACCAGGACCACCGATATTCAAGACATGGTGGGGTGGGGAGTTAAAAGATATTTTAAGAAGATTGCCTATTGAAAATATGACTTAATTATAGTGATAAAAATTTTTGTAAGATCAAATAGAATTACTGCTTTTGTTGGAATTTGTCATACTGGAAAATGTAAAAGTTAACTTAGGGCTCTGATTACACAGTATTTCCTTATATTTGACTTCCAAGCATAAAACAATACTGAAAAAAAAAGTTAAGTTGCATTTATTGTTTTTTTTTTTTTTTTTTGAAACAGAATTTTGATCTTATTGCCCAGGCTGGAGTACAATGGCACAATTTTGGCCTCCGCCTCCCAGGTTCAAGCAATTCTCCTGCCTCAGCCTCCCAAGGAGCTGAGATTACAAGCATGCACCACCACACCTGGCTAATCTTGTATTTTTAGTAGAGGCAGGGTTTCTCCATGTTGGTCAGGCTGGTCTTGAACTCCCAACCTCAGGTGATCCGCCCACCTTCGCCTCCCAAAGTGCCGGAATTACAGGCGTGAGCCACTGCGCCTGGCCACATTTATTGGTTTAAATTATAATCAGTATTTGTAATTTCATCTAATAAAGCATTTGTGGTGAAAGAAAGGAAAGAGAGACAGAGGGAGGGAGAGAGGGAGGAGACAGAGAAAGAGAAGGAAGGAAGGAAGGGAGGGAGGGAGGCAGGCAGGAAGGCAGGCAGGCCGACTTATGGTCAGGCACGGTGACTCACACCTGTAATCCCAGCATTTTGGGAGGCCAAGGTGGGCAGATCACCTGAGGTCAGGAGTTCAAGACCAGCCTGACTAACATGGCGAAACCCCATCTCTACTAAAAAAAAAAAAAAAAAAATACAAAAATTAGCCTGGCATGGTGATGTGCACCTGTAGTCTCAGCTACTCAGGAGGCTGAGGCAGGAGAATTGCTTGAACCCAGGTGGCGGAGGTTGCAGTGAGCAGAGATTGCACTACTGCACTCCAGCCTGGGTGACAGAGCAAGACTCTGCCTCAATTCAAAAAAAAAAAAAAAAGAAAGAAAGAAAAGAAAATACGACTTATTTATATTCTCTGGGAGATACATAAATATATATATTTTTATTTTAACCTGAAAAAATAAATGTGTAATGATTCTAGAGGCATGTGACTCTTCATGTTTACTAGGGCATTTTTATCTCCACCCATTTCCTTGCTCTGATAAGGAATACACCTTAAAAATTGAAAAGGGGCTTGTTTGTTCTTGGTTGGGGAGCTGCTAGAGATGGATATATAATATAGTCTATGTCTGCTTTGAGGTCATCCTAGTAGGGGCACAAGAAGAACACCAAAGAACATTCCTAAGGGATCTTGTAACTGGTAGCACTTCAAGACAGAAATAACAACAGTGAAGAGAAAATTCTATGGGAAGGGTACTCATCTGAAGTTACTGACTCTGAATACCAAAACCTTAAATGCAGCTCAAATTCAGCCTTTCTTCTTTTTTTTTTTTTTTTTTTTTTTCTGAGACGGAGTTTTGCTTTTGTTGCCCAGGCTGCAGTGCAATGGCACAATCTCAGCTCACTGCAACCTCTGCCTCCCGGGTTCAAGTGATTCTCCTACCTCAGCCTCCCAAGTAGCTGCGATTACATGGGATTACAGGCATGTGCCACCATACTCAGCTAATTTTTTTTTTTTTGGTTTTTTTTTTGTTTTGTTTTGTTTTGTTTTGTTTTAGTGGAGACAGGGTTTTGCCATGTTAGTCAAGCTGGTCTCAAACTCCTGACCTCAGGTTATCCACCCACCTCAGTCTCCCAAAGTGCTGAGATTACAAGCATGAGCCACCGTGCCTGGCCCAGATTCAGCCTTTTCAATCCAGGTGGCAATGTACAATAATGGGAAGAGATCTCTACTTAGGAACTGTTGAAGATTACACAATAGTTAGCTAAATATCAGTAAACCAGGCCGGGAGCAGTGGCTCTTGCCTGTAATCCCAGCATTTTGGGAGGCCGAGATGGGTGGATCACTTGAGGTCAGCAGTTCGAGACCAGCCTGGCCAACATGGTGAAACCCTGTGTCTACTAAAAATACAAAAATTAGCCAGGTATGGTGGCAGGTGCCTGTAATCCCAGCTACTTGGGACGCTAGGCAGGAGAATCGATTGAACTGGGGAGGTGGAGGTTGCAGTGAGCTGAGATCACTGCCACGGCACTCCAGCCTGGGTGACAAGAATAAGACTCTGTCAAAAAAAAAAAATCAGTAAACCAATATAATGGAATGAGGATTTACATTCATTTTACTACCTGCTATAGATTGAATTATGGCCTCCCAAAATTCATATGTTGAAGCCCTAACCCCCAGTGCAATGGTATTTGGAGTTGGGCATCTGGGGGGTAATTAAGGTGAGATGAGGTCATGAGGGTGGGGATCCTCAGGATGGGATTAGCGCCCTTCAGATAAGACAAAAAGAGATCGAAATCACATTCTCTGTCTACCATGTGAGGACCCAGCAAGAAGGTGGCTTTCTACAAGCAGGAAGAGAGCCCTCACCAGAAATCTCACTTCTGTTTTATCCAGGATTACTTTCTTTTTTTCTCTCTGATCCTCACCCTAACTTTATTTCTTGCCTCTGCAGCTACAGATTTAGCAATCTTTCTGATTTGCCTCCTTGTATTTTGTATCTTTAAATTCCTTTGTGTTTTCTGATAGTGCACACACTTGCTGATTCTTGTGTCTAATGAGAAGGCTTATTTTATTTCCCTGCCCAAAGCATCCCCATCCCAAACTCTGGCCCTTCGGCCTACATTTGGTTGAATCGGGACTGGTCCTGTCTTGGTTGAAAGTTTATTCAAAATTAGAAATGGGGTTAAAAGTGGGTGAAGAAATGTTGTCAAGATTCCAAAGTTCCTTTAAAGGTGGAGAAATAACAAGATAAATAAATAAAGATTCTGAGGTTCTTCAAGACAAAGTGGACTGGATTTTAGTGATTCTTGAAGTGCTTCAACACTGAGTGCCTAGGAAAAGCACTCAAAAGCCACTCTCATGTATGAACAGAATCTACTATCTCTATGAGCTCCCCAGAGACAGTCAATCTCTGGAATAGCTGGGCTTTCTGATACTAGTGCAAGACTACATAGATATCTACAACCACTGTTTTGGGACAATCCTCTTATTCCACCAAACACTGAAGGCAGAAAGACAGCTCCCTCCTTAAAAATTATGCCAAATTTGGGCCGGGCGTGGTGGCTCACGCCTGTAATCCCAGCACTTTGGGAGGCCAAGTTGGGCAGATCACGAGGTCAGGAGATCGAGATCATCCTGGCTAACAGTGAAACCCCGTCTCTACTAAAAATACAAAAAAATTAGCCGGGCGTGGTGGCAGACGCCTGTAGTCCCAGCTACTCAGGAGGCTGAGGCAGGAGAATGGCATGAACCCGGGAGGCAGAGCTTGCAGTGAGCCGAGATCGTGCCACTGCACTCCAGCCTGGGTGACAGAGCGAGACTCTGTCTCAAAAAAATAAATAAATAAATAAAATAAAATTTATGCCCAATTCAAGGCCATATTTTAAAAGTTTTGTCAATTTCTGCAAATTAGGATGGGGTGAAAAATAAGCTCTCCCAGTTCAGCCTGGGCAGAAGTCCACCAATTAACTGAGCTCAAGGAAAGGAAGTGGTTTGACATACTGTCCTGGACTCAATTCGGGGAAGATCCCAGGAGACAGCTTCATTAAAAAATCTTTTAGTAGGCCAGGCGCAGTGGCTCACACCTGTAATCCCAGCACTTTGGGAGACTGAGGTGGGCTGATTGTCTGAGCTCAGGGGTTCCAGACCAGCCTGGGCAACATGGCAAAATGCCGTCTCTACTAAAAACACAAAAAATTAGCCGGGCATGGTGGTGCATGCCTATAATCCCAGCTACTAGGGATGCTGAGGCACTAGAATAGCCTGAACCCAGGAGGCAGAGGTTGCAGTGAGCCGAGATCATGCCACTGCACTCCAGTCTGGGTAACAGAGCGACACTCTGTCTAAAAAAAAAAAAAAAATCTAGCTCATGTTTAAATTCAGTTTTTAACCAACGTCTCAGCCACACCAGTCCTGCTCTGCCACCCCTAGTCCACAACCTACACATAAATAATTGTCTGGAGGAAGTATATTTTAATAGATTCTATATCAATTTTTTCTCCTTCATTGTTGCGAAACAGATGAATAACCCTTGGCAGATATACTTGAGAGAAGACTCTGCCCTCTTCCTGACTGGGGTCCAAGTAGTCCTAATCCCATTTATCTGCATCTGTATATTCCACATTGGATTTGTCTCACACATGTCCTTCTTGAGATGTTACTTCTGTGTTTGAGCCAAATTCTCTCTCTAGAAAATTGTCCTTGGTTATACCTGCTCAATGTTTGCTATTAATAATGATATACATCATAATCATGTAAAAAGCCCAAAACTATAACAGCCCTTTAGATTAAAGATACATGCTCCATTGGCAGCCCTCAAGCCATTTATTGTCACAATGTGCTGAGTTTAACTCACTCATTCATTTATAAATTGACTTGGTTGCCAATATTTAGAATCAGAAGATGTTTATCCCAAATCCAACTTTCCATGGGAAATCAGATAATGTGGGAGAACTTGGCCCGTATTATGACATTCACACATAGGTAGAACTGGGTGACAATGTCCTTTTTAGAAGCTGCCTGTACTCTTCAGTTCAACCCAGTAACTACCACTTTGTGTTTTTCTCTAACATGCAAACCAAGTATGAATTGCCATTTATCACTATATGTGGGCAGCTGACTTTCTTAGAACACAGAAATATTTCTTTGTATTCATGTTTGTGTAGAAAGTGGGAAAATGGGACGGGCGCAGTGGTTCACGCCTGTAATCCCAGCACTTTGGGAGGCCAAGGTGGGCAGATCAAGAGGTCAGGAGATCGAGACCATCCTGGCTAACATGGTGAAACCCCGTCTCTACTAAAAATACAAAAAAATTAGCCAGGTGTGGTGGCAGGTGCCTGTAGTCCCAGCTACTCGGGAGGCTGAGGCAGGAGAATGGCATGAACCTGGGAGATGGAGCTTGCAGTGAGACAAGATCACGCCACTGCACTCCAGCCTGGGCCACAGAGCAAGACTCCATCTCAAAAAAAAAAAAAAGAAAAAAAAAAGAAAGTGGGAAATTGGGTGGCTCACGCCTGTAATCCCAGCACTTTGGGAGGCTGAGGCAGGAGAATCACCTGAGGTCAGGAGATTGAAACCAACCTGGCCAACATGGTGAAATCACGTCTCTACTAAAGATAAAAAAATTAGCTGGTCATGGAGGCGGATGCCTGTAATCCCAGCTACTTGAGAGGTGGAGGCAGGAGAATCGCTTGAACCTGGGAGGCGGAGGTTGCAATGATTTGAGATTGCACTCCAGCCTGGGCGACAGAGTAAGACTCTGTCTCAAAAAAAAAAAAAAAAAAAAAAAGAAAATGAGAAAATGAAAGGTTGACTTCCCCACAGATTTTGTGCAAAATGAGACAATGAATATTTCTTTGTGGAAATAATAATTATTCCTACAAGTTTAATATGCAAATGAAGTGTGTCTCCATTGTAGACATTCAACTAAAAACATCGTTATAAAACAAACCACTGTAAGAACAATGACCTCTATAAGGACAAAACAAGTGTAAGAGCTGAGGTATCAAAAAGGATTTGTTTTGGGATGCAGAAATGCTGCTATAAAATGCATTTACAAACTTACTGTCTTCATTCATATACCTCGTCATATACCTGATAGTCCCCACACCCTAACACCTCATGCCAACCCCACTGGTGTGCTGCTGCAGTGACTTTTGAGTTTGCAACTTCTGCTTTAAATGAATAGATCTGTCAAAAAAAAAAAAAAAAAAAAGACACCCAATTGCCCTCTATTACCACCCATAGAGACCCAACATACTTGACATCCAAAGATATCATACCAACCCAACATGGTATGTTTCTGGTTAATAGTTATTACAAATCATGGGAAAGTGATATGTGTGTACTTTGAAATGATTAATAAAATTCAGTGACCTAATGGTGAAACAAAGAATGAGGCATTTATACAATTGAATATTTCAAACAGGTTGATATAAATTTTGTCTCTTATCCTAGGCCAGTAAAGAGGTATTCGAAATAAGGCCTGAAATATGCTTCGAACTTCATATAGAGTATACCAGATAGTGGGCAGGGACTCACTGATATACCAAAAACACATTTCTAACATTTGGGCTAATAGTAGTTAACAACTCCAAGCACTAAGTTTAAAAAAGAAGAAGCAGCACATCAACAACAACTGTTGTGGCTAAAGTAAGAAAATGTTTTGGGCAGATTAGAATTTAGTCACACACCAGTTTTGATGCCAGCAGATCATGCTCAGAACAGTCTGCCCTGGAACCTACTGGGACTGCTGAAATTCTGGCAGGCCCAAGGAGTGCTAAAATCAAAGGCAGCCCTTCAGAGGAAGAGGGAAAAGGCAGGGTGTCTAGTGGCAAAGTTCAAGCAGGCAGAGTACTGACCCCTTCCATCTAACATCATTCAGATCAAAAGCCGAGTGGAGATAAAGGACATTATTATGTAGGTTTTTTGTTTTATTTTGGTTTGGTTTTTGATTTGTTTTGTTTTTCGTTTTTTGTTTCTTTTTTTACTGACAGATGTAATGAAGCCATAAGAGAGAGGCTTAAGCGGATTCTTCACTAAGCAACAAAATTATTAAAAGTTCACCTTGGTGGGATAGTGCTACCTCATAATTACATGACTTGTTTATTGCAAGTTTTCATATTGTGTTCTCCTATCCTTGCAAATCTAACAGCCTCAGCATACAAAGCTTGATGTGATAGAAGTTGTTAGAGCAGTTGAAAAAAACCAGGACTGTTCGATTAACTCTTGCGGCATAACAAATTACCCCAAAATTTAATAGCTTAAAACAACCATTTCATTTTCCTTACAATGTGAGGTGTTAGTAGTTCAGGAAGAGCTCAATTGAGCAATTCTCCTTAAAGTCCCCCCTGCAGTTGCAGTCAGATATTGGCTGGAACTGCGATTATTTGAAGGCTCAGCTGGACTGGATGTCAAAGATACATGGCAGTCGGTGCTGGCTTTCAGCTGGGAGCTCAACTGGAGCTATTAACTCAAGCACCTGCATGCTGTTTCTCCATGTGGCTGGGTCTTCTCACCGAGTAGCTGCTAGACTCCAGAACATAGTATCTCAAGAGGGGAGAGTCTAAAGAGCACAGGAAGCAAACATTCTAAGAGACCAAGAGTAAGCTGCAAGGAGACCCAGCCTTGGAAGTCACTCAGTGATATTGGCACTGACCTTTATTCATCAAGGAAATCGCTATGACTAGCCCAGCTTCAATGAAGATAAATTAGACCCTACCGTCTAGAAAAAAAAGTCTTATAAAATTTGCCATTGTTTTTAATTCATCATAAACACTTTTTCATCATTCTTCTGTTAATCCTCTATAACTGCTGCTTCTACCTTTCTTATGTTACTCTTCCCATCTAAATTTGGAAATAAGCATCCTTTACTCTGAAGCTATGGCTTTTAATTGAAACCCTTCCTACTAGTCAAGCCTAGACAGATGGAAAATAAGTTCTCTTTTTAAATTTGTTTCTAACATTTGCTCTACTGTTTTTCTGATACCAAAACTGTTGGAAGCAGCATTTCTCATCTACAGTTTGTGATAGGAATGCTATTTTAGAGTTAAAATTTAATATACAGAATTTCAGTTAATCTTCCTTGAAGAAATAATACAAAACAAAGTTTCATAAGCTTAAAAGTCAGAAAAGACAGACAATAGACTTTGCTTGTTACATGCTGTTCTAGAACAGTTAGTTTTATGTCATCCATTCTTAGTTAATTATAAATTACCTTTATAAAATAAAACTCATATCACATTTAATCATTCTTACTTTGTTCTATTTAAAAACATGTATCTGATCTCTTAAACTTTACAAAGTAAAAGGATATTCTTGTATTTCCCAAAATGATGAAATTGCTATATCTTCCTTTCTCGTGGCTAATAAAGCATTTAAAATTCACATATCCAAATCAGATCGTTTATTGAAAGGAAATAGGGTTTAACATAGAAATGGAGAAATATGCCATGGGGGCCTCGTCCTAGTCTACAAAGCTTCAAAAGTGTTTTTCATCACAGAAATCATGTAAGATCCAGTTTTGGTTTTCATCCTTTTTTTTTTTTTTTCTTTTTCTTCTTTTTTTTTTTTTTTTTTTTTTGTAGAGATGGGGTCTCACTCTGTTGGCCAGACTAGTCTCAAACTCCTGGCCTCAAGAAATCCTCCTTCCTTGGCCTTTCAAAGTGCTGGGATTACAGATTACAGGTGTGAGTCATCACACCCAGCCTTCATCCCTTTTTGTTTGCAGAGGAGGAGAGTAATGTTTCCTAGAATCCAACAGTGGCTGTTTCTTTGGTTTCATCAATAAAATTTTCCTTTCTCTGTGATACTGTCATATTCCTCCTCCTCCCCCTACTCATCTTCTTCTTTTTTTCTCCTCATCCTTCTCCTACTTCTCATATTCTTTTTCCTTCTTTAGTAATCTGTATTCTTGAACTGAACTTATATCAAAGGAAAAAACAAAATAAAAGAGGAATAACTGAACATAAAGTTTTATATATCTTATACTGTAAAGATTTATGGAATCAAATACATAGCTATTCACTGAACCTACCTAAATTTGAAGAGTTCCAGTTTAGTTGACAGGCTAAGTTAAACCAAAAAGGCTATTAGAGCAAAGAGGGAGGATTTTAAGAGGCTAGTAAATTATTAAGCCAAAAAATGTTTAAAATATATAAATTGGTAATAGACAAATACATAGTGACAGAAAGTACCTTAGTGGTTGCCAAGGACTGGGGGAAGCACAGTGGGGAGTGACTGCTAATGGATACATGGTTTCTTTTGGGGGGTGATGAAAATATTCTGGTAACTAAGTACAACTCTTCATGTATTGCTTTCCCTAATACTCCTGTGGGCCCTAGGACGTTCTGAAAAAAAATCTAAATTTCCATCATCCACCCTAAATAAGTTGAGTTACATCACCCAGGTGGGGTTGTGAGAGGTAAGCTGGAAAGAAGTATTCTGAGGAACAAAGAGCCAAAAATAATCCCGAGCTGAAAATGCTGCCTCACCACCCCCATGTATGGCTCATTCTAATCATATAGACGATCATCAGTTCTTCCTACTCTAAAGATTCAAGAATTTAAACTTACTTCCTCAAAGAAAACTGCAAAAATCAAAGACAAGCTTGAGTAAACAATTAAGGTGTTTATTGGTTTATGAACTAGAAATTCAAAAGGTAGGGTGTGCTTTAAGGTTGGTTTGATGCAAGAGTTCAGTGATTTTATCAAAGACAATTTTTCCTCTCTCAGCTTTTCCTTCTACAGTGTCAGCTTATTCCAAGGTTTACAACCTTCATGATACCACAGTGGTTACAATGGTTCCAAGCTTACAGAAACGTATAAAAGTATACAGACAAGAGAGAACGTGTCTTTCAGTTGTACTGTCAGAAGAGCCAAGAAACGCTTTTCCCAAAAGTCCCTTTATCCATAACTCACTGGCCTGTCTGGAGACAGGAGTCCATTTCTGACAGAGAAATGCTAACTTAACTGGTTAGATGAGGCAACCCAGGCCTCAACCAATCACTGCATCAAGGGAGATGGGCTTGCTGAGATTGGCTTTGGTCAATCACAGTCCATTTCTGGTGATCAACTGCTTTCAAAGCGCATCAGCAAGGGAGACCCAGATGAAAATTTAAGTACTCTTAGGCAGGGGAAAGGAAGTAATAGATGCTGAAAAGACAAACAACATTCACTATAATTTTTCTGGCCTATCAATGAAAATATATCTAGTAAAGTAGATAAAGTGAAGTCGGTGGTACAGAAAAAACTTCTTTTTTTTTTTTTCTTTTCAGCAATGGAATGTTAGAGCTAAATGAAATCCTAAAATGTACCCAAGGCCGGATTCAGTGGCTCACGCCTATAATCCCAGCATTTTCAGAGGCCAAGGCTGGCGGATCACGAGGTCAGGAGATCGAGACCATCCTGGCCAATATGGTGAAACCCCATCTCTACTAAAAATACAAAAAATTAGCTGAGCATGGTGGCAGGTGCCTGTAGTCCCAGCTACTCAGGAGGCTGAGGCGAGAGAATGGCATGAACCCGGGAGATGGAGATTGCAGTGAGTTGAGATCGTGCCACTGTACTCCAGCTTGGGTGACAGAGTGAGACTCCATCTCAAACAAACAAAGAAAAAAAGTGCCCAATTTGAACTCCTCATTTTATAGATGAAGAATCCGAGACTCTGGTTAATTGATTTGGCCATATTTACAAAGTCTAAATCACCTATTTCCTAATCATTCAGTCATTTATCAGCAATTGTTTATCAAGCACTTACTATTTGCCAGGTACCTCTCTAGTCACTGGAGATAAAGGAGGGAATAAAACAAAGCAAAACTGTGCCTTCATGAAGTTCAGATTTTAGTGGGGGCCCTTTCCCTAAGGTCATTACTCCCACTCATTCTTTACAACAACCCCAGGCACCCTGTTTCCTCTCTTAGTGCTAGGCATCCACAACCTGTGCTCCTTCCTTTTGCTGCTACCCAGCTCTCAGATGCAGCTGATGCCATGGGTTTCAGAGACCTGAAAAGCCCCACTGGCCTCCAGGTGCACAACGGTTACCTGGCTGACCAGAGCTGCAACAAGGGGTATGTGCCATCACAAGCAGATGTGGCAGTAATTGAAGCAGTCTCCAGTCCATTGTCTGGTGATTTGTGTCATGCTCTACATTGGTATAATTACATCAAGTCTTACGAAAAGGAAAAAGCCAGCCTAGCAGGAATGAAGAAAGCTTTGGGCAAGTATGGTCCTGCTAATGTGGAAGATAGTAGAGGAAGTGGAGCTACAGATAGTGAAGATGACAATGACATTTATCTATTTGGATTTGATAAGGGGGAGGAAAGTAAAGAATCAAAGAGGCAAAGGGAAGAATACCCTGCATAGTATGAATCAAAGAAAGCCAAAAAAAAACCTGCCCCTGTTGCCATCTTTCATCTCACTAGATGTGAAACCTTGTGATAATGAGACAGATATGGCAAAATTAGAAGAGTGTCATTAAAAAGTCAAAAAGCCATAGATTTTGGCATGGATGTGATGAAAAGGAAACACACATTGCTGGTGGGAATGCAAATAAGTACAACCTCTATGGAAAACAGTACAGAGATTCTTTAAAGAACTGAAAGTAAATTTACCATTTGGTCCAACAATTCCACCTCTTGGTATCTACTCAAAGGAAAAGAAGTCATTATATGAAAAAAAAAAAAAACTTACACACATATTTTTATAGCAACACAATTACAATTCACAACTGCAAAGATGTGGAACCAACCTAAGTACCCACTAACTGAGTGGATAAAGAAAATGTGATTTATATATATACACCATGGAATGCTACTCCACCATAAAAAGGAATGGATGTCTTTAGCAGCAACTTGGATGAAGCTGGTGGCCATTATTCTAAGTGAAGTAACTCAGGAGTGAAAAACCGAAAAACCATATGTTCTCACTTATAAGTGGAAGCTAAGCTATGAGTATGCGAAGGCATACAAAGTGATATAATGGACTTTGAGATTCAGAAGGGGCGGCGCTAGGAATAAAACTACATGTTAAGTACAATATATGCCACTTGAGTGATGGGTACACTAAAATCTCAGAATTCACAACTATATAATTCATGCATGCAACAAAAAACCACTTGTACCCCAAAAGCTATTTTTTTTTTTTTTGAGACATTGTCTCACTCTGTTGCCCAGGCTGGGGTGCAGTGGTGCAGTCTCGGCTCACTGCAACCTCCATCTCCCAGGTTCAAGCGATTCTCCCGCCTCAGCCTCCCGAGTAGCTGGGGCTACAGGCGCATGCCACCACGCCTGGCTAATTTTTTGTATTTTTTTAGTAGAGACGGGGTTTCACTGTGTTAGCCAGGATGGTCTCGATCTCCTGACCTCATGATCCGCCCGCCTCAGCCTCCCAAAGTGCTGGGATTACAGACGTGAGCCACCGCATCCGGCCCCGAAAGCTATTAAGATAAAATTTTTTAAAAAAAAATTAGAGGAATGAGTCAGAAGAATTCAAGCAGACCCCTTAGTCTGGGGCTCCTCTCAACTAGTTACAGTGGGATATGGAATTTTAAAACTTCAAAGATCATGTTGAAGATGATAAAGTTGGAACAGATATGCGGGAGGAGCAGATCACTGCTTTGAGAACTATATGCAATCCATGGATGTGGCTGCGTTCAACAAGATCTCAAATCCATCCTGGATCATTGCACTTAAATAAAAGCTTGAAAGATTAATTAGTTAATTTAGTAAAAAAACAACCTCAGGCAAAGAAAGTGAAAGTTTTCATTATCTTCTATTTCTGATTATCTACGAAATCTTTGGCCGGGCACGGTGGCTCATGCTTGTAATCCCAGCACTTTGGGAGGTCAAGGCGGGCGGATCACGAGGTCAGGAGATCGAGACCACGGTGAAACCTCGTCTCTACTAAAAATACAAAAAATTAGCTGGGCGTGGTGGCGGGTGCCTGTAGTCCCAGCTACTCGGAGAGGCTGAGGCAGGAGAATGGCGTGAACCCAGGAGGCGGAGCTTGCAGTGAGCGGAGATCGCGCCACTGCACTCCAACCTGGGTAACACAGCGAGACTCTGCCTCAAAAAAAAAAAAAAAAAAAAAAGAAATCTTTATCTTCTGGCATGTTTATTCTGAATAATGGTCATTTATTTCCTATAAGATATAGTAATTCAACAGAACTCCATCCTTTAAATTCTCAGCCTTCTTTTCCCCTCACTTTGCCTGTTTACACTTGACATATTATTTCTTTTTTTATTTAAGTGTATATTTTCTCTCTCTCTCCCACACATACATATACACATGTCGAATGTAAGCTTCATGAGAACCTGAACTTTTAATTCAAATTTCTATCTTCCCAACACCTAGATCATAGAACAATTCCTGGCACATGGCAGGCAGCCAAAAAATATTTATTGATTAAGTAAATCAAGTCTTCCTTCCACCTTCATTAGAAAAAAATACTCGCTGAGTTTAATCTAATAATCTTGTTGCCTAAGGTTGAGGAACTTTAGGTACCATCCAAAAAGGTTTGTGGGCCAGGCACAGTAGCTCACGCCTATAATCCCAACACTTTGGGAGGCCAAGGCAGGTGGATTGCTTCAGTCCAGGAGTTTGAGATCAGCCTGGGCAGCATAGCAAGACTCCATCTCTACTAAAAATACAAAAATTAACCAGGCATGGTGGTGCACGCCTGTGGTCCCTGCTTCTCAGGAGAAGGCACAAGAATCACTTGAACCCAGGAGGCAGAGGTTGCAGTGAGCCGAAATCACACCACTGCGCTCTAGCCTGGGTGACAGAGAGAGACCCTGTCTCAAAAAATAATAATAATAACTAATAAATATTTTTGAAGAACAAAACAAAAAGATTAATGGACTAGAGTAAAACAAGAATGATAAGTTGTTATTACCTAAGGTATGACCCCTAAACATGACTTACAACACTGGCGGAAGGAACATAAGCAAAGTTATCCTTTTTTTTTTTTTTTTTTTTTTGAGATGGAGTCTTTCTCTGTCCCCCAGGCTGGAGTGCAGTGGCGCAATCTCGGCTCACCGCAACCTCCACCTCCTGGGTTCACGCCATTCTCCTGCCTCAGCCTCCCGAGTAGCTGGGACCACAGGCCCCCGCCAACACGCCCGGCTAATTTTTTGTATTTTTTAGTAGAGACGGGGTTTCACCGTGTTAGCCAGGATGGTCTCGATCTCCTGACCTCGTGATCCACCCGCCTCGGCCTCCCAAAGTGCTGGGATTACATGCTTGAGCCACCGCTCCTGGCAAGCAAAGTTATTCTAATCTATGTGGAACCTGCCCTGAGAGCCCCCCAAAGAAAACAAAACATGTCAGTTTTCCAGGGCTGTTGCAACCAGGTACCATAGACTAGGTGGCTTAAACAACAGAAATTGATTTTCTCACAGTTCTGAAGGTATGATCCTCAGTGTCTGATCTAAAATCCGTTCACTCTATTCTTTCTCTTTTTTTGGAGACAGGATCTCACTCTGTCGCCCAGGCTGCAGTGCAGTGGCATGATCTTGGCTCACTGCAACTTCCACCTTCCAGGTTCAAGCGACTCTCCTGCCTCAGCCTTCCGAGTAGCTGGGACTGTAGGTGCACACCACTATGCCCTGCTAACTTTTGTATTTTTAGTAGAGACGGGGTTTCGCCATGTTGGCCAGGCTGGTCTCGAACTCCTGGCCTCAAGTGATCTGCCCATGTTGGCCTCCCAAAGTGCCGGGATTACAGGCATGAGCCACCATGCCCGACCTATTCTTTCAACAAATAGTCTTCGATCACTTACTGCATGTCAGGCACTGTTCTCAGTACAAAGACTAGAGAGTTAAACAAGCCAGATATGTATCTGTATTGGGAATGCTTTCAGCAGCCACTAACAGAATAGGCAATTGAAAGTAGCTAAACCATAGGGACATTCAGTGTTTACCTAGCAGAAATTTAGAGAGAGGCAACCCCTAGTTCAGCTTCTCTAAAATGTAACCAAAGGTCCAGATTCTGTCTTCTCTGTGTCCTTAGCATGCTGGCTTGTGTCTTTATTCTTTTCATCTCATTGTTCCATGGCTGTCATAGCTCTAAATACCTCATGGATTTCAAACTAGGGAGAAGTGGAAAGGAAGCTCTTTTTTTTTTTTAGACAGAGTCTCACTTTGTCATCCAGGCTGGAGTGCAGTGGCCTGATCTGGGCTCACTGCAACCTCTGCTGCGCGGGTTCAAGCAATTCTCCTGCCTCAGCCTCCCGAGTAGCTGGGATTACAGGCACCCACCACCACGCCCGGCTAATCTGTGTGTGTGTTTTTAGTAGAGATAGGGTTTCACCATGTGCTGGGATTACAGGCATGAGCCACTGTGCCTGGCCGGAAGCTCTTTTCTTATTGTTTTCTGCATTAATCTTCCAGAGCTGCCATGACAAAATGCCACAGACTGGGTGGCATGTCAGCAGGGTTTATTCCAGTGGCTTTCCCATGGCTTACAGATGGCCATCTTCTCCCTATGTCTTCACATGGTCTTCCTTCTGTATCTCTGTCCAAACTTTCTCTTCTTTTTTTCCATTTTTTCTTTTCTTTTTTTTTTTTCGAGACACAGTTTCACTCTTTTTGCCCAGGCTGGAGTGAAATGGCACGATCTTGGCTCACTGCAACCTCCGCCACCCGGGTTCAAGCGATTCTCCTGCCTCAGCCTCCCAAGTAGCTGGGATTACAGGCGCCTGCTACCATGCCCAGCTTTTTTTGTATTTTTAGTAGAGATGGGGTTTCACCATGTTGGCCAGGGTGATCTCAATCTCTCCACCTCGTGATCCGCCCACCTCGGCCTCCCAAAGTGCTGGGATTACAGGCGTGAGCCCCGACCCCGGCCTTTTTTTTTTTTTTTTTTTTTTTTTTAAGACAGGGTCTCACTCTGTCATCTACTCTGAGAATCTTTAAAGAAGTATCTCCAGTAGTCACATTCTGAGGTACTAGGGGTTAGCACTAATGAATTTGAGGGAGTACAATTCAGCCCATAACATACAATCAACTAGGTTTCCGAGTTAAAAAATGAAACAAAAAATTAGCCAGGCATGTGGGCAAGTGCCTGTAGTCCTAGCTATTCAGGAGGCTGAGGTGGGAAGATTGCTCGAGCCCAGGCGTTCGAGGTTACAGTGAGCTATGATGGCACCACTGCACTCCAGCCTAGGCAACAGAGCAAGACTTTGTCTCAAAACAAAACAGAAAACTAATTCATGCACCACCAACCCATCCTAAAATAAATGAGCATCAAAAATCTGGGCAGGCACAATGGCTCAAGCCTGTAGTCCCAGCACTTTGGGATGCCAAGGAGGGCAAATCACCTGAGGTCAGGAGTTCAAGACCAGCCTGACCAACAAGGCAAAACCTGTCAAAACCCCATCTCTACTAAAAATAAAAAATAATTAAAAAATAGCCGAGTGTGGTGCCACACACATCTATAGTCCCAGCTACTCAGGAGACTGAGGCAGGAGAATCACTTGAACCCGGGAGGTGGAGGTTGCAGTGAGCCAAGATAGCGCCACTACACTCCAGCCTAAGGAACAGAGCCAGGCTCCGTCTCAAAAAAAAGAAAGAAAAAAAAATCCCAGAAGACTACCCAGATGTAAAGACCAATTGACAGCATTTAAGAAAAGATGTAGCAGACAAAAAAACACTAGAGAGCTTTACAAGAGTGCTTTGTCTTTTGCCAGTGGACAGGTTCAATCTAGTTTCAGATCGGCACTGCAGTTCTGCATTCTAGACCAAGGTACATATTAAAAGATGATTTACTGTGCAAGAGAATATACCCAAAGCATTATACTGGCTCTGAGGTAAATAACTTCTGGACCAGTTGTGTCAGTATTACCTACTATTATTGTGAGGAATCAAAGTAGCAAGGTCCTTAGTAAGGAAGCCCTAAATTTGTTTCAGTATGTTAGAACGGAAGCACTAAGTTAATATGTCAGAATGTGGACACCCTGTATCTCCCCATCTTTCTCCCCAGTGAAACCTGCAAGTTTTGAAAGAAAGATTTAGATTTATTCTATGCATTTTATCCACTTTGTCTTGTTACTTAAAGACACTATTCGTTTTTTGTAATTGTGTTTCTTTTTTTTAACTTTTAAGTTCAGGAGTACATGCAGGTTTGTTACATAGGTAAACTTGTGTCATGGGGGGTTGTACAGATTATTTCATCACCCAGGAATTAAGCCTAGTACCCATTAGTTATTTTTCCTGATCCTCTCCCTCCTCCCACCCTCTACCCTCCAATAGGCCCCAGTGTGTGTTGTTCCCCTCTATGTGTTCATGCCTTCCTATCATTTAGCTCCCACTTACAAGTGAGAGCATGTGGCATTTGGTTTTCTGTTTCTGCATTAGTTTGCTAAGGATAACGGCCTCTAGCTCCATCCATTTCCCTGCAAAGGACATGATCTCATTCTTTTATATGGCTGCATAGTGTGCCATGGTGATATGTACCACATTTTCTTTATCCAGTCTATCTTTGATAGGCATTTAGATTGATTTCATGTCTTTGCTCTTGTGAATAGCGTTGCAATGAATATATGCATACATGTGTCTTTATAATACAGCGATTTATATTCCTTTGAGCATATAGTCAGTAGTGGGATTGCTGGGCCAAATGGTATTTCTGGTTCTAGATTTTTGATGAATAGCCTCACTGTCTTCCACAATAGTTGAACTAATTTACACTCCCACAAACAGTATATAAGAATTCCTTTTTCTCCATGACCTCTCAAGCATCTGTTATTTTCAGAATGTGGACAGATTAAAATTGCGTTTCTTTTTCTTTTTTTGAGATGGTGTCTCACTCTGTTACCTAGGCTGGAGTGCAGTGGCATGATCTCGGCTCACTGCAACCTCTGCCTCCCGAGTAGCTGGGACTACAGGCACACACCACCACGCCCAGCTAATTTTTTGTATTTTTAGTAGAGATGGGGTTTCACCATGTTGGCCCTGCTGCTCTCAAACTCCTGACCTCAGGTGATCCACCTGTTTCAGCCTCCCAAAGTGCTGGGATTACAGGTGTGAACCACCACACCCAGCTGAACATTGTAGAAGTTGATCAGGATCTCCTAATCAAAATAGTAACTTTGGTGATGGGTGGGTGAGAGGGAAATGCTCCTTAAGATAGCAGGAAGGCAATTATTGACAAAACTAATAAATTTGTACCGAAGACATTTATGAGTTTTAAAGTACTCATACACACATTAACCTAAATATAATTAATACTTTTACTAATATCTCTCACATGACTATGGACTCTCCCACAAAGTTGAAAGCATAGGTAAGAATGGGAATTTGCCTTTCAGGTAAGGAACTCGTGATCAACATTTTGTTGGAGGTGAACATCCTACCTGTCAAGCAGCCCAACAGATCCTGAACAGCAGTCACACGACAGCTGCTAGGTCAGTTTGCCAAACTTCCACAGATTCGGTCAGTAGGGAGACAACGGGCCCAAATGGATTTGTTCAGTTGATTACACATATTACACACGGCACAGCCAACAGCATGAGCTTCACGTGCACATTGATTCCCTCTTGCCCCCAGGTCCCAGGGCAAAGATGCAGAGGTAGGCCCAGGCAGATGCTGCACACACAGTGGGTTTGTGTAACAGCTAACCCGATCTTTCAGGAGAGCTGCAGTAATATCCACTCATCCACCTCTATAGCTAGAGACACTGGCTTTATTTTCTTCTTCTTCTTTTTTTTTTTTTTGAGATGGAGTCTCACTCCATTGCCATGGCTGCAGTGCAGTGGTGTGTTTATGGCTCACTGCAGCCTCAACCTCCCCAGGCTCCAGTGATCCTCCCACCTCAGTTTTTGTATGTTTATTTTATTATTATTATTATTATTATTATTGTTATTATTATTTGAGAAATAATCTTGCTCTGTTACCCAGGCTGGAGTGCAGTGGTGCAATCTTAGCTCATTGTAACCTCCACCTCCCAGGTTCCAGAGATTCTCCTACCTCAGCCTCCTGAGTAGCTGGGACTACAGGCATGAGCCACCACACCTGACTAATTTTTGTGTTTTTAGTAGAGATGGGGTTTCACCATGTTGGCCAGCTGGTCTCAAACTCCTGACTTCAAGTGATCCACCTGTCTCGGCCTCCCATAGTGCTGGGATTACAGGTGTAAGCCACCATGCCTGGCCTGTTTGTGTATTTTTAATAGAGATGGGGTTTTCACCATATAGCCCAGATTGGTCTCAAACTCCTGGGCTCAAGCAGTCCATTTGCCTTGGCCTCCCAAAGTGCTGGGATTACAGGCGTGAGCTACCACACCCGGCCTGTCTTTATTATCTTGATCAGGAAACAAATCTGCCTTCTGACACAGAATGAGATATTATCTTTATCACCTGGACTATCTCCAAGGAGGGAGGGAAACTAGCTTTATTAACCTGGAGTGTAAGTCAGTCTGCTCCCTGCCCTACAGCAGACTTTGCAAATATTCTCTAACAAAGTTGTCAATGCTTTTTGCTTGGAAGACATCTAAAAATGCCAAAATTATCTTTCAACACTACTCTTTAATATTTTTGGTTTGATAACTCAGAAGCTAACCTGAATGTTAAGAGAACTCAAACTTGTCTTCTTGCATGGGCTACAGGAGACAGATCCTTCTATCCAATCCTATGCAATAATGAACACAGATGTCAGAGTTTTTCAGTGGTTAAATCCTCAAAATCCTGCATGGAGCCTCCCAATAAATAAAACAGGGCTGAGCGTGGTTGCGCACGCCTGTAATCCCAACACTTTGGGAGGCCGAGGTGGGTGGATCACCTGAGGCCAGGAGTTTGGGACCAGCCTGGCCAACATGGTGAAACTCCATCTCTACTAAAAATACAAATATTAGCCCGGCGTGGTAGTAGGCACCTGTAATTCCAGCTACTCGGGAGGCTGAGGCAGGAGAATTGCTTGAGCTGAAGAGGTGGAGGTTGCAGTGAGCCGAAACCACGCCACTGCACTCCAGCCTGGGCAACAGAGCAAGACTCCATCTCAAAAAAAAAATCTACTAGCTTTGAAGGCATTTAATTTTATAAACTCTAAACATTTTCATGATCCTAAAATTGTGTGATCAGCTAACCAATACTGCACATCAGAGAAGCTTTTCAATATTAATAATATCCAGCTGCTTTTCTGACAAGATAAACTCACAATCACAGATACCCCAAGCAGAGACTAATTTCTCCTTAGGGAAGGGTCTGGGAGCTTGATGTTGAGAATATACACCTTTTATCACAAATGATACTACCTACTACTGTGTTAAGTGCTCTAGATATATTATATCATTTAGCTTAATTCTCATAACTGCTGTATTAGTTAAGTACAATTCTCCCTTTGCAAGTGAGAAAAGAGAAGGTCAGGCTGCTAGGTAATTTGCCCAGCATCCCACAGGTAGTAAGAGGCAGAGCTCAGGTTGATCGATTCCCATTCCTGGACTCCTCAAAACTCTGCTCCATACCTTGATGAGCAGGAAGCCATTGTCGTCACCTTTTCCTGACTTCCTTTCAGCTTTTTTCATGAAGGGAAATTCATCTCTTCATTTTCTTTGACCAATAAGCCCCCTACAGCTTTCTTTTCCCAATAATTGACTGGAAGAATATGAGAATATATGGAATTAGAGGTGTGAATTTTCATTGTTATTACTCAAAAACAGTGTCTTCTGCAATTAAAAAAAGCAACTGATAGCTGGGCGTGGTGGCAGTTGCCTGTAATCCCAGCTACTTGGGAGGCTGAGGCACAAGAATCACTTAAACTGAGGAGGCAGAGGTTGCAGTGAGCCAAGATCATGCCACTGCACTGCAGCCTGGGCGACAAAGCAAGACTCCATCTCAAAGAAAAATAAAATAAAGTTTACCAAAAAAAAAAAGCAAGTGAATTAATAGAAGAAATTCCAAGAGTATTAAATCTTAACAAAATTTTGTACATACCAAATAATGTTTATCTTAAATTGATCACAGAATCTTTTCAGAAAGTCACTTGAAAATGAATTCTGTCCTCCAATTTTAAACTGGCAACCATAACAAATAAATACAGCAGATACCAAAGTAGGTAAAATAATATTGAATTTTTGCTAAGGATCATGAAAAAAATTGATATACTACTGAGCAAAAATGCTTAATTTTGTATTCTTTTTAAAATGTAACCATTTTAGATATGGGAAATGGGCCGTAAAAATCATAGAACACTTTAACTAAGCTAAATGAGTATTTTTGCTGTACAAAATTAGTTTTTCATGTAATTTATCCAATAAATACACAATGCTAAAGAGATAAGAGTAGTATTTATTATACAATTTAAATTTCTGCTGGAAGTATATCTAAATAGCCTGGAATAAGATTTCCTTTTAATTCAAAAGCTACTTAAGTCTGTATTTTATTTTATTTATTTATTTATTCTTTGGAGACAGGGTCTCACTCTGTTACCCAGGCTGGAGTGCAGTGGTGCAATCTCAGCTCACCACAACCTTCACCTCTGAGGCTCAAGCAATTCTCATGCCTCAGCCTCCCAAGTAGCTGAGATTACAGGTGTGCACCACCACTACCTGGCTAATTTTTGTATTTTTAGAAGAGATGGGTTTTTACCTTGTTGGCCAGGCTGGTCTCAAACTCCTGACCTCAAATGATCCACTCACCTTGGCCTCCCAAAGTGCTGGGATGGCAGGAGTGAGCCGCCACACCTGGCCTGGATTTTATTTATTCATTTATTTTTTTTTTTTTTTTTATTTTATTTTATTTTTTTTTTTGAGACGGAGTCTCGCTCTGTCACCCAGGCTGGAGTGCAGTGGCGCGATCTCGGCTCACTGCAAGCTCCACCTCCCGGGTTCACGCCATTCTCCTGCCTCAGCCTCTCCGAGTAGCTGGGACTACAGGCGCCCGCCACTACACCTGGCTAATTTTTTGTATTTTTTAGTAGAGACGGGGTTTCACCGTGGTCTCGATCTCCTGACCTCGTGATCCACCCGCCTCGGCCTCCCAAAGTGCTGGGATTACAAGCGTGAGCCACCGCGCCCGGCAGTATTCATTTATTTACTTATTTATTTCTTTCTTTATTATTTTGAGAAGGAGTCTCACTCTGTCACCCAGGCTGGAGTGCAATGGCACAATCTTGGCTCACTGCAACCTCTGTCTCCTGGGTTCAAGTGATTCTCCTGGCTCTGCCACCTGAGGAGTAACTGAGATTACAGACTCATGCCACCATGACCAGCTAATTTATGTATTTTTAGTAGACACAGGGTTTTACCATGTTGGCCAGGCTGGTCTCGAACTCCTGACCTCAGGTGATTCACTTGCCTCAGCCTCCCAAAGTGCTGATTACAGATGTGAGCTACTGCACCTGGCGCCTGTATTTTATTTTTAAAATATAGAAATAATTGAGAATATGCTATCTATTTTAAATAAAATAACATTTCATTGAATTTACTCTATTACATAGGAAAAGAAAATACTCAAACGCATGTGCAAAAGATTCAATTAAAAGTAAACTATTTGGTTTGAATTCTTTACACTGCTGCCAGAAGAGTACACTGCCTCTGTCGTTCTTCCAGTTGGATAACAATTGTATCTCTTCCTGCCTGTTTTCAGGTCATCTGTGTAAGGTTGAGAATAGATGGGTAACAGCAGAAACATTAAGAGGATTCGTTTCTAAATAAGAATGTATGATACCTACCTCCATAAGTGAGTGGATCCTCTCTTGGAGAGATTGCCAACAGATGATGCCAACCTTAAGATGACCAATCAAGCAAAAAACACAAGGAAATAAATTTCTTCCCTCCAGTCATTGAGCCTAAACTTAACCTTACCCTAACCAGAATTAGGAACTTTGCCACATGACATGGAGTGCATTAGCCAGAGTTCTCCAAAGAAACAGATCCAAAAGGTATCTACTTTATTTTATTTTTATTTTTTATTTATTATTTATTATTATTTTTAAGACAGAGTCTCATTCTGTGTCCCAGGCTGGAGTGCAGTGGCGCAATTTCAGCTCACTGCAACCTCTGTCTCCCAGGCTGTAGCGATTCTCCTGCTGCCTCAGTCTCCCAAGTAGCTGGGATTACAGGCATGTGCCACCACGCCCGGCTACCAAAAGGGTATCATGCTTATGGAGGCTGAGAAGTCTCATGATCTGTCTGCAAGCTGGATGCACAGGAAAGCTGGTGCTTAAGTCCCATTCCAAGCCCAAAGGCCTGGGACCAACAGGAGCCAATGGTATAAGTCCCAGTTCAAGTATGAAAAAGTGCAGATATCCAAGGGCAGGAAAAGACAGACACCCCACTCATGAAGAAACAGTGAATTCATCCTTCCTCAACCTGTTTTGTTTTTTTTTTTTTTGATTAGGGCCCTCAATGGGTTGGATGATGCCTGCCCACAGTGGTGAGGATGGATCTTCTTTACTCAGCCTACTGATTCCAGTGCTAAGCTCTTCTGAAACTACCCTCATAGACACATTCAGAAATAATGTTTTACCAACTATCTGGCCCTTTCCCAGGGTAGGGTTAACCAGCACCTTTCTCTTCTCTATGGTGACCATGCTGATGGGGTGTCCCTGATTGAAAGCTGAGAGGTCACCAAGACCCTAGATCTTCCAGCACTTTAACCTGGAGTGTAAGTCAGTCTGCTCCCTGCCCTGCAGCAATGCTTTTTGCTTGGAAGACATCCAAAAATGCCAAAATTGGCATTAATCACCACTTCAGGGCTGGGCACTTATGAGGTCAGCCATCCACTTCTAGCAATTCCTGCGTAAGCTGGGAGACCCTAGGTCTTTTCCTCAAAACGCACCAAAGCCGAATTCTAAAGGAGACCCAAAGGTCATCAGTAAAATCCTTGAGAATCCTCCCAAGCCCTCCATGGAAAAACAAACTGGAGAACTATTTCTCTTTTTCCATGAAATTTAGGCCAGTTATAATGAAATATGAATGGGCAGAAGACACAAAAGAAGATTAAAGAGTCTTTTAACATATAATAAATAATCAATAACTTCCTGGGTATGGTACAGGGATGTCTTTCTAATTGCAGTAGATGAGTTTCTGATAAATTGCCTATAAACTGAATTTCTGCAAGTGCCATGTGCTAGTGTGGATTCACTATAAATTCACATATGTGGCCAGGCACGGTGGCTCACGCCTGTAATCCCAGCACTCTGGGAGGCCGAGGCGGGCAGATCACCTGAGGTCAGAAGTTCAAGACCAGCCTGGCCATGGTGAAACCCCGTCTCTACTAAAAATACAAAAAATTAGCTGGGCGTGGTGGTGCATGCCTGTAATCCCAGCTACTCAGGAGGCTGAGGCAGGAGAATCACCTGAACCCAGGAGACGGAGGTTGCAGTGAGCCAAGATTACGCCATTGCACTCCAGCCTGGGCAACAAGAGTGAAACTCCGTCTCAAAAAAAAAAATTAACGTATATTTTACTGTCATTCTAGTTGTACTTCAAATTATACGAGCATCATTTTCACAACTTTTTCCTTCTTCTTCATTCTACTTTATGTTCTTTCTCCTAACCAAGTATGTTCAAACTTCCTAAAACATCTATTTTGTAAATGCAGGCATGTGCATAATTCCTTAAATCAGGACACACCTCTCTATGCACTGAGTAGAAAGAGGCTAATAAGTTCAAAGTGATCTCAATAAATGTGTTGCCAGCCATCCTGTCCTTCCTGCAGCTGTTATATGAGCTTATACTACCTTTAATTTATTAGTCTAGGACAAGTTAATTGCATGGTTTCCACAAAATAGGACATGTTGTTCATAGTAACTATATGCTAATTCCTTTGAAAACATCCATAATTATACAGTGACTTTGCAACACTTGTGCACCTAACTGTTGTTACATGTTTAAAGCTATGAGTGAATTAAACATCAAGGCAGAGTTCTGACTGGGTTCATGCATAAAAGGACACTTTTCTATCTTAACTGTTTCCTAAGACCTTACCTCTTTATTAAGGCTAGTGGGTGTGCACACGGCCCTGCTGAGTTAGGAGGGATTGCAGCAGCAGCCTTGACATTTAAGGCAACCACACAAAGACAGCAAACCTTTTCCAGGCACAGAACAGCATGTACTCAAGGAAGACAATATCAATGGTTGCCCAGTAAACACACATCTATATAAAGTTCGGTAAACACACAGGTGTAGGTGTAATGGCTTAACTTTTACATCTAAATCCAACTTTAAAATCACACTTCAGGCTGAGTACCTTTGAGAAATGATTGCACTTTTAAAGATATTCGAAGTTATATGGCTTGCAGGATTCTGTCTCATAAAGCTGAGAAAGAAATGTCATTTTTGCCTGAAGTGCTGATTTGGCTTTGAACTTCACATTTTACAAACTATTCTGCTTTGGGTTATGTTTGTAGATGTGAACACCATTGGTACTGTTCATTAACATTTCTCCAATGTCTTATTGCCCCCTCTTTCCTCTCCCCAAACCTCTTCCTGAACCCTTCCAGGTCTGATAAGACAAAATATATTTTGTCATCACATTATTTTTTCCAGAATGTCTGCTTTGGTTAGCTGCTTCAACATGAAGGACTCTATCTGTTAGGAGAATTAGGTCACAAAGACCCCAGGTGGGTTTAAAACAAAACGAAAAGTGCTTTCATTGTAAAACTACAAGGAAGTCAAGGAAATGCAAATGTGTAAAAAGCAATGAATTTGCAGAGCACAGATTTCTTAACAAAATTTAATGAAATGTAATCAGCCATCTGACTCAGCTTATAGGTGACAAAAGTCCATTTTCTTTCCCTTTTCCCAAACTCTTCAGGTCAGATGGAAGAAATGTTCCTTAGATTTCAACTCCAGCAGTTTGAGGTTGGCATCTCAGCAGGACTGTCCAGATGTTCAGTTTAAAGAATTTAATTTTCTAGAATTTAATTCAGGTGTGGAAACTTTTAGGCTATCCTAGGAAACACTGAGTTATTGTGTCCATCGGATCTTGGGTCTCTCTTGTTGACAAAAGCAAAACCTGCGTGGAAAGGAGATATTCCTCCATTGACCTTCCCAGTACCATGACTATAGACTCCTCAACCATCTCTTCCTGGCCTGCTTATGTAAAACCAAATCATGAGCCTATTTGTCTGACACTTCTAAGCCCCATGAATGATCACTCTCTGATTCAGGTATCAGTTCTTTGATGATTCATCCTCAAGCATCCCCTGGGAATGACTTCTGAAGCCTTATAAACTATGACTTTATAAAACCAAAATTGTTTTTCAAAAGTCGGTTCAATTTTCAACAATCAAGGAGGTGAATCATTGTATCTCAGGCGCCCTTGGAACAGAAAGAAAGAAGAAATCATTTCTTTTTTTTTTTTTTGAGACGGAGTCTTGCTTTGTCACCCAGGCTGGAGTGCAGCAGCTCAATCTTGGCTCACTGCAACCTCTGCCTCCCAGGTTCAAGTGATTTTCCTGCCTCAGCCTCCTAAGTAGCTGAGATTAAAGGCATGTGCCACCGTGTCTGGCTAATTTTTGTATTTTTAGTAGAGATGAGGTTTCACCATGTTGGCCAAGCTGGTCTCAAATTCCTGACCTCAGGTGATCCTCCCGCCTCAGCCTCTTAAAGTGCTGAGATTACAGGCATGAGCCACCGCACCCTGCCAGAAGAAATCATTTCTATGGCTCCTTGGATCTCCATATTTACTCCAAAGTAGCAGCCTATAGCAGCTTATCATTATAAGTCTTGTGTGTTCACTCTTAATATAAAATATGTAAGCAGAATAGACACATATTATACTTAACGTGTAATATGTATATATACACATATGCAATAGAGGAGTAAGAGTGTCAAAGAAATAAAGATAAATAATGAAACATGAGAAGAATATGTGTCTCTATAATTTTGTGGCTCAAATTTCTGATTTTAATTACAGATTCATATTTGAAGGTCTTTGAGAATTGGCATTGTACCAATTACTGAAATGCACATTATCTAATCTCTAAAGAAGAATAGCATTTGAAAATTTTAAAGCACTCTATTCTACTTCTTTTTATTCTTTTAGACACAAGGACTTGCTCTGTTGCCCAAGCTGGATTCAAACTCTTGAGCTCACACAATCATCCTCCCCCATGAACCAATCCTCCCCCGTGAACCCAGCTGTTCTGTTTCTAAAGAAACAGTGTGCCATAGGCAAAACTTTTACCTTGCTATATCTCTATTGTATTTTTACAGTCTGTAGATTCTAAGTTTTATTATTTCATTTAGAGTGTGATGACAAATACTTGACGTTCCACTAAATTAGATAATATCAATAGAACAATATTCTGAAGCAAGATACTTACTGGAAAGACATTGGCTAATATTTTCAGTGTTAATTCCTGTATTTATAAGTTTAAATCTCTTGCTTTAGTAAATATTAAAATACCATGCGTTTTATGCCTTTGAGGGTGAGGGTAGAAAGTTTTCATTTCTATTAACCTATATAATAACATATTTAATTCACTGTCCACTATTTACACAGCACTGTACTAGATACTCTATAAATTATAGATTTTATAGATTATTACAGATTTTTCACATACCAGAAGTTCTATAAAACACAGTTATTTTTATAATTTATGTTTATTGAGCACTTACAAATGCCAGATTTTGCATAAAGGTTCACATGAATTGTATCATTCAATCCCACATTAACCCAAAAAAGTATTATTTTATCCTCATTTTCTAGATGAGGAAATGAGGCTGAGAGAAGCTGAGCAACTTTTCCTCTCACAGTTAGCAAGTAGCAGAGAAGAGCTCCTTCTGCCCCCAGAGCCTATGCAATAACACTCTGCTGTAGGTCTAGTCCCTCTTCTCAAAGATACTTAAATCTTTTTTTTTTTTTTTTTTTTTTTTTTTGAGATGGAGTCTCAGTCTGTAGCACAGGCTGGAGTACAGTGGTGAGATCTTAGCGCTCCGCCTCCCTGGCTCAAGCAATTCTCCTGCCTCAGCCTCCCTAGTAACTGAGATTACAGGCGTGCACCACCATGCCTTGCTAATTTTTGTATTTTTAGTGGAGACGGGATTTTACCATGTTGACCAGGCTGGTCTTGAACTCCTGGCCTCAAGTGATCTGCCCGTCTTGGCCTACCAAAGTGCTGGGATTATAGGCGTGAGCCACCATGCCTGATCTCAAAGATACTTAAATCTAATGAGGGGATTAGTATAAGGATGAAGAGAAAATTTAATAAATACTGCATAAGCCTGGAAAAATGCATACTAATTCTTATAGCAATAAAGGATGACATGCATGTTTGTAAATGGAACACTCACATGTAATGTCTTAGACTCCTTTTGTATTAATTAATTAATTAATTTTTTTTTTAAAAAAGAGTCTCGCTCTATCACTCAGGCTGGAGTGCAGTGGTATGATCTTGGCTTACAGCAACCTCTGCCTCCCGGGTTCAAGCGATTCTCCTGCCTCAGCCTCCCTAGTAGCTGAGATGACAGGTGACTGCCACCACACCCGGCTAATTTTGTATTTTTAGTAAAGATGGGATTTCACATATTGGCCAGGCTGGTCTCGAACTCCTGACCTCAGGTGATCCGCCGCCTGTGTCAGCCTCCCAAAGTGCTGGGATTACAAACGTGAGCCACAGTGTCCAGTCCTCTTGTGTTAATTTATAAGGCTATTTAACTCATATTGTTATGTAGCATTTTCCATGTATATTAGTCCCTTCCTCAGCTAGAGTTTGACCTTACTGATGGCAGACTATATTTTCTATTTTAAGAATTTGCCATAGCCACTAGTACAATGACACACACATAATAAGTGCTTTATAAATATTTGTGGAGTGCATGAATGACGGAGTTACAGGCAATTAAGACAAGGTTGCATATAGCTGTGCGGCATCACTATACACAAGGGAGTGGCAATAACAAGTGAGATAGCAAAGGCGTGGATAAGATAAAAAAGAAATAGATTCAGGAAGTGGGTTATAAAATAGGCAACAGTTATAAAGTGTTTATTATTTGAAGTAACTTTAGAGATATTAAACTATTTGCTCCTTTTTTTTTTTTTGAGACAGTGCAGTGGTGCAATTATAGTTTTCTATAACCTTGAACTTCTGAGCTCAGCCATCCTCCCATCTCAGCCTCCCAAAGTGCTGAGATTACAAGCATGAGTCACCATGCCCAGACTACTCTTTACAACAGCAATCCTATGAGGTAGGTACTACTATCATCCCTACTTCTTAGATGAAATGCAAATAGATCAACAGTTTAACATCACCCAGCCAGGAAGTGGTTGTGTCGAGAGCTCGTGCAGTTTTGTTCTGCCCTTGCCTGTATGGGATCCAAAGGTAGTCTGAGCAACCACATGGATGTTAAGAGTACAAGAGAGCAAAGATTTGAAGGTTACAACAAAAATCCTTGATTGAAATATTAGTTTTTATTTTTTAGTGATAGGGTCTCACTCCAGTGTCCTCCCTGTTTAATCTCAAACTCCTGGGCTCAAGCAATCCTCCTGCCTCAGCCTCCCAAGTAGCTGGGACTACAGGCATACATCACCACACCTGGCTAATTTTTTTAAAACTTTTTTTGTAGAATGGGGTATTGTTACGTTGCACAGGCTGGTCTCAAACTCCTGGCCTCAAGCGAGGCCTCAGCCTCCCAAAGTGGTGAGATTACAGGTATGATTAAAATATTAGAAAGGGCTGGGTGCAGTAGCTAACGCCTGTAATCCCAGCACTTTGGGAGGCCAAGGCGGGCGGATCGCCTGAGGCCAGGAGTTCGAGACCAGCCTGACCAACACGGTGAAACCCCATCTCTACTAAAAATACAAAAATTAGCCAGGCTTGGTGGCAGGCGCCTGTAATCCCAGCTACTCAGGAGGCTGAGGTGGGAGAATCACTTGAACCCACGAGGTGGAGGTTGCAGTGAGCCGAGATCACGCCACTGCACTCCAGCCTGGGTGACAGAGTGAGACTCCATCTCACATAAAATAAAAGAAAATAATATTAGAAAGTTATAACATTGCCCAACACTAAGAGAAAGTTGGCATAGGAAAGGCATAGAGGGAAAATAAGTAGTTGCGCTATTTTTTCCACATTCAGCTTGAGTGGCCACAGGAGTCTTTTAGGAAAGCAGGACTACAGAAAACTGACCTGGGGAGAGTTGAATGACAACAACGATCCTTTTATAGCCCTTTATATTTTATGGGAATTATGATTAGTGAGATAGTTGACATAAATTCTATGTTCAATGGCTGACCTAGCATAGTTAATTCTCTTCCCACATACGAAGTTATCTGAGAAATTATTTCCTTGTTCTTCACAGTTCTATAGATTTGTCATGTTTCTTTTTTTTTTTTTTTTTTTTGAGACAGAGTTTTGCTCTTGTTGCCAAGGCCGGAGTGCAATGGCACAACCTCAGCTCACTGCAATCTCCGCCTCCCGGGCTCAAGCAATTCTCTTGCCTCAGTCTCCCAAGTAGCTGGGATTACAGGCATGCACCACTACACCTGGCTAATTTTGTATTTTTAGTAGAGACGGGTTTCTCCATGCTGTCCAGGCTGGTCTCGAATTCCTGATCTCAGGTGGTCCACCCATCTCGGCCTCCCAAAGTGCTGGGATTACAGACGTGAGCCACCGTGCCCCGCCTTGTCATGTTTCTTATTTGAAGAGGAAAACAGAGACTGAAAGTTTTAATGACTTGCCAAAAGTATCTCACCTGATCAGATGTTCAAACAGGTCGAAGCCTGATTTTCTGGCTCCTTGTGAGGCAGATTTCAGTTTTAAAAAAACCTGGTCAGAGCAACCTTGCCTGCCCCAACCCCATTATTCCCTATCTCATCTCTACTGTCATTTGTAACAGAGCACTCATGCCAGGAGCTTCTCTCTACCTTCCATTTTCTATTGGCTCCCATTGGAACATAAGCTTTATGAAAGCAGAATCTGGGATCAGTCTTTTTCTCCGATCTTCACCTACACAATGTCTGGCAAGTAGTAGGCAGTCAGTCAAGGTTTGCTGTAGTCAAGACAGGAACCCAAAACCCAAAGCTTGTCATGTTATCAAAGACAGTGGACACAATGCTTGAACAAGGACAGGACAGTGAAGCAGTGTTTTCAAGTGGTTTCTCCCTGTTACATTGTTCTGTCGGAGAGACAACTGCTCATTTACAGGAGTTCATGTGGGTAGGGAATGAAAGAGAACAGGAATTAATGGAGGAACTTTATGGGAAATTCTTCCCAACAATGAAAAGTGGTATTGGGTTGATTAACGCAGGGAAGACTATAGGGTAACCAAAGAGATGTAGAAAGCAAACCCGATGGTGGAAGTATACCAAAAGGCAATGGCTACCATTTGGGATACCAAGCAAAGTATACCAAAAGCTCAGGTACTTACCTGAGCTTACATGGAATTTATTAATGTATTCTTAGTACCCACCTAAAGCACGTGCTTTTTAAAACTCTACATTAAATTATCATATTGATGGTTTCCCAAATCCTACATTCTTTAGGAATTTAGAAAAATGTCTAAAAGTCAAGTGAATCTGCTTTGTGTATACATTGTTTATGTGATGATTTTTACCAATTCCAAAGTAAATCAGTTCTGGTTTGCTTGCTTGGTTAGTGACCTGTGTAAGCCTTGTATAGCATCTACAATATACACATTTTTTCATTAAACACGCAAACCTAATCATTTTTACATTAATGTGTGGACATACATGGCCTCCCATTGGAAGAGAACCTTGGAAATTTTGATAAAAGCTGAACAGAGTGCAAGAAAAAGTATAGTACAGTCCGTGGTTTCTGTGCCAGCTCTCCTAGTTCTACTACTGAGCAGCTGTGTTACCTCAAATAAGCAACACTGTGCTCAACTCTGTAAAATGGAAAGAGTAATCCCTAGTTCATAGATTGTTATATATTAGATTCCTGAAAAGTTGTCCGGTTGCTAAGGGTGGGGCTTTAAGAGTTTTTCAATCCCTTTTATTTCCTTATAGTAGGTTCTTTGGATAATTGAGAGGAAACCTCTCTTTTTGTAGCATTTGAATAAGAGATAGTTCTTTCCTGCTTCAGGTGCATAAAAATCTTCATAACTGCAGCAGCAATTTCCAGTTCAGCACAATCTCCAAATATGGGTTTTTCTCTGTACATCACCTATGGAACACCTGATAATGTCTTTTATGTCGTTAAAAGCCTTCTGCTGTAGGACACCTTTAGGCTCTATGCGGCCTGACCAATCTAACCCCTCTTGAGCTCAAGAGGTGAACAGAGTAGAGTGCAAGGTTGTATTTGGAATTAGCAGCAAAGTGGGATTTGGTTAGGTCTATATGTCCAATTTACATTAAGTCTAGGAGTAGGAACCAAATATCAGAGACTCATGCAACCATATGTCAAATTCCCCAGCCTTTTGAGCTCCTTATTTAACAATCCAGATAATGATAACTCAAGTTTCCACAATTCCATACATTTCTGAGGGTGCTTCAAGTTCTTAGACATCTCTCTCTCTGAAAGAGGCATATTCCTCAAGCTCACACTGCTGTTATCATCCCCTCAGGTAGCCATCCTGCTCCAATCCCCGCAGCTCACTTTAATAAGCTTCTCCTGGCCAGTATTGTCTGCCTAAATTTTTCTCCTAAGTATTAACAGAGGCCCCTCCCTTAACTCACAAAGTAGAGCTAAAGCCAAGCTACAGCATTTAACAGAACTTACTGAAAACTTGAGGTTATGAAGGAGAATTATAATGAAAAAAAAAAAAGATTGTAATCTCATAGAGATCACTGCTCCAAAGACGGCAATGGTCAAGAGCACTGGCTTAAGAAGTGGACAGCTGGGGTGAGAATCCTTGCTTCTCTGCTTCATGTCTGAGTGACCTCTGACAGGTTATTTTATTTTTATTTTTAATTAATTTTTTTTTTTTTTTGAGACAGAGTTTCACTCTTGTTGCCCAGGCTGGAGTGCAATGCCGTGATCTCAGCTCACTGCAACCTCCACCTCCTGGGTTCAGGTGATTCTCCTGCCTCAGCCTCCCAAGTAGCTGGGATTGCAGGCATGCACCACCATGCCTGGCTAATTTTGTATTTTTAGTAGAGATAGGGTTGCTCCATGTTGGTCAGGCTGGTTTCAAACTCCCGACCTCGGGTGATCCACCCGCCTCGGCCACCCAAAATGCTGGGATTACAGGCATGAGCCATCACACCTGGCAATTATTTTTTTTTCTTTTTTGAGACAGAGTCTCACTCTGTCACCCAGGCTGGAGTGCAGTGATACAATCTCCACTCACCGCAACCTCTGCTTCCTGGGCTCAAGTGATTCTCCTGCCTTAGCCTATTGAGTAACTGGGATTAGAGGCACATGCCACCAGGCCTGGCTAATTTTCATATTTTTAGTAGAGACGGGATTTTGCCATGTTGGCCAGGCTGGTCTCAAACTCCTGACCCCAAGTGATCTGGCCCACCTCAGCCTCGCAAAGTGTTGGGATTACAGGCATGAGTCACTGCGCATGGCTGACAGGTTATTTCAAATCTGTGAGGGCTTTGCTTTTTTAAAAAAGGAAAAAATGAGAGGAAGACCGGGCCTGGTGGCTCATGCCTATAATCCCAGCACTTTGGGAGGCTGAGGCGGGTGGATTACCTGAGATCAGGAGTTCGAGACTACCCTGGCCAAAATGGTGAAACCCCGTCTCTATTAAAAATACAAAAATTAGCCAGGCGTAGTGTAGTCCCAGCTACTGGGGAGGCTGAGGCAGGGGAATTGCTTGAACCCAGGAGGCGGAGGTTGCAGAGAGCCGAGATTGTACCATTGCACTCCAGCCTGGGCAACAAGAACAAAACTTCGTCTCAAAAAAAAAAAAATTAGGGGAGAAGCCATTGTTACTACCCCTTGCCTTTTCTTGTCTTCACTATAGAAGTGATGCATAGAGCTATGGCATCTATTTTCAGACTATAAAGCAACAAATGAATATGCTATGGATGGCTGAATATAAAAATAAAAACAAACTGTATCCTTGATGAACTTAGAGTCATTAGACAACAGCCCTGAAACCAGCTGCTGTCTAATGTGAAAAAAAAAAGTGCTAGTTGTTTAAGTAACTGTTGGATTTTTCCATTATTTGCAGCTAAAAGCACTCCTAACAAATATAACAAAGTAGTGACATGACCATATTTTTCAAGGAAATGCTTCTTAAGGGAGATCCTGCTGTTCTTGGATCTTTTAAGAAGATCCTAGGGCTATATGTAGAATTAGATCAATAACAACATTACTGTAAATGTTCTTTCCTTTATAGAGATGGGGTCTCATTCTGTTGCCCAGGTTAGAGCGCAGTGGCATGATCACAGGTAAGTGCATCCTCAACCTCCCAGTTTAAGCAATCCTCCCACCTCAGCCTCCCAAGTCGCTGGGACTATAGGCACACACCACCACATCCAGCTATTTTCTTTTTAATTTTGTATAGAAGACAGGGTCTTGCTGTGTTGCCCAGGCTGGTCTTGAACTCCTAGGCTCAAGTGATTCTCCCACTTTGGCCTCCCAAAGTGTTGAGGTATGAGTCCCTGTGCCTGGCCCAGTGTAAGTTTTCTATGATGAGTACAGTTTGGGTTGCAAATTCATAATCACACAGACATCAGATTCAGAGGGAGCTTTAACCACCTCAAGATAAGAGGAAATACTTTGGAAATACTTCAGAACCTTTTCTCCTTAGATTGAGTTAACTATCTATTAGAGAAGTGTTGGCTCTTCTGAGAAAAAGCAGAGGGTGAAGTCTAGGATAATCACATCATAATCCATTCAGTCTTTTCCTTATGCCAACTGCTTACCTGCTAGGGCAATAATTCTCAAAGTGCTTCTGTAATAAAGGTTATGATACCTGATATACTATGACTCATTCTATTTTACATAATTTCTGTGAGAATGAACAGGGAAAAAATGAGCCTTCATTTTCATTACCAAAAAATCGCATTAAAAAGAAAGTTAATATAATATATTAAGTCTGTTGATAGAGGATTATACCTGATGATCGTTCAGGATAATGATACAGATGGAATGTGACAAGCAATTAGGTCTTCACTTTTTCTTTAATATGATTTATCAAGATACTCTTCCCACATAAAAGTCATCAATGTTGCTGAACCTTCTAAAAGAGAAAAACGAGTAAATCCTGAAATTTGGATCCTATTAAATCTCATCTGACTAAGCTCTCTATACAATTCTCACTTCTGGGAGGATTCGAGTCAAATCAAGTTTCGTAGCTTTGAAATTTCATCCGTCTGCATGCAATACTACAGACTTAGCCAGAAAAGTTCTGTGAGATCTGAATAATAAGGAGCAAGTAGTAATTAGAAAATAATTCCAGCTAGAAGACGATCTATGCTCTACTCTCGTCGGTAAGAATCCATGAATTAATTAATCAATCAATGTCAGATATTTTTTTAATACCTATCACCTAATTTATATTTTTTGCCATAAGAAAATTCTGAAAAATATATTTTCTAATTTTTTTGTTCAATGTTATCTTCTTTTTTTCCAGTTTCCATTTTTCTTCTCTATAAAACTGTTGTATTTATCATGAGTAAATTTTTTTCTGCAGGCTTTAAAAAAATGTTTAAATAATCAACTATGACATTACTTCTACTATGGTCTCATACCGTTTACCTTGTAGCTATGAGGTCCATTTTTCTTCAAACTGCCTAATTTGTAAGATACAACTTATGAATGAGTCAGAGTTCTATAGATACAGACAAGAGAAAGAGGCTCTAGTTCATTTATGGAAAGGAAACTTACTGAAATATATCAGACTTCATCGCCTGGAAGTAAGGCTAGAGAACCAGACTTTGAAATGTGCTGATCCAAGGTATTCGCAGTGGTCCAGGAGAGATCACAAGAATGGCTTCACACTGGCAAAATCCAGGACTCGCCCCTGGAATAGATTACTCCTCTCTTTAATCCTCTACCCAAGATTTAAATTCCAGAGAGTAGGTGTCTCATTGGCCTGGTTTCAACCATATATTCAAACTTTGGCTAAGAAAGTATAGGGTCTGCTGAGTAAAAGTCCACCAGGCTGAATCCAAAATGTAACAAGGCCAGGCACAGTGGCTCATGCCTGTAATCCCAGCACTCTGGGAGGGCGAGGCTGGTGGATTGCTTGAGCCCAGGAGTTTGAGACCAGCCTGGGCAACATGGTGAAACCCCGCCTCTACTAAAAATACAAAAAATTAGCTGGGGACAGTGGCACCTACCTCTAGTCTCAGCTACTCAGGAGGGTGAGGTGGGAGAATCACCAGAGCCTAAGGGGTCAAGGCTGCAGTGAGCCAAGATCACCCCATTGCACTCCAGCCTGGACAACCAGAGTGAGACCCTGTCTCAAAAAAACCAAAACAACAACAACAGTGACAAATATATAAAAATATATATGCAAATAGTAACAACAATAATAATAAAATTATAATTCCCTCTAAAAGAAATGTAGTGTTATTAGGAAAGAGAAATGAATGCTGAACAGTCACACATTAAAGATGCTCAATACACCATCCTTAACCATCTTTTTATAAATACCTCACCTATTTTCAACCCATGATTTAATAAAAATAAAAATCTTTTTTTTTTTTTTTGTGAAACAGAGTTTTGCTGTTGTCGCTCAGGCTAGAATGCAGTGGCGATCTCAGCTCACTGAAGCCTCTTCCTCCCTGGTTCAAGCGATTTTTTGTTTGTTTGTTTTTTGCGACAGAGTTTCGCTCTGTCGCCCAGGCTGGAGTGCAGTGGTGCGATCTCGGCTCACTGCAAGCTCCGCCTCCCAGGTTCACGCCATTCTCCTGCCTCAGCCTCCCGAGTAACTGGGACTACAGGTGCCCACCACCATGCCCAGCTAATTTTTTGTATTTTTAGTAGAGACGGGATTTCACTGTGTTAGCCAGGCTGGTCTCAAACTCCTGACCTCGTGATCCACCAGCCTTGGCCTCCCAAAGTGCTGGGATTACAGGCATGAGCCACCACACCCGGCCTCAAGTGATTCTTGTGCCTCAGCCTCCCGAGTAGCTGGGGTTACAGGCATGCACCACCATGCCCGTCTAATTTTTTGAATTTTTAGTAGAGACAGGGTTTTGCCACGTTGCTGAGGCCGATCTCAAATTCCTGGCCTCAAGTGATCCACCCACCTCGGTGTCCCAAAGTGCTGGGATTACAGGTGTGAGCCACCACACTCAGCTGAAAATCATTTTTTACAACCATTCTGAAAACCCAAGAAGCTCCTTATCAATGCTTGATAATTGCAGTCACTGAAATACAGAAAGGACTAAGTGGATTTTATTCAAGCTCAGAGTTCAGAGTGGTGAAAAGAAAAAGTAGTGGTTCTTTAAGAATTTTCTCCCCATTTCTGAGTGGCAACACCATCAGCTGGTCTGATGAGAAAAGGGTTTGTCACACATTCTTTTGAGTCATAGTGAAAGGCATGGATGGTGTCACCTAAAATTATTAGATCAGCTATGCTTCATTTCTCATCTACTCCAGGAACTGGTAAGGTTATCACCATGACCATGGCATTCCTTTTCTTCTTTATTGTCCTATATTGGCTAGAAAGCCCACCTCATCCTACATTTTGACCTTCCCGCTGCTTCCTCATTCCTCTAAGTAACTTGCTTTTTTTTTTTAACGTTATTGTTATCTCCTCATCCACCCCCATTTTCTATCAAGCATTATAAAGTGAGGCCGAGGAATTACATGCTTTTCCTCATCTCTTTAGTTAAGAAATTCTAAAGTAAAGCCGGGCGTAGTGTCTCACACCTGTAATCCCAGCACTTTGGGAGGCTGAGGTGGGTGGATCACCTTGAGGTCAGGAGTTCAAGACCAGCCTGGTCAACATAGTGAAACCCAGTCTCTACTAAAAATACAAAAATTAGCCAGGTGTGGTGGCACATACCTGTAGTCCCAGCTACTCGGGAGACTGAGGCAGGAAAATTGCTTGAACCCAGGAGGTGGAGGTTGCAGTGAGCCGAGAGCAGGACAGAGCAAGACTCTGTCTCAAAAAAAAAAAAAAGAGAGAGAGAGACGAAAGAAAGAAAGAAAGAAAGAAAGAAAGAAAGAAAGAAAGAAAGAAGAAAGAAAGAAAGAAAGAAAGAAAGAAAGAAAGAAAGAAAGAAAGAAAGAGGAAAGAAAGAAAGAAAGAAAGAGAAAGAAAAGAAAGAAAGAAAGAAAGAGAAAGAAAAAGAAAAGAAAGAAAGAAAAAGAAGAAGGAAGGAAGGAAGGAAAGAAGGAAGGAAGAAGAAAGAGAGAGAGAGAGAAAGAAAGAAAAAGAAAGAAAGAAAGAAAGAAAGAAAGAAGAAAGAAAGAAAGAAAGAAAGAAAGAAAGAAAGAAAGAAGAAAGAAAGAAAGAAAGAAAAAGAAAGAAAGAAAGAAAGAAAGAAAGAAAGAAAGAAAGAAAGAAAGAAAGAAAGAAAGAAAGAAAGAAAGAAAGAAAAAATTCTGGCATTCTTTTTTGTTTTGTTTTGTTTTGTTTTTTGTTTCGCTCTCTCGCCCAGGCCAAAGTGCAATGGCACAGTCTCAGCTCACTGCAACCTCCGCCTTCCGGGTTCAAGCAATTCTTCTGCCTCAGCCTCCCAAGTAGCTGGGACTACAGGTGTGCACCACTATGCCCAGCTAATTTTTGTATTTTTAATCGAGACGGGGTTTCACCATATTGGCCAGGCTGTTCTCAAACTCCTGACCTAGTGATCAGTCCACCTCAGCCTCCCAAAGTGCTGGGATTACAGGCATGAGCCACCGTGCCCAGCCATCATATTTTATTTGTAGTGGGACACAGGGTATCTTCAAAGTCCTTAAAAAGAGAGGTGCCAAATGTTAAACTGACGGTGGCAGTTTTCAGTTGTTTAACTTTAGACTCATCAGGAGTAGAGTGGAAGAAATACTTTGGAAGATATTTACATTCTTTGCTTAGGTTTTTGACATAGTGAATGGTATCTAGAAAAAGTCAAATTCAACCTTTTGGGTAGTTTTAAATAAAATAAAAATTTTGATTACATATTGATTTTTCTCATGGAAAGGAGATAAATTGTTGTTGTTGTTGTTGTCGTCGTCGTCGTTGTTTGAGACGAAGTCTCGCACTGTCACCCACGCTGGAGTGCAATGGTGGGATCTCGGCTCTCTGCAACCTCCACCTCCCAGGTTCAAGCGATTCTCCTGCCTCAGCCTCCCAAGTAGCTGGGATTACAGGTGCCTGCCACCACGCCTGGCTAATTTTTTGTGTTTTTAGTAGAGATGAGGTTTCACTGTGTTGGCCAGGCTGGTCTTGAACTCCTGACCTTGTGATCCGCCCTCCTTGGCCTCCCAAAGTGCTGGGATTACAGGCATAAGCCACCGCGCCCAGCTCTTCCTGTTTTGTTGATGACACAATTTCCTTACTCATTCTGTTCACAAACAGGTTTCTATCTCTGATTGCTAACCCAGTTATTTTATAAATGGTTAACCTAGTAGAAAGATTTTAAGAGACAGGGTGTACTTGAAAGTTATCAAAAATAAATTGAACAAGCTTCTCTTCATTTTCTTCCCAAAATAAGAAAAATGGTCATAAAAACAGCTTGAGCTACCACTGAACATACATCGTTGCTCTGGTAAAGCATGTGTAATTTGGTCAGGTAGTCTGGTTTGCCCACAAATACCTCACTGAACATCTCAGAGAAGTTGATTTCCCTCAAAACAGAGCCTGAGACAATAGTTCACGTGACACTATCTTACTAGTATCCCTGCAATCCCAGGGAAGCAGGAGCGAGGGAGTAGAAGAATGAGGAAGGGAAGATGGGAGAGCAAATACGAGGATGCCTTACCCCTGACAAACCAGCCAAGACATTCCCACCTTCCCCAGGGTCCCCATGTATCTATACAAAGTACATTTCTCTCTCCATACCAAGTGAATAACCATTCGCACTACCCATAACATTGCCTGCCTGGATAGAGTATTTCTTTTCACAACTGTCCCTCCGTCCTTGAGTGGAGCTATAATGTGGTGGCAATTTACTTTCCACTATCACTAATGTACTGTGAGAATTCATGTGTAAACTGGGCCAAGTTATTTCTTATTCCATCTCTTAGTCAGAAGGGGGCACTTACTCCCCTCCCTTCATGAGGCCCAAGTGTGAGTTAAGGGAGGGTTATTGGTGCAACAGAGACAGATGACCTGAAAGTTGGAGATACATGTGCATATAATTCATTGATGCCTTTTGAATATGGTCAAGCTGGATGCATATGTTTCATTTATATCATAAGTCTAATGGTACACCCATCCAAACTTATCACTTACTGTATCTGATAATATCCTGATGAGTAGATCTAGTTGCATAGTCACCTGGTGTTCCACAATCAGGAACAGTTTCTATTAGAATCTAGTAAAATATCCAAAGCCAGTTTTCATATGAGACCATTCTTGTTATCAGCAGTTCCTGGACCTCATAAGTTGTATTGGCTCTGTTCATTTCAAAGCCTGATTCTTCATCCTTCCTGCCAAACAATGAGTACCTGAATTCTCCCAGTAAATTCCCTTTATTTAGGTTAAGCAGAGCCTGTTTTTGTTTCTTACAGCCAAAGAACCCTGCTTCATAAAAATGGTATACTGTTCAGACAGGTTAATGGTAGTTCTGTCATTAATGCAAACTGAATTATGCATTTTTGTATAACACGTTATCTTCATGACATTATTGATCTACTAGAGCAAAAACATAAGAAACTGTTGAGTTTTCCATCATGCCCAAGAGACAAATAAAGTAACTTGGGTCTCTCAGCTCCATAGTTAAGCAAAGTAAAATACCACCGCACTATCTCTACCTAGTTGGATCCTAATTTTCCTTTGGTTATTTCACAACCAATTCATGGTAACTGTTTTTTACACATTTAACTAGTTCAAGAGTAAAATCACATATCTTACTCCAGAAATTATGCCAACTTCATATAAAAGAAAAATCAACTTTTTGAATGCTTTTCTAAGAATTATATTTTTGTATCTACTTAGGAGGTTAGTTTAGGACATTAAAGTTGAACAAATATCAATACCATTCTTGTCGGGCGCGGTGGCTCACGCCTGTAATCCCAGCACTTTGGGAGGCCGAGGCAGGTGGATCACGAGGTCAGGAGATCGAGACCATCCTGGCTAACACGGTGAAACCCCGTCTCTACTAAAAATACAAAAAAAATTAGTTGGGCGTGGTGGAGGGCGCCTGTAGTCCCAGCTACTCGCGAGGCTGAGGCAGGAGAATGGCGTGAACCCGGGAGGCGGAGCTTGCAGTGAGCCGAGATCGCGCCCCTGCACTCCAGCCTGGGCGACAGCGAGACTCCGTCTCAAAAAAAAAAAAAAAAAATACCATTCTTAGGCTCATTTTCCTCAAAAACAACTTCCTAAAAACTGGTTATAGAGATAGCCAGATGGTTGGAGGACAAAGTAGTAGTAAGACTTTTGATTGCCTTCCCTTTTGAACATTTAAAATTTTGCATTATGTAAACAGTACCTAGTCAAAAAATAAAATTTTTAAAAACCACCAAAAAAATCTAAAAAGTTGTAGTTGTATGAATTCATGTATCTTTATATAGTAGAATAATAAACATACATTAAAAATTATACTCTTAGGAAACACTAAATGATAATGTATAGGGATGCACACAGCATAGCAAAACTAGAAAGAAAAATAAATGATTAAAAGTCATTAGGGCAACTCACTTCAGTAGGGAGGGAGATGGTTATGTTATAAGAGTATTTCTGGCCAGGCACAGTGGCTCACGCCTGTAATCCCAGCACTTTGGGAGGCTGAGGCAGGTGGATCACATGAGGTCAGGAGTTCGAGACCAGCCTGACCAACATGGCGAAATCTTGCCTCTACTAAAAAAACAAAAAAATTAGGCAGGCGTGGTGGTGCATGCCTGTAATCCCAGCTACTCGGGAGGCTGAGGCAGGAGAATCGCTTGAACCCAGGAGATGGAGGTTGCAGTGAGCCAAGATTGGGCCACTGCACTCCAGCCTGGGCAAGAAGAGCAAAACTCTGTCTCAAAAAAAAAAAAAAAAAAAAGAGTATTTCTAGAGTGACTGAGTGAGGTGATAGTTACAAGTGTTCACCTTATAATAATTATTTATATAGTTTACTTGTATTCATACAATATTTAACAATATAAAATTTTGTAATAAAGGAAAAAAATTTTCTTTTTTTTTTTTGAGGCAGTCTCGCTCTGTTGCCCAGGCTGGAGTACACTGGCACGATCTCAGCTCACTGCAACCTCCACCCCCTAGGTTCAAGTGATTCTTGAGGTTCAGCCTCCTGAGTAGCTGGGATTACAGGCGCACACCACCACTTCTGGCTAATTTTTGCAGTTTTAGTAGAGACAGGGTTTCACCATGTTGGCCAGGCTGGTCTCGAACTCCTGACCTCAGGTGATCCGCCTGCCTTGGCCTCTCAAAGTGCTAGGATTACAGGCATGAGCCACCACGCCTGGCCAAAAATACTACTTTTTAAGGATTTTTTTAATAAAATGGGAAAATGTTCACAATACAAAATTCAATGAAATCAAGGATACAAAGCTCTCTATGCAGTATAATCCCAATTAGGTGTATGCATGTTGTATATTTGTAGAAATCGACATTACAATAAATATATCAAATATTAATTATGCCTTTTAGTTTTTGTAGTATTTTATATAGCTGTCATAGTTTCTTAAATGTATGATATAATAATGGGTAAGATGAAAATTTTGTTATAAAGGATGAAATGATAAACCTAGCTTATAGAGTAAATATTAACCCTTAACCAGTTTCAGTTCCTATAAACATAGGCATTTAATATGTTATAACAGTAGAATTTTAGATCTAGGGGAAATCATAAGAGATTGTCTTCACACATGCCTCTGTTTTACAAATGCAGAACTAAACAGTAGATAGGCTGACTTGGCCAAGGCCCCGGGTTAGTCACAGACCTGGGATGGGGCCAGGTTTAGCACAGTGTTTTGCCCTTCCTCCCACACTGATAGTGCCTTGTATGGAGGTAGAACAGAAAGCCCTGCTCTTTAGGGAAAGTTTCACTAAGTTTTAAAAACATGGGTATGTGATAATTATAATTAAAGACTATCACAAATGAAGTGTAAATTTGGAAATGTAACCATCTAATAAAGCTTCAGTTAAAATTAATACTGGGGCAAGTTTATTTTTGAATTTTTTAAAGAGAGAAAGAAACGACAACAAACCTTGAGTTTCCAGAAGAACTGCCTGTATTCATTCATTTAACATACTAAAAGCAGCTTGTGACTGCCATAAAGTATGTCATTGCCGCCTTCAGTACTAAAAAAGTGGTCCAGTATATGAGGCAACTGCTCTAAATCACGCTTGTTTGGACAGGCTGTTTCTTAGTTCCACCTCATCTGCACTTTAGCCCCACTCTGTGCTGTGTAGACCCAAGTGATTTGCACAAACACCACATGATCCCAAAGGTACTTTCCCAGGGAGAAGGAAAAAAAACATAAAAGTTAAACTAACCCTCGTAAGTTGTAGTTACCACTTAATCTTTCTATGGTTTGACTACCTTTCTTTTTTTTTTTTTTTTTTGTTTTTTAAACACTTCAAGTCATAACTCCTCAGTATTTAATATTTAGATTTTTCCCCCCTATTCTACTCCCCCAAAGATAATCTCTTCTCCCCACTTTCATTCAATATCTATTATGTGCCAGACACCATCTTCAGTGTCAGGAATACAGAAATAGGCAAAACATGTTCTCTTCCTTCAAGAAGCGAATTTTTTTTTTTTTTTTTTTTTTTTTTGAGACAGAGTCTCACTCTGTCACCCAGGCTGGAGTGCAGTGACACAATCTCGGCTCACTGTAACCTCTGCCTCCTGGGTTCAAGTGATTCTCCTGCCTCAGCCTCCTGAGTAGCTGGGACTACAGGCACATGTCACCATACCTGGCTAATTTTTGTATTTTAGTAGAGACAGGATTTCACTATGTTGGCCAGGGCTGGTCTTAAACTCTCGACCTCAGGTGATCATCCTGCCTCGGCCTCTCAAAGTGCTGGGATTACAGGCATGAGCCACTGCTCCCGGTCCAGATGCGAATTATTTAGAGGAGCAGCTAGACAGATAAGCTAATGATGGCAATAAAATGTGCTTGGTAGAATAAGGAGATCAATGGTGCTGTGCTCATGGCACCTATTACTCTAGGAGTAACAATCAGGGGCACTTAACACAAGTGCCTGGTTCTACATTCCCACCTCTTCCTGCAGCACGCTATATCTATAAGATGATAAGATGAGCCCAACGGAAGCCCTACAAATCCTGATCCCTACTCCAGGTCAAGCTTATACAAGCAAATAGCTTTTTTCTTTTTTTTTTTTTTTTTTGAGATGGAGTTTCACTCTTGTAGCCCAGGCTGAAGAGCAGTGGTGCAATCTCAGCTCACTGAAACCTCCGCCTCCCAGATTCAAGCCATTCTTCTGCCTCAGCCTCCCGAGTAGCTGGGATTACAGCCATGCGCCACCACGCCCAGCTAATTTCTGTACTTCATTAGTAGAGACAGGGTTTCACCCTGCTGGTTAGGCTGGTCTTGAACTCCTGACCTCAGGTGATCCACCCGCCTTGGCGTCCCAAAGTGCTGGGATTACAGGCATGAGCCACTGCACCCAGCCTTAAGTAAATTCTTAAAATATAGCTTTGAGAATTTGAAATCATTACCTGGGCATTTTTAAAATTTTGACAGTTTGTAGTTTACCTAATGTTTCAGATTATAGACCCCCAAATCTAACGTATTAAAATTTTTTTCTGAAACAGAGCTTATTATTCTATGGTTTTGAATTGTCCCTCAGAATCAAAATTGGAAAATATTTTTACTATGTAATTTTTCTTATGCTTCTTACTGAGAAAATGACTCTCCAAATCTGAAGATGATGAAAAATACACATTGGGATTTGTTACTACTTATGTGTACACATTCGAAAGACAGTTTAAGTCCACATACTATTTATGATGTTCTTGGCTGCAAGTAATTTAAAAAATTAATAATTCCCTAGCAAGCAGATGCAGATTGAAAAAATTAAAAGTGGCGAAACTGTAAGGATACCTATTTTATTATATGGCAAGAAGTATGGAGGTAGTTCTGCTCCTGGACTGGCTCAGTTGTCATTACGGACTCAAGTTCTTTCCCTCGCTCCATGCCCTTTTTTTTTCTTTTCTTTTCTTTTCTTTTTGAGACAAAGTCTTGCTCTGTTGCCCAGGCTGGAGTGCAGTGGCATGATCTCGGCTCACTGCAACCTCCGCCTCCTGGGTTCAAGCGATTCTCCTGCTTCAGCCTCCTGAGTAGCTGGGATTACAGGCATGAGCCACAGCTCCCAGCTAATTTTTGTATTTTTATTAGAGGCAGGGTTTCGCCATATTGACCAGGCTGGTCTGGAACTCCTGGCCTTAAGTGATCCACCTGCCTCAGCCTCCCAAAGTGCTGGGATTACAGGCACGAGCCATGGCTCCAGCCTCATGCTCTCATTCTTTGCATGGTGTCTTAGTCCTCAAGCCTTAGCTTTCACTGATGCAAAGTGGCTGCTGCATATCCTGACATCACATGAAGACCTAGAATCATTATCTTCCATGCACCACTTTTTATATAATGGGGAATATTGTTCCTGAAGTCCCCACAGAATTAGCCCCATTGGCCACAGTTGCCTCTCATACCCAGGCATAAGTCATTCATTGTGCACAGGGTATGAGACTACCATGATTAGCTTAGATCAATTAAGATAGGCTTTTCTGAGACTGCAGAGGGGCCTGTCTTCCCTCAGATAACATGTTGAAGGATAAACAAATCTGAGATTTTGTTAGTATAGAAAAAGCAGTGTAAGGCAAATAGTTTCAGGGAAATTATACTCAAACTAAAAATTCAGTGTAAAATAAATACAACAACTTTACTACCCACAAGTTTTGGTATGATGCTTAGAATCTGATCTAAAATCCACTCACTCTATTCTTTCAGCAAACATTCTTTAATCACTTATTACATGTTGGGCACTGTTCTCTGTACTAAAGCAGAGAACAAGACAGATATGTATTTGTATTGGGAATGCTTTCAGCAGCAACTGACAGAATAGGAAATTAAAAGTAGCCAAACCATAGGGACATTCAGTGTTTACCCAGAGAAATTTAGAGGGAGGCAATCCCTACTCCAGCTCCTCTGAAATATAACCAAGAGTCCAGGTTCTTTCTTCTCTGTGTCCTTAGCATGCTGACTTTTGTATTTATTCTTTTCACCTCATTGTTCCACAGCTGCCATAGCTCTAAATACCTCAACTACTTTCAAATGAGAAAGAAATGGAAAAGGACACTTTGTTCTTATTATCGTCCCTTTTGTAAAGATTTAAAAACCTCCAGAAGCCTCCTATGCAGATTGCCATGAAATCTCTTTTGCAGGATTGTGTGCCACACTAGTCTCCTCAAAAGCAAAGGAGTCTAGGAAGGTAATTATCCAACAAAGTGTTATGGAGCCGCACACACTGCTGCCCCAGATAAAATGGGGATTTTTTTTTATAAGGGGAGCCATGGATAATGGTTACCCAATTACAATGTTTTCCGTAGTTCCCTTTTCCCAGAATTAATTCTCTGGCCACTTCATGGAAAGGTAATAATAAATTAGGAGTACTTTTCATACTCTAGTTTTAAAATGATGTGTGAAGAATTTGTAGTGGTTCTTAATGTTGTTTTTGCACATTCAACTAGAAAAGCAATTTGCTGGGTGTGGTAGCTCACACCTGTACTCCCAGCACTTTTGGAGGCCGAGGCAGGTGGATCATCTGAGGTCAGGAATTGGAGACCAGCCTGACCAAGATGGTGAAACCCTGTCTTTACTAAAAATACAAAAATTAGCCGGGTGTGGAGGCGAGTGCCTGTAATCCCAGCTGCTCGCGGGGCTGAGGCAGGAGAATCGCTTAAACCCAGGAGGCGGAGGTGTCCATGAGCCGAGATCCCACCATTGCACTCCAGCCTGGGCGACAGAGCAAGACTTCGTCTCAAAAAAATAAAATAAAATAAAAAACACTGGAAAACAGACATTTTTGCCTTTATTCCAATGGGGCTTTAGAATTTTTCATAAGGAATATGTATTAAGATATTACTTGTATAAATACAAATGAATAATATATAAAATAATTAGTGAAAAATCTGTTAAAGACTAATCATCTGTGTTCTTTTGCCCACATCATTTGGTCCCTGGTCCTGTTGTTGCTCAATGTTTGCAAAGAACCAAAGGCATACTACAAATAAGTAGAAATCTCTGTTGTGCTGACCCTTGATCTGTTCTGTGATCACTGTTCCCTTTGACTTTTTTTTTTTTTTTTTTTTTTTTGAGACGCAGACTCACTTTGTCACTCAGGCTGGAATACAGTGGCACAATCTTGGCTCACTGCAACCTCTGCCTCCTGGGTTCAAGTGATCCTCCTGCCTTAGATCACTGAACAGCTGGGACTACAGGCATGCACCATTATGCCCAGCTAATTTTTGTATTTTTAGTAGAGATGGGGTTTCACCATGTTGGGCAGGCTGGTCTTGAACTCCTGACCCCAAGTGACTGCCCACCTCGGCCTCCCGAAGTGCTGGAATTACGGGCATGAGCCACCGCACCCGGCCCTCTTTGACCTTTTATTATATATTTTTTCATTTGGAAGTGACTTTTCTGTAAGTTGTCACAACAATGAAATATTTATTGACTTCTAAGCAAACCCTCAAATCATTAAACCTTGTCATTAACCACTCTATGTCCCCAGTGGTGTTGTGGTTTGTTAAGTAAAGAACTTCTGTTGAACAACTGCTTTTTGTTTATTTGTTTGTTTGTTTGTTTGGGTCTTGCTCAGTCACCTAGAGTACAGTGGTGCGATCACAGCTCACTGCAGCCTCAACCTCCTTGGCTCCAGTGATCCTCCCACTTCAGCCTTCCTAGTAGCTGGGACCCCAGGCACCAGCCACCACACCAAGCTAATTTTTTTTTATTTTATGTAGTGACAGGGTCTCACCATGTTGCCCAGGCTGGTCTCAAACTCCTGGATGAAGGGGTACCTCCTACCTTGACCTCCCAAAGTGCTAGGATTACAGGCATGAGCCACTGTGTCGAGCCTTGTTTGTTTGTTTTTTGAGACAAGGTATTACTCTGTCACCAAGGCTGGAGTACAGTGGCATGATCATAGCTTACTGCAACCTTGAATTTCTGGCCTCAAACCATCCTCCTGCCTCAGCCTCCTGAGTAGCTGGGGCTACAGGCAAGCATCACCATGCCTGGCTTGGGCAACTGATATATATCATTTATCTTAATACCTTTCTAAAAAGTTTTTGTTTGTTTGTTTGTTTGTTTGTTTTGAGACAGAGTTTGGCTCTGTCACCCAGGCTAGCGTGCAATGGCGAGATCTCAGCTCACTGCAACCTCTGCCTCCCAGGCTCAAGCAATTCTCCTGCCTCAGCTTCCCGTGTAGCTGGGATTATAGGCACCCGCCACCATGTCCAACTAATTTTGTATTTTTAGTAGAGATGGGATTTCACCATGTTGGCCAGATTGGTCTCAAACTCCTGACCTCAGGTGACCTGCCTGCCTCAGCTTCCCAAAGTGCTGAGATTACAGGCGTGAGCCACCCCACCTGGCCTCTAAAAAGTATTGATAAATTTACATAAGTTATTTAAAATGTTGAAAATTGTAAGCAACATAGCAATCTTGAGTTGACATGTATAAAGCATGGTATTTACTTTTTTATTGATTTATTAATTCATATTCTCATTTTCTCCCTTGGTGCTAGAAAGCAAAGAGCTAGTCAGGCATGAGAATGATTAAAAACCCTTGTGAGCTAGGAGGACAGAAGAATCTAAACAAAAACGAACCTAAGGAAAAGAATAACAAATTAGGCTTTGTGAAATGGAAGGAAGAAAGGAAAGGGAAAGGAAGGGAGGCCTAGTTCATAATGTGTTATATGATTTAGATTTTTACACAAGTAAGATATTAAACAATCACAAGTTAACCATCTAAATGTAATACTTTCCAAATAACTTGAACTAACATAGTCTGATTTATTCTAAGATGTGCTGTAATTTATCTTGAAAAATTTTTAGTAGAAAAATAATCATAATTTACTGTGATTTTTCCTACAGTAAATCATTCCTTTTTATTTATTCTTACTGGCTCTACTGAAAACTTTGTCCCTTTATTACCTTGTTGAAAATCTAAACCATCAATAAAACAGCAAAGCATATTTTAATGAAGTTAAAACCTGTTGCAACCCTAAGCAAGTAGAAGATTGAAAATAAGACTTTAATCTGTACACCAGGCAATTTTCTAAACTTGTCACTAAATTTTTTGAATCCACCTATCCAAAAGGTCAGCAAAAGTAAAGGCTTCATTGCACAAGTTGATACCAGTACTGTGCCCTTTGCCAAGAATGCTTGGTAAAATAAAGGATTCCATTGTTTCAATAGATTGACCTAGCAACTTAGTCCAGAAATGTTTTCTTTAGACTAATTTAGCAGAAGAGATGAATAAAGTCAAACAACTGTTTTACGGTAGACGCACTTCAAAGTAGTGCTTGAGAGCTCTGAAGTTTGAATGACCTAGCTTTGAATCTTGACTCCACCAGCTGTGAGCTCTTAGTAAGTCCATTTAACTTCTTACGACTCAATTTTTCCATTTGTAAGCTGGGCATGAGAGCACTCAAACATGGCATACTGCTGGCTGTCTCTTAATACTCATTCTTCTCAGCTTCCAAAGCAACAGAATCTTAGTTCTTAGCAGGACACACAGGTGAGTGGAAAAAAATCTCTTTTACAACTAGGCGTGGCCATCTGAGTTTTGGGATATATGTGGCAATGGCATGTGCTACTTCTGGGAAGTATTCTCAAAGAAAGGGGTAGGACTTCCCCTTCCTTCTTCCTACAGCTAGAACATGGACATGAAGGCAGAAGCTCCAACAGTCTCCTCTGTGGGTGAGGTAACCTTGGAATTGGAAGCTATATGTGCCAGAGGTATTAGAAAGAGACCGAGTCTCTGCCACCGTATCATATCAACCCCGAACTGACTCTTCTGGATTTCTTGAACAGGAAAGGGAAATAAACCATTGACTGAAGCCATTGTTTTGGGATATTTATTTCTCTGTCTGCCAAACCTAATTCTAATTAATAATACTACTACAAAGAAAGGATTTAAGAATTAAATGAGATTATGTGCTAGCTACATAGTAAGTGTGCAATACATCATGCTTATTATTACTATTATAATATTATTAAACAAGAATAATATTATGGTCTAAATAGTCACAAAAATAAAATATATCTGGAAAGTCTTACCTTTCAGACCAGTGGCATTAAAGAACTATAAAGGTGCCTATCAAAGAATAGAGTTTCTCCTGAGAAGCAATTTTTGATGTATTAGAATAAATTACCTGCAATAAAGAAAAGAGCTCAAACAGACCTGGAATAGCTCCTAATCCCCATGGTAACCACATATTTTCTTACACCAAGTGTTGCCTAATGTTCTTAGTCTGAAGGACTCTGAATTTTAAAAAGAAATTAAAAATGGAAAATAAAGGTATGCACACATGATGTCCTGTAAAGTGAAACCATTTAAATGGTGAAAGATCTCCTGATGATAACCTCAATTAATAACAATAGCACTATGAACGAAAGAAACAATTTTTGTAAAGGGAAATACACTCTAAAAACTCAAAACAAGGACCACCACTATCTATCAACACACACACACATGCACACACACAATCACATACACACACATATATATGACTTTTATATCAGAAATTGCCAATAATGATCTATAATTCCACAATATGTATCACAGACACTGATGGAGAATTAAAAATTAAGGAGCAGCCTTCTTCTATCTTCAAACACAGACTATGTCCAAAATCATGTCATAAAAGGTCTCTACTAGTGCAACTCAATAGTTTTTAAAATAATCCATTGACACTTATAAAATCTCAGTAGGGCCAAGGGCGGTGGCTCACTCCTGTAATCCCAACACTCTGGGAGGCCGGGCAAGTGGATCACCTGAGGTCAGGAGTTCGAGACCAGCCTGGCCAGCATGGTGAAACCCCATCTCTACTAAAAATACAAAATTAGCCGGGTGTGGTGGCAGGCACCTGTAATCCCAGCTACTCAGGAAGCTGAGGCAAGAGAATTGCTTGAACCTGGGAGGCAGAGGTTGCTGTGAGTCCAGATAGCACCATATCGCACTCCGGCCTGGGCAACAGATCGTGACTCCGTCTCAAAAAAAAAAAAAAAAAAATTTCAGTAAGTTTCTAGACTATCCCTTTACTATGGAAAATATTTGTGCCACCTCTTCCGTAACTTTATTGCTGCCAGAGCACATCTTAGATTGCTATTTTACTTTCCCTGATAAGCATAACATCAATTCTCTTGCTTGTATTTACTTTTCTTGTTACTTGTACCTAAACTAACAGCTTAGGTATCTTGAGGTCCTGGCAGAAAAGGCAAGAATAAATTTTACAATTGGTTAACTAAAAAATTAGCATTTTGGACATCCCCGGGGCAAAGAAAGGAGTAGCAGTGGAATCCAACAGAGGTAAAGGATAACAACCATAGTCCACCTAACCGGAATCCCTTCTCTGAGGTTGAGACTGAAAAAGAGGCTGGGGGCAATGTAGGTATCAGTCAGTATTTTACAGAAAAAGAAATGTAATGCTCAGAGATGTTAAATAGGTTGTCCAAGGTCACACAGCTTATGAGCAGCCCAGCCAGGATTTAACTCTAGGTCTCTTTACAGCTAAGGTTCTTTCTAGCAGGCCATTCAGCCTTCACAGTGTACTAACAACAGAGAGGACAAAAGCAGGATTTTGCCTTTAATACTTGCAATAATAATGCAATAATCATAAATGTACCTGGGAAGTTCCTGAAAAGATAGAAGATGACTCAGTATTGAAAAATGCACATTAGGAGATTTATATTCAAAGAAAAGATACTCTTGAAGACTGTTTTGGAAGTCAGTATCTTTCAGATTTTAGAAAAAAAAGCAGGATACATATGCCCTATATTATACTTTCAGCAGGATCTGGGCAGCACCCTCTTAACCGTATTAATATCTCTGTAGCAAAGCATGTGCGTATTCACACTCAGTGAGATAGATAAAGACTCCAGGCCGGGCGCGGTGGCTCAGGCCTGTAATCCCAAAACTCTGGGAGGCCAAGGCAGGCAGATCACCTGAAGTTCAAGACCAGCCTGACCAACATGGTGAAACCCCATCTCTACTAAAATACAAAAAGTAGCTAGGCATGATGGCAGCTGCCTGTAATCCCAGCTACTCAGAAGGCTGTGGTGAGAGAATCACTGAAACCTGGGAGATGGAGGTTGCAGTGAGCCGAGATCACAGCATTGCACTCCAGCCTGGGTGACAAAAGCAAAATTCTGTCTCAAAAAAAAAAAAAAAAAAAAAACTACAAAGGTGCATATCAGTTCAGTAAAGTTTCAGTGCTAAATGAGTTCAGGTCAAGTCAGGTCAGGTTTTGAATTTTGAAAACACTTCCTCTTTTCATAGCTTTTTGGATTTCATAATTGCAGGTATGGGATGTGAAACTGTACTATGTCCTGTCTTACCAGGTGAGGGAAATACTAATGATAAACTGACAGATTGATTTACCAGAACTGACTTTCCACTAAGAGTAAAGACACCACATATGCCAAGTTTGTCCCATATACTTGGCACAAGCTTATTTCCTGTTTTGTGACTCAGTTACAGCCCTTTATGTGACTCAATTGAATTAAAAAGTAGGACATGAAAATGAAATACAGGTCAGTCTACTAAAATCCAGCAAAGGTATTAAGCAATTCATGTGTGACAGTTCTAATTCATTGTTAAGCTATAGTTAACTTCCTACTATCACACTTGACTTGCAAATAAACCAATGAGAAAATTAGAAAGCAATATAGATTTTTAGCTCCTGAAATTCAATCATCAATTTATCAATAAAAACCATTCTGTTCAGATTAAAGACATTTGCTACCATACTTTATTTTGACAAATGGACTTGAAATAGACATTCAACACATTAAAATTCAGTAGATAATCATTTCTACCCTGTAACTGTATAAACCTGTAGACTGATTTAATGTATGATCTACCTATAATTTTTCAAGGAGCCTCAATGTCTGAATCCAACATATTTTAAAACTACACATAAATTTGCAAGAACATAATTATCAAACAAAAACTAACCACTGGATCTCTTGCATATTACACACTGCTATTGCATTGATACTTTTCTCTCCTCTGTATGCATTCTTTTTTTATCTTCAGTCTTCACTGATTCTACAATTGGGAATATTTTCCCATTAGACATTTATGTGATTCTTATCTTTAAGTGTTGTGATATATTGTCCTTGGCCTTCAGGAGATTTATCAATTAACATTGCTAATGAATAGGGAAATAGTAAAACACTAAAAATGAAAATAGGCTGGGCGTGGTGGCTCATGCCTGTAATCCCAGCACTTTGGGAGGCTAAGGCGGGCGGATCACTTGAGGCCTGGAGTTCAAGACCAGCCTGGCCAATGTGGCAAAACCCCATCTGTATCAAAAATACAAAAATTAGCCAGGCGTGATGGCACGTGCCTGTAATCCCAGCTACTTGGGAGGCTGAGGTAGGAGAATCACTTGAACCAGGGAGGCAGACAGAGGTTGCAGTGAGCCAAGATCATGCCACTTCACTCCAGCCTGGGTGACAGAGTGAGACTCCATCTCAAATAAATAAATTAATTAAATTAAATGAAAATAGATATCTGAAAAAAAGACCTTGGCACAATTGTTCATCTTATAAATCTGTGGTTTGTGTTTATTATTTCCTTGTCAATATGATTAGTGTCAGTTACTATTCTTTTTAATTTTTTGCCTTGTAAACAGGTGGTAAAGAGATCATTTAATTAGACCATGTGCTATAGGGAGTGCACTACATGAACAATCAGTTTATACATGCCATGGAATACTATGCAGCCATAAAAAAGAATGAGTTCATGTCCTTTGCAGGGACATGGATGAAGCTAGAAACCATCATCCTCAGCAAACTAACACAGGAACAGGAAACCAAACACCGCATGGTCTCACTCATAAGTGGGAGTTGAACATTGAGAACACATGGACACAGGGAGGTGAACATCATATACTGGGGCCTGTCACGGGGTTGGGGAAAAGGGGAGGGAGAGCATGCAGGGCTTAAAACCTAGATTAGGGGTTGATAGGTGCAACAAACCACCATGGCACACGTATACCTATGTGACAAACCTTAGCATTCAGCACATGTAGCCCAAAACTTAAAGTAAAATAAAAGAAAAAAAATAAAATAAAAATAAAACTGAGCAAGAAAAGAAAAAAACAGCAAATAATTTTTTTATGTTGCACAGAAAATAATATCTGGTTTGTCATATTCTATCATAAAGTGAGTCAACATCATTGTTTAAAAGTCAGACAGATTTCAGTTCAGCGTTTTTCTCCCCAGTCTAATTATTTCAGAAGCTCAGGTAGGATCAGACAGAGGCAGTATCCTTCCATATAGGAATACACCAAAGGAGCTAATTACATAAAAACAGAAAATACATAAACAACACATGTAAAGAGGGTAAATGACAGATGGCTAAATGCCATAACTAAGTTTTATTATATTACAATTAACCACCAAAATTATGCATTTCCTAAAGGAGCATAGTTGGGAAACAAATAGCATATATTTTAGACACTGTCCCCCTGAACTGTATAAATTGCAGAATAAACAGCTATATTATCCTTTCTCTGCCTCCCCTACAGTAACTCACTAACAGATAGACTTAAGCTCCTGCACTTTCTGACCCTCCCAGGACTTGAGTTGCCTTGTCTGGTATCCTTATGCAGAATTAACTGAAATAATCATCGATCTGAAAAGCTAGTCTTAAACAGGTAATTCTAACTTACCTACTTGGATATTTTATGGAACACCTAGGGACAGACTGTTAGAACAATGGGAATCTTATAAAAATGTATTAATCTAATTCTCTCATTTTACAAATGGAATAATTCATAGAGAGTTCTGATCTGTTCAAGGGCACACACTCATTTAGTGGCAGAGCCCAGACTAGAACCCAAGTAATCTGTCTCCCTCTCTAGTGCTTTTACCCACAGGTTTCGCCAGATACTGTTTCATGTCTTGGATTACATTGGTAGAACCTTTTGTTAATACGTAGGTGAATCCTTGTCTTCCAGATTGGGCTCTTGAATTTCCTTATCCCAACTCTATATTTATGTTTTCTGATTTTATGGAATGTCATATTCCTTTTTCTCCAAAGCATTTTAAGGGCTACAATATATGGCAAATTTTAACTGTTGTTTCTCTTACTTATTTGAATTTAGATGAATTATTTGTATAAAGATAAGATGTCCAGAAACCGTATTCATGATGTAAATGAGATCACTTTGTATCTGCTAAAAACATTCTACTTCAAAAGAAGATAAACAATAAATAAGTAGTCCCTGCAGGAGATAATTTCATGAGGGTACCCTAGTTACAATTCAGGTGAAACACACCAAATGCCAGTCTTTATCACTCTCACCAAGACTGTATCCATGACAAGCTTTAGTAAGCAAAGAGAGCAATAGGAAGCACTTTCTTTTTGAGGTAGAAAAGGGCTCTATAAGTTGAATATTCCCCAAATTACGTTATCTGTATTAGTTAAAAGAACACAACAGTGTAGCAGCCAGAAAACAAATATTTGCTCATAAGTTTTTATCATTTTTTTCCAACTGGACCTGGGGACTCCTATTGCTCATATGTTTACTCACAGCTGATATTCTTTCAACAATAGGGGAAATACCATATTACTGTTTTCTACCACGGAAGATTCAGTGCAATGGGTTCATTTTAATTACCATGTAAAGTGACTCAGACTTTGAGGTCATGAAATGATCCCCTTTATAAGACTGAATCACTTTTTTTTTTTTTTTTTTTTTTTTTTTTGAGACAGAGTCTCACTCTGTCAACCAGGCTGGAGTGCAGTGGCACGATCTCAGCTCACTGCAACCTCTGCCTCCCAGGTTCAAGCGATTCTCCTGCCACAGCCTCCGGAGTAGCTGGGACTACAGGCATGTACCACCACACTGATCTAATTTTTGTATTTTTAGCAGACATGGGGTTTCACCATTTTTGGCCAGGCTGGTCTCAAACTCCTGACCTCAAGTGACCTGCCCGCCTCGGCCTCCTAAAGTGTTGAAATTACAGGCATGAGCCATCGTACCCGGCCGAATCACTCTTTTATTTTTTTTTTTGCATCGCTCTTACGAGTCGTCAAAAACAACTATAAAGTAAGTGTCTAGGATGTTTATTTCACTATTACGTACTTTCTCAGGCACCATACACAATATGATGTCTATAAATGAAGGCGGGCAGATCACTTGAGGTCAAGAGTTCAAGACTAGCCTGGCCAACATGGCAAAACCCTGTCTCTACTAAAAAACACAAAAATTAGCCAGGCATGATGTGGCATGCCTATAGACCCAGCTACTCGGGAGGCTGAGGCACAAGAATCGCTTGAACCCGGGAGGCTTGAAGCCGGAAGGTTGCAGTGAGCCATGATCGTGCCACTGCACTCCAGCCTGGGCAACAGAGTGAGACTCCATCTCGAAAATAAATACATAAATAATAAATAAATAATTCTGCAAGGTGGTAAGTTATTGCAGAAAAATAAAACCAGTTCCATGTCAATCTGCTATAAGCCCACTCAGAACTAAGACATCTTATTTTCCTAGAGCAAGCTTATCCATGCATGCGGCCCAGGACACTTTGAATATGGCCCAACACAAATTCATAAACTGTCTTAAAATTATAAGACTTTTTTTGCAATTTTTTTTAAGCTCATCAGCTATCGTTAGTGTTAGTGTATTTCATGTGTGGCCCAGACAATTCTTCTTTCAGTGGGGCCCGGAGAAGCCGAAAGATTGGACACCCCTGGCCTATAGCATTCTGTGTCTGAATTTTTAACAGATTGCCTACTCCTAGCATAATAATGTTTTACTGTCATTCTCAAGTTTCTAAGGTATGACTATATAAACAGTAGAAATAAATTAAGTATTAAAAAGGTAGAATTGTATCAATAGGCATTTTTTTTTTCCTTTGGAGACAGTCTTGCTCTGTCACCCAGGCTGGAATGCAATGGTGCCATCTTGGCTCACTGCAACCTTTGCCTCCCAGGTTCAAGTGATTCTCCCCATGTCTCAGCCTTCTAAGTAGCTGGGACTACACGCCCGCACCACCACACCCGGTTAATTTTTGTGTTTTGAGTAGAGATGGAGTTTTGCCATCTTGTCCAGGCTGGTCTCAAACTCTTGGCCTCAAATAATCTGACTGCCTTGGCCTCCCAAATTGCTGGGATTACAGACGTGAGCCCCCATGCCCAGCACTCAATAGGCTTTTAATCTAGCTTATAAAGTGTAAAGAGTCATAGAGGATATATTAGTGACACATATTTGTATGAAAAAATTATTTCATATTGAAGACCAGTACCTTCTCAAAACTGCCACAGCAGATGAATTTCTTCTAAGAGGACATCAATTTGGGCCTTTATTATACCTTGAGTTTAATAAGTGAGAACTTCACGGTAGTATATGTAAAAGCGTTTTGAAAAATATGTATAATTTTAATTCCTATATGAATTTATTGTTCAATATGTTTCAAGAAAAATCACAGTTTTTAAAAATGTAAAAATAAAATTATCCAAACAGAAGCCTTGGATGAGATTCTACTGAATGACTCTGAGCTTCCTGGCAGCCAAAGCAAAAGAGAAATGCAAAGTGTTGTTTCTTTTCTTTTCTTCTGACGACAAAAAACATACAAGTTCATGTGAAAAACCTATCTTTTCACATGAAATTGTGTATATTATCTCATTCAAAGTTTCTATTTTAATCATTTTCTTTTTATATGTTTTAGAATTATAAACATTATATGTGAATGTGAGATGTTGCATACCGCAATGGACAAATCTTTAAATTGCAGTTTTTGAAGATACCTCAGAGGCATTCTTCATATAAGCATTTTTTATGAAAAAACTCAAGAAAGTAAAATTAATTATTGAGTTTAACTCCTAAATTAGTGAAGTTAAGCACGTCACCAACACTTGTTCTAACTTGATTCAGGGATTTAGCTTAGACAGACTAGAGCAGCATTTCGGAAAGGGTGTTTAGAAGATGTCCTGCATCAAATCATTCAAGGCTGTTTCAAAGGTGAAGATTTCTAAGCCCCACTCTAAAACTACTGAATCAGAACTCCGGTATAGATTTCAAAATTCTCAATTGTAAATAAGTTACCCTGGTGAATTGTGTGTCTGTAGTGCTAGTTATTAGTACTCTTTCAGGATCAAACCCGCTCTTCCATGTTTGGCCTTGTGATGCTGAAGCCGGTTGTGGGTAACCACCAGTGTCATTTTTGCCACCCGGCCTCCGGTTAGGTTCTGCCAATGGGGGAGCTAGAGAGAGAACAGATGGGAGGAAGGAGGTGGAACACACTCCTTCCCGTTTGCTTGCTATTCTTGTCAGTATCATCTAGCTGTGGTTCTTCACCCCAGCAGTTCTAGCTTTTTCTAGTAGCAGTTGGTTCCAGTTTCCACTATTTCCCCATCTCCCAGAACCCAGTTCATGGCACTCTCTCAGAGCATCTTCTGAAATCTGGGTTCCAGCTCCACTGGACTCTCCTCTGCGTTCTGAAGCACCAGTGCCATCCAGGCAGCTTCCTCACCTCAGAGGTCTGGATTCCAGCTTCCACCTTCTCCAAGCTTGTAGTTTCCAGCAACCCCAACCTTTCACCTTTCCCCCCAGGCCTAGTGGTAGCAGATGCTTTCTGCAATTACTTTCCCTGTGTATTTGTTCCTTTTTTCCCCTGTCAGTCCTCCAATATCTATATAACTAAATTTCCCTGTGTAAATTCTCTCTTAAAATAATTGGTGTGGTTTCTTTTTTCCTGACTAAACCCTGACTGATACAAATGTTAGTATTTGAGTTCTAGTGAGCTGGGACATTAGGGAGACAACATATCTCTAAGACAGTCTCTTCCAATTGTCAATTGTTTAAACCCCTCTTTTGGTACCAGTATACAAAAGAGTGGTGCCAGGAGTTTCAACCACTATATTTTATTGCCTTAAGAAATTTCCAGGCCAGGTGCAGTGGCTCATGCCTGTAATCCCAACATTTTAGGAGGCCAAGGCGGGCAGATCACCTGAGGTCAGGAGTTCAAGACCAGCCTGGCCAACATGGTGAAATCCCATCTCCACTAAAAATACAAAAATTAGCTGGGCATGGTGGTGGATGCCTGTAGTCCCAGCTACTCAGGAGGCTGAGTCAGGGGAATCACTCGACCAGGGGAGGCAGAGGTTGCAGTGAACCAAGATCTCACCACTGCACTCCAGCCTGGGAGACAGAGCAAGAATCCACCTCAAAATAAATAAATAAATAAAAGAAATTTCCAGAAGCTTTGGGTTCTAGAATAGCTGATAACAAAGTTGAAATTCTATTATCAAAACTGAAGAATTCTTACATAATCTTTCGCAGAATCAGAGCCAATCCCGTTCAACAGAGAGGAAGACCACGTATGATAAATCCGCAAGCAGAACAAAAATAGTTTTTTAAAAAGATTTTTAGGCCAGGCGCGGTGGCTCATGCCCGTAATCCCAGTACTTTGGGAGGCCGAGGCAGGCGGATCACAAGGTCAGGAGATCGAGACCATCCTGGCCACCATGGTGAAACCCTGTCTCTACTAAAAATGCAAAAATTAGCTGGATGTGGTGGCGTGCACCTGTAGTCCCAGCTACTCCGGAGGCTGAAGCAGGAGAATTTCTTGAATCTGGGAGGCAGAAGCTGCAATGAGTCGAGATCACACCACTGCACTCCAGCCTGGCGACAGAGCAAGACTCCGTCTCAAAAAAAAAAAAAAATATATATATATATATATATATATTTATTTATTCTTCTTAAGGGCTTCCATAGGATGCATTACTTGCACTATCTACAGGACAAAAGACCAAATGTTGGGTTTATATGTAAGGGAATCCATGATGTTATGCACTTCTTCAAAATGATTTCAAGTTTATCTTTCTTTATTAGAGCACTGCTTCCACATGAGCTCATTGTTGTTCCCTGCTGCACCTTATATATGTATTTCTACCTTCATGTCTTGACTCAGGCAGTTTCTTTTATCTGAGAGTCCTTATTGAATATACAAATACCTGAACAGTCCTCATAATGGATACTCAACACATGTTGGAACTGGCTGGGATTGCCTTTCTTCTACAGTGAGTCTTCCTCAGAATTAGTCTGCTTTGAAGCAGTTACTTTATGTGCACATTTTAAACAGAGCACATGTTCTCTTCTGAATTGCTTGTGTCTGTGTTCAATCTTTCCTCCTAGATTTATAAACTCTTTAAAGACACGCCATATATCTTACAGATTCTCGTATCACCACAGTAACCCACAGACCTTGCATAGAATATTGACCAATAAGTGCTGAGTGAATAATGACCTAACAAATAGTCATCTACTATTTGATGGGTCTTTCCTTTCTCCTCTACTTATATTGTAGATATCTCAAAAACTTTTCAAAATGTAGAGGGTATAAATAATATCTAATGTGCTTTATACTGTGTCCACAGTATTATAAAATAATATTTTCACTTTTCTAGATCTGCATGATACTTCCCATACATTAACTATTTAAGTTTCGGTGACAACTCTTCCATTTTAACCAAGAAAACTGAGGCTCTGAGAACTTAAGTAACCATGTCCAAGGTCACGTAATGAGACAGTGATGTTTCTGGAATTCGAAAAGGGCTCTTTCACATACATTGCATGGTCTCTTGGGAAGTTAGAGCTTAGACAGTGACGATAACAGTGATGAGCTCACCTGACAGATTGCTCTTTTTCCTCTGCAGAGACTTGCTTCAACACCAGGAAGAACATGAAAGGGTGACTCATAATTCCCAGCAGCAGCGCCAGTTCATGTGCTGGGATTCTGACCACAAGTCTAACAATCAGGTCAGGGAGTCAGATTTCTGCTGGATTTAGAAAAGCATCTATGTGTTTATGAAAGAAACGCAATGGATTTTTAATAGTTCTGCAGCTCTTGGAGGCTCTACATCTACCCTTTCTCCCTAGCCAAGAGCATGGCTATGGGAGAAGGAAGGCAGGCAGCAGGCAGGTAAGTGTGACTTCCTCACTTCCCCTACCTTCTCACCTTAAAGCCACACAGTGGTTGCTGGGTAACCCACTCCTACATATATTGGTTCATAAAGCCTAGTGAGCCACTGAAATTTTTACTGATCCACAAAATTTCAAACACACTAGTAACACAGAGGGCCATGGTGTAGATGACTTGAGCAAACAAGTATATTTTCTGCTCCCATTGGGCTGTTTGAAGAATAGCATTGGCTGGGCACAGTGGTGTGGACCTGTAGTCCCAGCTACTCTGGAGGCTGAGGTGGGAGAATCGCTTGAGCCCAGCAATATAGAGATCAGCCTGGGAGACACAGTGAATCTCTTTTTTTTTTTTTTTTTTAAGGCCGGGTACAGTGGTTCGTGCCTATAATCCTAATATTTTGGGAGGCCAAGGTGGACAGATTGCCTGAGCCCAGGTGTTCAAGGCCAGCCTGGGCAACATGGTGAAACCTCGTCTCTACAAAAAATATAACAAAAAAAAAAATTAGCCAGCCATGAAAAGCTAGCCAGGCATGGTGGCATGCATGGTGGCGTGTGCCTGTCGTCCCAGCTACTCAGGAGGCTGAAGTGGGAGGATTACCTGAGCATGGGGGAGGTCAAGGCTGCAGTGAGCCGAGATTGCACCACTGCACTCCAGCCTGGGCGACAGAGTGAGACTCTGTCTCAAAAAAAAGCAAGGTTTAATATCACCTTTGGTGGTACCCTCCACAGAGTATTTATACTATAGAATATGTTTTATAAAAATATTTATTTGGGAGGATGAGGCCGAGCCGAGGCCAGTGGATTACCTGAGATCAGGAGTGCGAGACCAGCCTGACTAACATGGTGAAACCCCACCTCTACTAAAAATACAAAAATTAGCTGGGCGTGGTGGCACATGCTTATAATCCCAGCTACTTGGGAGGCTGAGGCAAGAGAATCACTCCAACCTGGGAGGCAGAGGTTGCAGTGAGCCGAGATTGCACCACTGCACTCCAGCCTGGGCAACAAGAGTGAAACTCCATCTCAAAATATATATATATATATTTGCTAATAACTTTACAGAACTTTCATATAATTTAGACAGGTGTCTAGGTTCTCTGGAGTCTCAAAAAAATATCTACTCTTTCTCTACATAACATTTGATACATAAGATGGTCTTATTGCAAGAAAAATACTAGAACAAAGATCAAACTGCTTAATTTCCTACATCAATTCAAGCAGATATCTCTTAAACTTTTAGGCAAAATAATTGACCAGATTACTTTGCTTCTCTCACTCCTCCTCCTCCTCCTTCACCCCTCCCTTGCCTCTCTTGCCTCTTTTTCTAACAACCTAGCCTTCCCTTTCTACCTCTCTCCCTTTTAATTCTCACCCCTTTCTTTCTTTTTGTAGAGGAGGGGCTTAACCTTTTAAGAAATTGCTTTGTTTGCTGTACTCTCTCAAAAGCTTGGTTTGAGCAGCCAACCCTGTTTGCGTAAAATAAAAGTTAGAAAACTAAAAGTTTTGTGAACCAAGGGTGGAGGAAAAGGTTATGCATTTTATCACACAGTTCATCATCCTATCAGCCAAGAATGAGGTTCCGTTTTTCTGAGTAATCCCTCATCTACCTACATCCTATATTGGCAAAATATGTGCGTAAGAGGGATTGGCAGGAGCTATCAGAGAACTAAAAATTATCAATTAGGTGTAAAAATATGTCTGCAGTTACCAGTAAGTTAGTATTTTCACTATTAAAGAAATAGGATATTTTGCCATTACAAATGGTTATGTAATTTGCCTTTTCACCATTATTTAGGTACCTTTATAGAGTTATGAGTAATATTTCATTTTTTGACAAAAAGAAAATTAGAATCATGAAGATTAACTGTTTCTCGAGATAGGGCAAGGATAATAACAGTATAGATTTCTGAAAATGAGCAGATAGAAAATCAATCCAAACAAACTGACAGAAGGAATTCAAATTGGAACCATCCAAAATGATATAACAATGAAATGTGATCATTAAAACAGCCATGAGGTTAATTTACTTAACACTTTTTTTCATCCACTGGAGTCAGCAGATTATTCCAAGGTGAAGAAAAGGCATAGATGTAACCTTGCAAGAGGAGAGCTGTGAGACACAGCTACAGACAAAGCCAGCCTGAGAAAAAGGCACAAAGGCTGAATATTAAATTTATATGGTGGTACTGGAAGGCAGCCAGGAGAGGTTTGCCCTGCCTTTTATTCCCAACTCTGTAGTTGGGATGGTACCATAAGATGTTCTAGGTAAACATGAATGCTCAGAAGCCCAGATGTAAATGGCTGCCTCACACAGTCACACAGTCACACAGTCACACAGGTTATTTACTGCACAACTGCGGTGGATGGCCTTCACATAGGCTACAATGTGAAAAAAGCCCCCTGAATTTGTGAACATGCAGGCCTTTCTGTGCTAAACCACTAGGGTCATAGGGAATAATAGAAAAAAAGGAGAAGATAAAATTGTATTAAACTGTGGTAAAGATTTTTTCAAATAAAATATATACATAGAAAAATGATCAGAAGGAAGTACATCAAAATAAAATTTCTAGAGGTATACATGAATTCATTTTTTCTTATTCCTGGTCTTCTGTATTTTCACATTGAATAAATCAGCAGTTTTAAAATAAATTAACATTTAATAAAGTAGTACCTTAAAACATCCAAACTGATACTTTCTTATAGCTTCAATGCTATAAACTATCAGAGATGTAATGATTAGAATGGTTTCTATACCAATGGAAAATCCTTTAGAAAAATGAGCACTATTTTTCTACATTTGTTTGCATTTTAACCTAGTTTTACAATTTCAACTATTCAACTAAATATAAGAATGAGCTTTGCTTGTGAAAATTCTGATATTATAAATACTAGAGAACTTCTATATTGTGTGTCCAAAGATAGATCAGGTTTCAAGCACAGTTGCCTCAGTCTCCAAAGTCCTCTCAGTTCTGCCTGCCTCTTGAGTTGGTGTCCATCAAGATAACTGCAAGCTGGAGAACATCATTCTCAGTAAACTATCGCAAGAACAAAAAACCAAACACCGCATGTTCTCACTCATAGGTGGGAATTGAACAATGAGAACTCATGGACACAGGAAGGGGAACATCACACTCCGGGGACTGTTGTGGGGTTGGGGGAGGGGGGAAGGACAGCATTAGGAGATACACCTAATGCTAAATGACAAGTTAATGAGTGCAGGAAATCAACATGGCACATGGATACATATGTAACAAACCTGCACATTGTGCACATGTACCCTAAAACCTAAAGTATAATTAAAAAAAAAAAAAACTTAAATAGTATATATGTTCCATTTGAGCTATATAATTTGAAAGAATAATTCCATTTTAAAATTAAGACTATTCTAATACCACCTGATAAAAAGTCCGTCTTTCCTTTTTGACTTGTTTTTGAAATGAACTTTATAAATAGCTACAGCAGCTTCATAAAAATACTTAATGCCTCTCATTTTGGCACTGCACTCAATGTATAAATGTACCTAGGAGAACTTACATACCTAAGATGTTGAGAGTTGAAGCAGTCATATGTGTCTTCATTTCTTCAAGTCCAATCCAGTATATTTTATTAGTATTTTGTAGATTTTTCTATATATATTAGAGGTTTCCTGTCAGGCTTATGACTAAGCATATAATTTATTTGCTGTAAAATATTGGATTTTATCTTCTATTATATATTATTACATATGTATACGTATTTTTGTATTTGTATGCAGGATTTTTTTTTGCATGCGTTAAATCTATAATCTGTTCTTTTGCCAAATTTCTTGATAATTTTAATAATTTCATAGTTATTTCTTTGGAGTTTTCCTGATAGATATTTATGTACAATGAAAATAGAAAGCATTTTACTTATGTTATCCTTTTCATTGTTTAAATATTTTATTTTCTCTTTTGTAATTGCGTTATTTTAAATATCCAGTAAAGCTGTAAAGTGCATGAGAAATAGTAGGCATGTTTTGTTTTTGACTTTAGTGCAAAGGTTTTAAATGTTTGTGCATTACACAAAATGTTTGTTTGGGGGCTGAAGTAAGTATTGATATAGGTACACAATATATATTACAAAATACACAGAAGATTTTATTAAATATAGAGATTATATACCTATCCTAATTACATTTAAAGATTTAACCTGAATCTGCATCTTATTTTATGAAATTATTTTTCTCCATCTTTGAAGAGATTGATTTTTCTTTATACTTCAATTAAAATTATGGATGTTTTAGAGTTTCTTACTATTGAATAAACTGTATTCTTAGAAAAAAAAAAAAAGATAACTGCAGGCAATGAGGGCTACCTGCTTCCTGGTTCACAGCCAATGGGCAGAGACTGTCCACCTCTAAACTAATCACAGACTAAGAAGAGGATTGGTTTAATTAGTGGGAAATAGATGGAATCAAGGGCAAATACCGATTTGTGAGGCCTGGAACATATTCAGTCTGGGGGTTCTCTTTAACTAAAACAATAAAAAATTTATTCCAAAATGAACATTTATTTGGAAAGAAAAAAACATAACAAATTATAATTTTTAATGCAAAATGCCTACATAGACATCACAAAATCCAGAAGAGATAATGTAATATTTGTATTAAGTTCCTGACCCATATCTATTATGCTTTTTTTTTTTTTGTAATGTGGTGGAGCCATCTTAGCTCACTGCAGCCTCAACCTCCTGGACTCAAGCAATCTTCCTCTCTCATCCTCCTGAGTAGCTGGGACTATAGGCATGAGCCACCATGCCTGATCAATTTTCCTACTCTTTTGTAGGGATGGGGTTTTACCATGTTACCCAGGCTGGTCTTTTTTTTTTTTTTTTTTTTGAGACGGAGTCTTGCTCTGTCGCCCAGGCTGGAGTGCAGTGGCACAATCTCGGTCTTAACTACTGGACTCAAGTGACCCGCCTATCTTGGCCTCCCAAAGTGCTGTGATTACAGGCATGAACCACCATGTCCAGCCTCCCATAACACTTTTATCTGCATGTTTATGGCCACATACTCTTTTTTTTTTTTTTTTGAGACAGAGTCTCACTCTATCACCCAGGCTCACTGCAACCTTGCCTCCTGGGTTCAAGCAATTCTCTGCCTCAGCCTCTCGAGTAGCTGGGATTACAGGCACCCACCACCATGGCTGGCTAATTTTTGTATTTTTAGTAGAGATGGGGTTTCACCGTCTTGGTCAGGCTGGTCTTGAACTCTTGACCATGTGATCCACCCACCTTGGCCTCTCAAAGTGCTGGGATTACAGGCGTCAGCCACCATGCCCAGTCAACCACATACTCTTTGATTGCCTCTTCTTATGACAACTTTACAGTAGTTAATAAAGCAAAAAAAAGAAACACAATTCAATCTTTCCTCTCACATACATAATTGAAATTGTTATTGAAATTTTGAAAACTTTCTTCTAGTGCCACAATTTATTATGAGTGAAGTCATACAAATTTTCAGGAATGTTGTCAAATTTTGGTAAACCTCTATTAAGTTGTTTTTTGATCTTTTCCTATAAGATTTTCCACAGTTTAGCATCTGGATTCATACCTCTCAAATCTTGAATCTCCTCTATGCCCACATACTACCAGTACCAGGCACCACAGGACCTGTTCACGGCTGCATACAGCCTATGTATGGGTCAGCACAGCACAGTGGATGGTAGGACCATTTCTGGAAGCCTTTTCTATACCAAGGCAGCTAGCTGTACATGGAGGTAGGTGCAAACCAGGTAAATAAATGCCACTAAATCCACACACAAAAAATCTCCCCATTCACTATCCCCTTACTTAAATCTCAAAAATGTCCTATGCCACTGTACACCTTTCAACTGAAGAGCGAGTGTGATGGAGGGGAGGAAGTTGGAGAGTGAAACAAAAATCAATCATATTAGAATTGTGAGAGTTAAAATATTTTATTGTTACAAATTTTCCAAAAACATATGAGCACGTTCAATCAGTATCTAGGCCCCGAAAGATTGAATTCTATTTGGGAATAAGCTACCAAAAAATATTGTCGGGAAAAAAAATAGTGCACAGTATATTTTTTGTTACACTGATCAAATTATATTTGCTTTTTAGCTAATCCATTAATAATTAATGTATTGCACTAAGGTATTACATACCCTATGTGAGCCTTCATCCTATGGCATGGGAAGGAGGGGTTAGTCACAGAAATATTATCACCAGACACCGCCTTTGAAGAGCTACTGACCTGACAGAGGCATCAAAATCTATAAGCATTCATTTTCTCCTTTAAGAGACTTGATAGATTAAAAGAAAACAATAAGGCTTGGCGAGATGGCTCACACCTATGATCCCAGCGCTTTGGGAGGCTCAGGCAGGCAGATCACTTGAGGTCACGAGTTCAACACAAGCTTGGCCAACATGGTTAACCTGGTATCTACTAAAAATACAAAAATTAGCCAGAAGTGGTGGTGCACACCTGTTTTCTCAGCTACTTGGGAGGACGAGGCATGAGACTCACTTGAACCTGGGAGGCAGAGGTTACAGTGAGCCAAGATTATGACACTGCACTTCAGCCTGGGCCACAGAGCAAGACTCTTTCTCAAAAAAGAAAACAATAAGATGAATATATCTTGTCATTAAAAATACTTTAATTTTGTATTACACACAATGATTACGTAAAAAAATAAAGGCTACAGTACAGCTCTTTAAAAAAATAGTTTGGTTGGAGATTCACAGTGAGTTTGCTCAAGAAATAATGCTTACCAAACTATAGTATGCATTATTTAATCTTGAATACAAAGCTATTTAACTTTTGCATCAGTTTTATGGTTGAGGGACTAGAGCACATGATTAAATTTACAGATAATAGCAAATTAGAATAAATGATTATTACTTGGGAGGACAGGATTAGAATTCTAAATGACTTTGTAAAGCTGCAGAAGGAGGCATATAGACTAATGAGCAATAGCATTGAGAAATGTATGGGGAAGTATACTTAGGATTTTTTTTAAAGCTACACAAACAAAATATAGCAAATTCCTGAACAAACTTTTTTTAAATTAATTAATTAATTTTTGAGGTAGGGTCTCACTCTGTCATTCAAGCTGGAGTGCAGTGGTGTGATCTCAGCTCATTGCAACCTCTGCCTCCTGGGTTCAAGTGATTCTCGTGCCTCAGCCTCCCGAGTAGCTGGAATAACAGGTGCACACCACCACGACTGGCTAATCTCTGTATTTTTAGGAGACACACAGTTTCACCATTTTGGCAGGCTAGTCTAGAACTTCTGGCCTCAAGTGATCTGCACATCTTGACCTATCAAAGTACTGGGATTACAGGCATGAGCCACAGTGCCCAACTGCACAAACATTTTTTTGATGTGGAAACGCCATTCATCACAAATTGAACACACATCAGAATGTATGGCAATTACGTTTAAAAAAAAAAGTTTTACTTTGGACGTGGTTTAACAGTGTAGTTGGAAGGAAACGGAAAGCAATATGTTTTTCTGCTACATCTGGTGCCACGCAATCTCTCTGGGATCCAGGTTCACTCTAAGTTAGGAGCAATGGTTCTCTGAGGACATTTGAATACAGAACTAGTAAACCTGATACATTTCTCCACTGAGTGAAAGTAATGACACAGAAGCCATCACCACACACACAGACACACACACACACACACACACACACACACATCTCTAAAACTGGGGTCTAAGTCAAAACATTTATGCTGGGTGCAGTGGCTCAAGTCTATAATCGCAGCTACTCAGGAGGCTGAGGCTGGAGGATTGCTTGAGCCCAAGAGTTAGCCCAGGCAACATAGCAAGACACCATGTCTATAAAAAATAATAATAAAAATTGTCACCAGGCATGGTGGCTCATGCCTGTAACCCCAGCACTTTGGGAGGCCGAGGCAGGTGGATCATCTGAGGTCAGGAGTTCGAGACCAGCCTGGCCAACATGGTGAAACCCCGTCTTTACTAAAAATACAAAAACTAGCTGGGTGTGGTGGCACACATCTGTAATCCCAGCTACTCTGGAGGCTGAGGCAGGAGAATTGCTTGAACCCAGGAGGCGGAGGTTGCAGTGAGCCAAGATCACATCATTGCACTCCAGCCTGGGCAACAAGAGTGAAACTCCTTCACAAAATAATAATAATAATAATTGTAAGAATATTTACATATAAAGCATTGCACCAAGTACAGTATTTTAGGTAATGAAATACATAGAGTGTGGTCCCTGTGGATGAAGAAAGATTTAGAAGGATTAAAAACACAGTAATAGGACAGGCACAGTGGCTCATGCCTGTAATTCCAGCATTTTGGGAGGCCAAGGAGGGCAAATCACTTGAGGCCAGGAGTTTGAGACTAGCCTGGCCAACATGGTGAAACTCTGTTTCTACTAAAAATACAAAAAATTAGCCAGGCATAGTGGCATGCTTGTAATCCCAGCTACTCGACTTGGGTGCCTGAGGCATGAGAATCACCTGAACAGAGGCAGAGGTTGCAGTGACCCGAGACTGCACCACTGCACTCCAGCCTAGGCAACAGAGCGAGACTCTGTCTTAAAAGAAAAAAAAAAAAGCAATAATATGCATTTCTCTCATTAATTAAATGGTGAATAAACTTCATTTATTCTATAACTAAAATTAGTGGCATTTGCCAGTTGTACATATGTATCATATGATTCTTTCAGGGATAATATGAGGTATTGAATGTTAATAAATGTAGAAATATTTATAAAAATCAACGTAATACTTAGAGCAACATCATAAACACATTTATAGTAGTTTTGATGAGTTAGTCACAAGGATTGTGCCTTTGTGATATCAAAGGATCACAAAGCTGACAGCCTTCTGGAAGATTATGGCTAGTTAAAAATCAATAGCTATATTTAGGCCGGCCACGGTGGCTCATGACTTTAACTCCAGCACTTTTTTATTTTTTGAGACAGAGTCTTGCTCTTGTCAACCAGGCTGCGATTCTCCTGCCTCAGCCTCCGAGTAGCTGGGATTACAGGTGTGCGCCACCATGCACAGTTAATTTCTGTAATTTTTGTAGAGATGGTGTTTCACTATGTTGGCCAGGGTGGCCTCGAACTTGTGACATCAGGTGATCCACCCACCTGGGCCTCCCAAAGTACTGGGCTTACAGGCGTGAGCCACCACTCCTGGTCTGTAATCCCAGCACTTTGGGAGGCCGAGGCTGGTGCATCACTGGAGGCCAACAGTTCCAGACCAGCCTGGCCAACAAGATGAAACCACATCTCTACCAAAAATACAAAAATTAGCTGGGTGTGGTGGCGGGCGCCTGTAGTCCCAGCTACTCAGAGGCTGAGGCAGGAGAATCACTTGAATCCAGGAGGCGGAGGTTGCAGTGAGCTGAAATCCTGCCACTGCACTCTAGCCTGGGCAACAAGAGCTAGATTCTGTCTCAAAAAAAAGGAAAAGGAAAAAGAAAAATCAATAGCTATATTTAATTTTGGCACAGGTCATTTTATCACTCTGCTTTACTGGTATTTGAAAAGCAATCACAAAAGTTTAAGGATATCCCATTAATTTCCCTGAGAGAGTGAATTATATAACAAGATTAGATTAAAACAGTGGTATTCAAAAATATCTGAACTCAGGAATTTTCATGGGAAACAAATCACCATTTATATTTTATCCATATAATTTTATCCTGTTTTAAAATTGATGTATGACTTTACAATATTTTTCCACTGTAACATTTGTGTCAGTTGTGATAACTGTGTTTTATCTGCAAGGATAATAAATACTCGAAAGAATTTATTTATAGTATTTCCTACTTTATAGAAAATAAGTATCACTACAAAAAAAAGCAGTCTTAATTTTTATTTATTAGAAAAGGTTTTATTATATTATTTATGTAAATAATGATAAATACAACATTTAAAGTATAACATATTTGATAGTCTTAGCAGCATAGAGTCTTTTTGTAACATAAGGGTCCCCCTAAAGCATTCCAATTTAAAATTTTCCTCAAGGCCAAAAGCTCTATGACTTAATTCTGAGGATTGGCACTTCAACTGGGTAACATGTCAAATGAATTAGAGAAAGTGGGAAAAGACAGAATAAGAGTAGTGATTGGGAATTAAGGTTAAATATTTTTAAAATTAAAATTAAATATTTGTTAAATTAAAATTAAATTAAATATTTTTAAAAACTAAAATGAAAGCGGCTTCCATGGATTCATGATGATAAAGTGAATGAATTAAAGAGAATAATGTTCTTAACCATTCTTAAGTTTACAAGTATTTTTAAGAGGGTGGGGAGAGTAGAAGTATTTCCTGGTCGAGGCAAAACTCATCTAACCATGGCTTTCAAGTTTTCACTAGAGCAGTGATTCTCAAAATGTGGTTCCCGGACCAACAGCATCAACGTCCCCTGGGAATTGTTAGAATGCAAATCATCAGGCCCTATTCCAGACCTAGTGAACCAGAAACTGTGCAGTGGAGCCAGGAATCCTGATTTAACAAGCTCTACAGGTGATTCCAAAGCAGGATAAAGATGAAGAACCATATTAGTAACACCTGGGAGATTTCAACACTACCAATGCCCAGGCCCAGGCTCAGATCAATTAAATCAGAATTTCTGGAAACAAGGTTTTGGCATCAATATGGTTCTCAACGCTCCCAGTAGAGAACCATTGCCTTAAAGAGTACCTTTTCACCCCAGAGAAAAAAGCCAACTGGCTGAGTGCCAAAACTAACCCTCACTCAATGGATTAGCTGAATTCTGCATTTGTTTGTTTTGCTTCTTTTTACAATGAAAGTTTTTCCTAAAAGAAGCGTGAAACCACAAGCTGAGTACAATCAGTCAAGGTTGATTAATTCCACTTAAACCATTAACACCCTTGTCAGCAGATCAGAACCCTGGGGAAATAGGGACCCTACAGTTTAATATGTGTTTACATGGCAAGGGGGAAGGAGGGTGACTATTCTAACCCATATGGCACTATGAGGACACCTCGACCGCCAAGAATCTGGAGAAAGGGCCACAGCCCTCGTGAGAGAGAAGTTGGGGAGAATCCTACCAATGGAATACAGGCAGGCCCAGACAGGAGTTTAAAAGAACAAAAAAGTGGATGTGGTGTCACAGACAAATTTCACTTGCGTCAGTCAGAGTTTACCTGAGGCCAGTCTTGTATAGCCAAATGGAGATTAGTAAGAAAGAAAGATAAATTATCTCTGAAATTATTTTGCAAAATAGTGGGAAAATTTTTTAAATTTGCTGACATTAACTGTACATGCAAATTTTTAGAGGTTTATCTTAGCAAGGTTGTGCCTAATCACCACCATGGAAACTTCTTTGGAATATGAACCTTGGTGTTAAACAGTAGGGAAATGACAGGTTGTTCAAAAGGAAATGTTTCCCAAGTTCTGGCTGGAAGCTGGCATCAGAGAAAGAAGGAAATCTAGAACTGTTCTTAGTTTCTCTAGCAACAAGATTTCAAAAAATTGTACTGAAAGTTCAGTGAACATTGTTACAGAGATTTCCATTCTTCATAAAAAGAATAAACTTGGCAAAAACTGAGACTGAATGATTTAGCAATTGAATTACAAAAGATCAATGTTGGATATTCTGTGTTTTAAAACATAATAAAAATTAGATTAGTTTAATTTGAATTCAAGACACTTAGTGATAAAATTACACGTTCAGTATTTGAAGCTGTAGCTTTGCATAAGCAATAAATAATTAATAGGATTTTGAAACGTGGTCCAAGCATATAAAATAGTGCAAATACCAAGAAATAGCATGCAAAAAGAAAAAAAGAAGTTGAAATTGCAAAAGAGATTTTCTTATTTTTTAAGATAGCATGAAAATGTGCTTTAGTTTTTCCCTACAATAGTTCAAAACATTTAGCTGTCCCAGAATCACATGGAAGGCTTGTTAAAACACAGATTAATGGGCCCCACCTCCAGAGTTCTGATTCCAGAGGTCTGAAGTCCAAGCCAGTTTTGCATTTCTAACAAGTTCTCTGGTGATGCTGATGATACTAGGTGTGGGAACCGCATTTTGAGAAGTAATAATTTTTATTTATTTATTTATTTTTATTTTTATTTTTGAGATGGAGTCTCACTCTGTCACCGAGGCTGCAGTGCAGTGGTGCAATCTCAGCTCGCTGTAACCTCCTCCTCTTTGGTTGAAGCAATTCTCCTGCCTCAGGCTCCTACGTAGCTGGGATTACAGGTGTGTGCCACCGTACCCGGCTAATTTGTGTTTTTTTAGTAGAGTCGAGGTTTCGCCATGTTGGCCATGCTGATCTTGAACTCCTGACCTAAGGTGGTCCACCCACCTTGGCCTCCCAAAGTACTGGGATTACAGTCATGAGCCACTGTGCCTGGCCTGAAAAGTACTGATTTAGAATAATGAATAAATTCTAACCTGTAGAATTTGTTTAAAATTACATAACATGTAATATTAACAAAGAGATAAAGAGTAATTCAGTAAGTATACTTGACCTACCACCTAACCTGAAGCATTAAACATTACAATGCAGTTAAAATCCTCTGTATCTCCCTCCAGGATTCCATCCCACTTCCAACCTCAACCATAGGGGTAATCACTACCCTTCATGTTTAATCATTATTCTTTATGGTTTGCAAATCAACAAGGAACAGGAAATCTAAAAGAAAATAAGCAAAGGATGGCCAGGTGTGTTGGCTCACTCCTGTAATCCCAGCACTTTGGGAGGCTGAGGGCAGATCACGAGGTCAGGAGTTCGAGACCATCCTGGCCAACATGGTGAAACCCCCGTCTCTACTAAAATACAAAAAATATTAGCCAGGCTGTGCCTGTAGTCCCAGCTCCTCTGGAGGCTGAGGCAGGGGAATTGCTTGAACCCGGGAGAGGGAGGTTGCATTGAGCTGAGATCGTACCACTGCACTCCAGCCTGGCAACAGAGCGAGACTCTGTCTCAAAAAAAAAAAAAAAATTGGAAAAGGATATGAATAGACAATCTTCAGAAAAAAACTCAAAAGTTCAGCAAATGTGTGAAGATATGTTTAAACTTAATAATCAGAGGTATACACATTTTTAAAAAATAATACTATGACATAACCCTTTAGATCCATTGATGGACAAACATTGGAAAGTTGGATAATGCCAAGTGTTGGAGAGTTTGGGGGTGGGGGTAATAGGAATGTTCATGACTGTTGGTGGACATTGATACAGCCTTCCAGAAGACAATCTAGAGTTTCTTGGTCAAATCAATATAGCTATGCACTATGCCCCTGCACTTTAGCTCCTGGATATCCATCCCTAAGGCATTTTGAACATCCAAAGGGAGACATGTTTGAGGATGATGATGGAATCTGGTGTACATGACTGGGGAGTGAATAAACAATGTGGTAGATGCACTTACTCCTTGAACAACCTACCATCCAGCCATTAGAAAAAGCAGGAGCCCAGATGTGTACAGAATCATAGATTGATCTTAAAATCCAGTCCTTAAAATCCAGATGTGTATAGAATCATAGATAGATCTTAAAATCCAGGCACGATGGGTCACACCTGTAATCCCAGCACTTTGGGAGGCTGAGGCAGGCAGATTGCTTGAGGTCAAGAGTTTGAGACCAGCCTGACCAATGGTGAAACCCCATATCTGCTGAAAGTACAAAAATTAGCTGGGCGTGGTGGTGCATGCCTGTAATCCCAGCTACTCAAGAGGCTGAGGCAGGAGAATCGCTTGAACCCAGGAGGCGGAGGTTGCAGTAAGCCAAGATTGCAGCACTCACTGCACTTCAGCCTGAGTGACAGATAAAGAGCCTGTCTCTCACAAATGAAAAAAGAAAAAAAAAAAGAAAAAATTTAGATGCAAATGAGATTTCTATCACAATACCATTTATGTAAGTTAAAATGCATGCACACAAAACAGGATGCACATTAAACACATCAGAATGGTTATGAGGGTGGTGGGGAGACGCAGAAATAGCAAATAGGACCCCGTCTCTACTAGGACCAAAATGGTGAAACCCCATCTCTACTAAAAATACAAAAAAAAATAGCCGATATTGGTGGCGGTCACCTATAATCCCAACTACTCGGGAGGCTGAGGTAGGAGAATCGCTAGAACCCTGGGGGCGGAGGTTGCAGTGAGCCAAGATCGTGCCAGTGCACTCCAGCCTGGGTGACAGAGCAAGACTCTGTCAAAAAAAAGAAGGAAGGAAGGAAGGTAGGAAGGAAGGAAGGAAGGAAGGTAGGAAGGAAGGAAGGAAGGAAGGAAGGAAGGAAGGAAGGAAGGAAGGTAGGAAGGAAGGAAGGAAGGAAGGAAGGAAGGAAGGAAGGAAGGAAGGAAGGAAGGAAAGAAAGAAATCCTTACAGGATGAATAGTGTGCCATAAACTAAGGAGTATAATTAACTCAACCTTAGTTCTATATAGTTTAAAAGAAATCTGCATCTCATCCTAGAAGAGAGAAAACAATCAAAGCAGGTTTTCTTCTTCCATTACTAGTATCCGTATCTCCCATTGCCTCCCTCTTAGCCTCCCTCTTAGCCAGGTATCTTAGCTAGATTCCTATTCTCTTTGGATAATTTTGCTAAGGAAAGGTTTGGGAGGCGAAGGCGGATGGATCATGAGGTCAGGAGTTCAAGACCAGCCTGGCCAACATAGTGAAACCCCTCTCTACTAAAAATACAAAAAAATAGCCAGGCATAGTGGCAGGTGCCTGTAATCCCAGCTACTTGGGAGGCTGAGACAGGAAAATCGCTTGAACCCGGGAGGCAGAGATTGCAGTGAGCCAATATCTCGCCATTGCACTCCAGCCTGGGCGACCTTGTCTCAAGAAAAACAATTTAAGTCTGAAAGGAATCTAGCACTAATAAAGGAATATCAGATTTTAGGACTGATATTTCCAACCTCTTTGCATTCATATATCACCCCTTGATTGATGAACTTACCATATATTTCACCGAGAAATTAGAAGCAATCAGAAGGGCAAGCCCCTGCTGTCTCCATCCAACTCCATCAAAAAAGATGCATTTATTAATAGATTTATCATCTCTTCCTATTACTGTGAAATATCACTACTGCCTTCTGAAAGCCAACCTCCTTACACCCTTAATGGCTTCACCCCTGTTTCTCTTTCACATCATCAATATTTCCCTCTGTACTATGTCATTTCCATCAGCTTACAACCATTTCCTAGTGTCTCCCATCTTTTTTTGCCATTTTAAAATACACTGGTAAATACACATAAATTTTTTACATAGAATTTCTTCCATGTTTTAAAAACTCTCATTTGGTGGATAAAGAAACTGTGGTGTGTATGTGTGTGTGTGTGTGTGTATACACACACAATGGAATACTACTCCGCCATAAAAAGGAATGAATTAATGGCACTCACAGCAACCTGGATGACATTGGAGAATATTATTCTAAGTGAAGTAACTCAGGAACGGAAAACCAAACATCGTATGTTCTCACTCATAAGTGGGAGCTAAGCTATGAGGATGCAAAGGCATAGGAATGACACAATGGACTTTGGGGGACTCAGGGGGAAAGGTTGGGAAGAGGGTGATGGATGAAAGACTCAAATTGAGTGCAGTGTATACTACTCGGGTGATGGGTGCACCAAAATCTCACAAATCACCACTAAAGAACTTACTCATGTAACCAAACACCACCTGTTCCCCAATAACCTATGGAAATAAAAAAAAACCTCTCCTTTGAACTCAAAAACTACTAAATCTGACTTAATAATCTACCCCCTTTCCAAGTCACAGTAAAACTTTTCAAGAGTCCAACCTCTCTGTATTCCTTCTTCCCATGTTGCCTCTCTCCAATCTCTCCTCAGTTCAGTTTTTGCCCCAAGACTCAATGATCTAACCTTATTCCATTTCATTTCTCCTTGGCGCTTCACATGGTTGACCAGTTTTCTCCTTGACTCAGTTTTCACTGACTCGCTGGTTTGTCTTCCTTCACCGACTGCTTTTTTGAAATCTCCTTTGCCAACCTCTCCGCTGACCTCTACCTATTAAATCCACACTTCTTCACAAATCCTACATCCTTTCCATTGCTCTATATACAAAATACAGCCCATATTATCACAACCTTCACCCCTACCTGATTCATCCAAGCCATGATCACGTCTCCTAAACTACTGCTCTAGCCTCTTATCTCTTGTTCCTAACCCTTGCAAACCATTCTCCATAAAACAGCCAGAAGCATCCTTTTATTTTTATCTTCTTGAACTTTCAAACTACAAATTTAGAATAGTATAATGAGTTCCACTACCCATCACAACATTAATTAACATATGGCCAATCCTTTTTCAACTACATCCCCCACTGCACCTTCTCCTGGCTGGATTATTTTAAAACAAAGCTGTGACATCATTTCATTCACAAATTAGAGTGCTCCTTTGAAGCATAAGCCAGTCATGTGCTAGGGTGTCTCATGTCTCAGTTTGCCAGACTCGTCCCTGTTTTAAAACTGAAAGTTCCTTATCCCAGGAAACCCTTCAGTCCCAGGCATTTTGTGATCATTCAGACGTCAATTAAATGAACCCTCCTCAGGGAAGATCTGAAAACTTATTTTTCCTTCTTTCAATTATATCTACCTGCAGGTTTCCTTCTTGGCACCTTTCAAAACTTGCAATAGTCATATTGAAATATTTGGGTCTTGTTTACTGTCTAATCCTCCCACTAAAGTGTAAATATAAGCTCTTTATGAAAAGGGATCTTATCTAACTTATTCATCATTTTGTCTTGCACTGAGAACAGTATCTGACAGGAAGACTAATAATTGTTCATTGAATAAATGCATCTATGTATTCATAAGGCAGAGTGTTGATGATTGAATGTGAGGAAGGATATATCACATGAACACGGAAAGAAGATTGTGACCCACACACTGTGCCCATTCATCCAATTTGTTCCCCAGTCAAGAGCCCAATATTTGAGAAATAAACCCTAATCTTTACTGAAAGACCTGGGGCAAATCATGTAATGTCTTCTGAGTCAAGTGAAACTTATAATGACATTCTCCTACCTCTCTGCTTCTAGCTTAATTTCTAGCAACTTTCTACCCAGCTCACAGTGTAATAAGAGTTTCTTTTAGATACCCAAACAAAGTAGATTTCATTTTACTCTTCGTGTTTATTTGTACACAAAAGCATTGATAGTCCCTTGTTATTCTGTTTTTAAGAGTTGTTTATAAACTTTTTTACAAATATAAAGAAATAGAGTAGTCCAGAGTTTAATGAACTTTCAGATTTCAACCATTCATTTCCTTCCCCACGTTGTAATTCTCTGCCCCCAAGAAAAGGAGTTTCCTTTTCTTCCTATGAGCTGGTATGCCCTAATTCTACTTACAATGGTGGGGAGTAAAGACCACCAGACACTGTGTCTCAGTTGTCCAGAGGGCTTTACCACAAATCATCTTAGTTTTCTAAACATTCTTTGATGTAATTTGAGATATGAAGAAAAGATGCAAGAAAAATATAAAGAATTCCCGCATACTTTTCACTCAGATTCCCTGAATTTTAACATCTTGCCAACGTTTCATCACCCTCTCTCTATGTAGGTATACACATTATTTCTTTCTCTATACTGTTTGCAAGTAAGTTGCAGACATGATATCCTTAACACTTTAGTGTCCTAAAACCCCAGGGTCCAAAAACAGGAATATATATTCTCTTATATAACTGCAGCACAATTATCAAAATCTGGCAACTAGCATCCATACAATAGTCTTAGCTCATCCACACTAGCTAGAATTTATCTAGTTGTCAAAGTAATATCCTTTATAGTAAAATAAAAACCTGGGTCACAGACTGGCTAGAGTTGTCAGGTCATGTTTGCTTTGACCTTAATAGTGGGTCAGTTATTATTTATCTTCTATATGACCTTGACGTTTCTGATTAGTACAAGCCAATTATACCAAAAATGTTTCTCAGTTTGGGTTTTTCTGATGTTTCCTCATGATTAGATTCACATGTTTGGCAGGAATATCTCTGAAGTGATGTTGTTTTCTTCTCCACGTATCCTATCAGGAAATGCTTGATGTTAATTTCTCCCATTACTGAAGATATTAACTTTGGTCACTCGGTCACGGTGATGACTACCAGATTTCTAAAATAACTACTTTTCCCTTTACAATTAATGTCTCCGAAGAGATACTTTAAAATTATATAAATACTATATTACATATCAAACTTTATCCACTAGTTTTATCATCCACTGATGATTCGATCCCAAATTATTACCATGATCATTTCCAAATGGTGATTTCTAATTCTGCCATTTCTTCAACATGTACCAATTGGCATTCTACTGTAAAGAGGTTTCCCTTCTTGCTCAAATACTTATTTAAGTATGTACTCATTGATTCTCCTTTTATTCAGTGAGTTATAATCTGTTTCTATCTTTTCTTATTTTGATACTCAAATCGTCCCAGATTTGGGGCAACTGGAAGTCTCTTCAAGCAGATTGTGGTGTCCTTTTCATGTCTTTTTCTTCTTCTGCCTTCGAGTACTTCCTTAATCTCTGGCTCAAGAAATTTCCGGGCGTGGAAATTTCTTAGGCCGGGTGTGGTGGCTCATGCCTGTAATCCCAGCACTTTGGGAGGCCGAGGCAGGTGGATGACCTGAGGTCAGGAGTTCAAGACCAGGCTGGCCAACAGGGTGAAACCTTGTCTCTACTAGAAATACAAAAAATTAGCTGGGCATGGTGGCACACGCCTGTAATCCCAGCTACTTGGGAGGCTGAGGCAGGAGAATTGCTTGAACCTGGGAGGCAGAGGTTGCAGTGAGCCAAGATCGTGCCATTGCACTCCAGCCTGGGCAATAGAGCAAGACTCTGTCTCAAAAAGAAAGAAGAAAGAAAGAAAGAAAGAAAGAAAGAAAGAAAGAAAGAAAGAAAGAAAGAAAGAAAGAAAGGAAGAAATTTCCAGTCTTACCCTGTACTTTTCCTGCCCCAGCCCTGGAACCAGTCATTTCTCAATAAGGCCTGTTTCCTTTTAGAGGAAAACAGTATTTAGGAACCAAAATCTGAATATTATTAGACATGCTCAAAATTCAATCCAATACTCCAAGATTCATTCTAGCTTTCCCATGTTCCATATTTGCATCTACTTTTCTCTAGCAGTGAGAAACCTTGTTCTAAGAAGAAAGAAAAAAAAGAAAAGAAAGAAAAATAAAAATAAACCTGGTTCTGTTATTCAAAATATATTTACTCATTCACTTAAAACAAGAATATCTAGAAAGTAGTTTCAGAGTTTTAAAAATATTAAAAATAGAACTATTATATGATCCAGCAATCCCACTTCTGGGTATATATCCAAAGGATATGAAATCAGTAGGTTGAAGAGACATCTACACCCCCTTGATCCTTGCAGCATCATTCACAATAGCCAACAAATAAAGAAAATGTAGATTTTAAAATGTGGATAAAGAAAATCATATACATAACATGTATATACAGTATATACACACAAGGGAATACAATTTAGCCTTAAAAAAGGAGGAAATACTGTCCTTTGCTGTGACATGAATGAACCTGGAGGACATTTTGCTAAGTGAAGTAAAACAGGCACAGAAAGACACATACTCTATGATCTCACATGTGAAATCTAAAAAAGTCAAAGTCATGGAAGCAGAGAGTAGAATGGCGGTTGCCAGGGGCTGAGGGTTGGGGGAAAATCAGGAGATGTTGTTTAAAGAGCACAACATTTGGCTGGGCGCGGTGGCTCACGCATGTAATCCCAGCACCTTGGGTAGCCAAGCCAGGTGGATCACTTGAGGCAAGGAGTTGGAGACCAGCCTGACCAATATGGTGAAACCCCATCTCTACTAAATACATAAAAATTAGCAGAGCATGGTGGTGCATGCCTATAATCCCAGCTACTTGGGAGGCTGAGGCAGAAGAATCGCTCAAACCGGGGAGGCGAAGGTTGCGGTGAGCCGAGATCGTGCCATTGCACTCCAGCCTGGGCAATGACAGCAAAACTCCATCTCAAAAAAAAAAAAAAATAGAGTACAACCTTTCAGTTAGGATGAATAAGTTCTGGAGATCTATTACCCAGCACAGTGACTATAGTTAATAATAATGTGTTACACACATGAAAATTTTGACTAGATTAGATCTTAAATTTTCTCATCTCAAAAAAATATGTAAAGTGATGGATATGTTAAATAGCTTTATTTGTTTCGCAATGTGTATGTGTATATATATAAACATCACACAGTACACCATAAATATATTTAATTTTTGTCAATTACTCTTTAAACCTTAATAAAGTTGAGAAAACATTCTTTTTTAAAAAGTTTTGGATTAAAGTAGTGATAGATGGTTTTCACTTATTTCCCATCAAAAGTTTGTTTGAGCATTCTCCTTTCACAGGCACCATTTTGGCTCTGCCCTACTCGGATATAATAAGATTAATCACACTCAAGAGAATGCCTTTCAGGAGTTCAGAACTTTACAGGCTAGCAGGGTTTTGTGTTTTTTTTTTTTTTTTGAGATGGAGTCTTCTTGTGTCACCGAGACTGGAGTGCAATGGTATGATCTCAGCTAACTGCAACCCGCACCTCCCAGGTTCAAGTGATTCTCCTGTCTCAGCCTCCCGAGTAGCTGGGACTACAGGCATGTGCCACCATGCCTAGCTAATTTTTGTATTTTTAGTAGAGATAGGATTTCACCATGTTGGCCAGGCTGGTCTTGAACTCCTGACCTCAAGTGATCAATCTGCCTCTGCCTCCCAAAGTGCTGGGATTACAGGCGTCTGCCACCTTGCCCAGCCAGGGGGCAGTTTTTTTGTTTTTTTTTTGGTTTTTTTGTTTTTTTGAGATGGAGTCTCGCTCTGTCGCCCAGGCTGGAGTGCAGTGGTACAATCTCGGCTCACTGCAAACTCCGCCTCCCAGGTTCACAACATTCTCCTGCCTCAGCCTCCCGAGTAGCTGGGACTACAGGTGCCCGCCACCACGCCTGGCTAATTTTTTTTTTTTTTTTTTGAGACAGAGTCTCGCTCTGTCGCCCGGGCTGGAGTGCAGTGGCGCAATCTCGGCTCACTGCAAGCTCCGCCTCCCGGGTTCACGCCATTCTCCTGCCTCAGCCTCCGAGTAGCTGGGACTACAGGCGCCCGCCACCGCGCCCGGCTAATTTTTTGTATTTTTTAGTAGAGACGGGGTTTCACCGTGGTCTTTATCTCCTGACCTCGTGATCCGCCCGCCTTGGCCTCCCAAAGTGCTGGGATTAAAAGCGTGAGCCACCGCGCCCGGCCGCTTGGCTAATTTTTGTATTTTTTTTTTTTTTTTTAGTAGAGACGGGGTTTCACCGTGTTAGCCAGGATGGTCTTGATCTCCTGACCTCGTGATCCACCCACCTCGGCCTCCCAAAGTGCTGGGATTAAAGGCGTGAGCCACCACGCCTGGCCCGGGGGGGATTTGTTAATGCCACACAGACCCCAGATTTATTTCTCCACCTTTGTTCTTGCTCTCTCCAACATTTATTTAAAAACCACAAATTTGATTTAAGGCTTTCTTGCTTGAAACACTTAAAGTTCCCCATTATCTCACCATTTCATATTCCCTAGTATGGAATATAAATTCTTTCACAATCAGGAAGTTAATTCCCTCTAGGGATTCCCTGTTTCTTTTCTGCCCACATCCCCCATATTCCAAAACCCACTACTCTTCCACAGCTCAGCTCTGAGGTCATAAACTCTTCATGAAAGCCTTTTTGGAATCCTAGGTCTCAGTTAGATGACCCTCTCTGATTTCCCTTAGTACTTTTTATTTTCCCTACTATAGCACTTTCTGCATTACTGTTATTTATCTGTTATAATCTGAAGCCAGGCTTTGAATCCAGATTCAAATTATTTTCTGTGTGACATAACTTTTCTGTATCTCAGTTTCCTCACCTGCAGTGTAAAGAAAATCACAATATCTACATCATGGGTTTGTTGTGAGGATAAAATGAATTTATACGTAGAACAGGCTTCGAATGGCACCAGGCAAGCACTTTAAAGTGTTCGCTACTCACAGCAGTATTTATATGTCCTTATGCCACATTCCTACATAGGTGCTCTCGGTTTTCTTGTTTGTCTCCATTGTAGCAGCCTGTGAGCTATGTAGAGCCTGTGACCATGTCCTGTTTTTCCTTCTATTCCTCTCTCCAAGCACAGCCCAGGGTACCACGGTACATGGTAGAAGTTCAGAAAAGGTTTATTGAGTTAATGTAAACACAACTCTGATTTAATTTTTTAAGGAAAATTTGTATTATTTTAATTATTTTTACGTACAGAAAACTCAACAGTGTACATTTAACCCAGCTTAGTGGCAAGTTCTTGAGCGTTTGCCTTTTCGAGCTTGCCGGTGCAAGCCAGACTTGGGACCCAGGACATTGCCTCCCCAGTGACGGCGGATCTCATTGTATCTGTCGTTGTAATCAGTCCTGATAGCTCCCACTGGCTTAGCCAAAGCGCCTTTGTCTTCCCAGTTAACCTGTGTGAAGGCGACAGTGGTGCAGGTCTTCCTGTGGACTAGAAGTCCCAGTCTTCCCTCCCCCTTGATAATGCAGTAAGGGACCCGCATTTTACGACACAGGGCAGGCAAGAAGACAACCAGCTCGATGGGATCCATGTCCTGTGCAATCACACCGGCTGAGCTTTCTTGTTCTCTAGCAAGGTGGTGATGGTGGTAACTCCTGCTCGAAGGACAGGTGGTCTCTTAGTGGGGACATCCCCTTTGCCAGCAGCTTTCTTTTTGGCCAGGGCCAACAGCCTCTGTTGCTTCTCTTGCTTAGTTTCTGATCTGTACTTGTGGGCCAGCTGAAGTAGCAGAGCAGCTGTTTGGTGGTCCAGGGCCTGGGTGAACTGGTTACTCTCAGGAGGCACTTTCAGCCACTTACAGAGGATGGCTCTCTGCCACTGCAACCTGATATAGTGGGGCTATTTCACAAAGCTGGTTAGGTCTCTTTTGGGCTGAATGTCCTGTCCAATGGCAAAATTCTCAGGCCATTTCTCAAACAGGAGATTCACCACTTTCTTAACCTCCTGCTTCTTCATGACAGCGGGGCTGGAGCCACCTTCTTCCCCTTGGCCTTCTTTCCTTTCGGCAGGAGAAGACAGCCTGATTTAATTATTTTTAAAGGTGATAAATGTTGACAAGATTTGAAGTTTTGTTTTTTTTTTTAAAGAAAATCTTTATGTGATATATATATACACAATGGAATACTGTTTATCCATACAAAAATGGAATCCTGTCATTGGCAGTAACATGGATAGAACTGGAGGACATTATGTTAAGTGAAATAAGGCAGGAACCGAAAGTTAAACACAGATTGTTCTCACTCATATGTGGAAGCTAAAAAAAAAAAAGTTGATCTTATAGAAGTAAAAAGTAGAATAGGGTATACTAGAGGCTTGGAAGGGTAGAGGGAAGAGGAAAATAGGGAGAGATTTGTTAAAGAATACAAAATTGCAACTACATAGGAATAAATTATAGTGTTCTGTAGCATTGTAAGATGCCTATAGTTAACAATAATATTCAGTTTCAAATTGCTAGAAGGAGGATATTGAATGTTCACAACATAAAGAAGTGATAAATGTTTGAGATGATGAATACACTAATTACTCTGATCTAATTAATCACTGTATGTTATACCTGTCATATCACTATGTACTCCATAATATGTGCAATTATTTTTTTTTTTTTTCGAGACGGAGTCTCGCTCTGTCACCCAGGCTGGAGTGCAGTGGCGCAATCTCGGCTCACTGCAAGCTCCGCCTCCCGGGTTCACGCCATTCTCCTGCCTCGGCCTCTCCGAGTAGCTGGGACTACAGGCACCCGCCACCACGCCCGGCTAACTTTTTTTTGTATTTTTAGTAGAGACGGGGTTTCACCGTGGTCTTTATCTCCTGACCTCGTGATCCGCCCGCCTCGGCCTCCCAAAGTGCTGGGATTACAAGCGTGAGCCACCGCGCCCCGCCTTATGTGCAATTATTATGTGTCAACTTGAAAAGTTTAAACAAATAAAAAATTTTAAAAGAAAAACTTTAAAACTGAAAAATGTGAGCGGAACTAGATAACCCTCAGTGATTGGTTTTTTAATCTACATAATAGATCCAAAACAAAATGCTTCATGAGCCCCTCACTGGATTGCAATTGATGGCAGTGTGCAAAAAAGATTATGTGATTAATCAGAGATAATGTAATCAACCAGGGCAGTGTGCCCGCCCTCTCTTTCTGGAGTATAAAAGGAGTTGTGAGCAGCTTAGGTCACCATTTGGTGAGCCGAGGGTGAAGCTACCAAGGTTGAAGCGTTCGTTCTTCAGACAACTCTACCTGAGGAGGGTGAAGCTACAGAAGTTGAAGCATTCTTCAGATAACTCTACCTGAAGGAAGAACACTGCTACAGAGAGGGGTGAGTAGACCACACCAACTTTCATGGTAAAGGGCCTGTAAGAGCTCCTCGAGCCTTGGTTCGGGTGCATATGTGAATAGGAGGTTTGTTTTTAAACATTTCTAGAGTGTTATTTGTGTTGGGTTGGTTACTTTGTTTGTTTTTGAATCGAGATAGGGTCTCCCTCTGTTGCCCAGGCTGGAGTGCAGTGGCGTGATCTCAGCTCACTGCAGGCTTCACCTCCTGGGTTCAAGCAATTCTCCCAGACCCAGCCTCTGAGTAGCTGGGATTACAGGCATCTGCCACCATGCCCGTCTCATTTTTGTGCTTTTAGTAAAGACAGGGATTTCACCATGTTGGCCAGGCTGGTCTCAAACTACTGACCTCAGGGGTGATCCGCCTGCCTCGGCCTCCCCAAGTGTTTGGATTACATGCGTGAGCCACCGTGCCCAGCCCCATAATTTTTTTTTAAATAACCTTTATTTTTGCTTTGAGAATTTAATTGTACATACTTGACCACAATTACCTGGACCTCTTGGAAAATGTTGATAGGTTTTGTTTTATTTATGAAAGTATTGCAAGCCACTGTGGGTAATTTGTTGTTGTTTTGAGATGGAGTCTCCCTCTGTTGCCCAGGCTGGAGCACAGTTGCTCAATCTCTGCTCACTGCAACCTCTGCTTTCCAGGTTCAAGTGATTCTCCTGCCTCAGCCTCCGAAATAGCTGGGACTACAGGTGTGCGCCACCACACCTGGCTAGTTTTTGTATTTTTAGTAGAGACAGAGTTTCACCATGTAGGCCAGGCTGGTCTCAAATTCCTGACCTCAGGTGATCCGCCTGTCTCAGCCTCCTAAAGTGCTGGGATTACAGGCATGAGCCACTGCACCCAGCCGCTGTGGGTAATTTGGACAACAACAACAAAAAATAGAAAATAGAAAATAAAACGTCCACAATTCATACTGATTCACAAATAGTCACAATATGCATTTTCACTTACTTCTTTCCAGGCTTTTTTCCCATGTACAAATATTTTGTCTCAAAACTAGGACTCTGTCATATTAAGTTCATTTTTTTTATTTTTTTATTATACTTTAAGTCTAGAGTACATGTGCACAATGTGCAGGTTTGTTACATATGTATCCATGTGCCATGTTGGTGTGCTGCACCCATTAACTTGTTATTTACATTAGGTATATCTCCTAATGCTGTCCCTCCCCCCTCCCCCACCCCACAACAGGTCCCGGTGTGTGATGTTCTCCTTCCTGTGTCCAAGTGTTCTCATTGTTCAATTCCCAATTCCCACCTATGAATGAGAACATGTGGTGTTTGGTTTTTGTCCTTGTGATAGTTTGCTGAGAATGATGGTTTCCAGCTTCATCCATGTCCCTACAAAGGACATGAACTCATCATTTTTCATGGCTGCATAGTATTCTATGGTGTATGTGTGCCACATTTTCTTAATCCAGTCTATCATTGTTGGACATTTGGGTTGGTTCCAAGTCTTTGCTATTGTGAATAGTGCCGCAATAAACATACGTGTGCATGTGTCTTTATAGCAGACTGATTTATAATCCTTTGGGTATATACCCCGTAATGGGATTGCTGGGTCAAATGGTATTTCCAGTTCTAGATCCCTGAGGAATCGCCACACTGACTTCCACAATGGTTGAACTAGTTTACAGTCCCACCAACAGTGTAAAAAGTGTTCCTATTTCTCCACATCCTCTCCAGCACCTGTTATTTCCTGACTTTTTAATGATTGGCATTCTAACTGGTGTGAGATGGTATCTCATTGTGGTTTTGATTTGCACTTCTCTGATGGCCAGTGACGATGAGCATTTTTTCATGTGTCTGTTGTCTGCATAAATGTCTTCTTTAGAGAAGTGTCTGTTCATATCCTTTGCTCACTTTTTGATGGGGTTGTTTGTTTATTTCTTGTAAATTTGTTTGAGTTCTTTGTAGATTCTGGATATTAGCCCTTTGTCAGATGAGTAGGTTGCAAAATTTTTCTCCCATTCTATAGGTTGCCTGTTCACTCTGATGGTAGTTTCTTTTGCTGTGCAGAAGCTCTTTAGTTTAATTAGATCCCATTTGTCAATTTTGGCTTTCGTTGCCATTGCTTTTGGTGTTTTAGACATGAAGTCCTTGCCCATGCCTATGTCCTGAATGGTATTGCCTAGGTTTTCTTCTAGGATTTTTATGGTTTTAGGTCTCACATGTAAGTCTTTAATCCATCTTGAATTAATTTTTGTATAAGGTGTAAGGAAGGGATCCAGTTTCAGCTTTCTACATATGGCTAGCCAGTTTTCCCAGCACCATTAAATAGGGAATCCTTTCCTCATTGCTTGTTTTTGTCAAGTTTGTCAAAGACCAGATGGTTGTAGATGTGTGGTATTATTTCTGAGGGCTCTGTTCTGTTCCATTCGTCTGTATCTCTGTTTTGGTACCAGTACCATGCTGTTTTGGTTACTGTAGCCTTGTAGTATAGTTTGAAGTCAGTTCATTATTTTTAACATTGTTTTATGATCATAACCTTTTTTTAATGAATATTCTTGGGAACTATGATGTAGGTATTTGCACAAGAGTCTTCATACACATGTACCAGAACTGTATTTAACTTGTCACCAGTTGCAAATTAGTACAGAGAATGTATATCTGTGTATATTGATTATATTCAAACCATTGTTTCCTCCAAAGTATACAATTCAAATTTGAACTACAAATTTTGCCTCATCAAATAAGTCCCCAGTAATTGTGTGATACAGCTTAGTTTAACGTAATCTGTTGATGATGTCAAAGCTCTGCTTTTAACACAAGGCTGAAATTTTGTACCCCAAACCATGCTTCAGGACCATGAAGTAACAGGATGCTGTTAGCGACTCGGGTTCACATAGAATCTCCTGTGGTCACTGAATGATTTTCACACATAATTTTGGTCTCCATGACTGTCGTGTTCAGTAGTGAAAGCCAAAGGTCAATATGCTTCCTCCTTATAAATAACCAGTTACATGGGTGGCCTAAAAATAAAGAAGTTCTTGGCCAAGACAGGTTAATGAAGGCCAGTTTGGTATCCTGTCATGCAGTATAGCTATTTTAGTGTCTCAGTGTAGCTAATTTGTCAGCCTTCCCTGGACATTAGCACATATTTAGATCTTGATGTTCTAACTAATGAATGACAGCTAAGGAATGCGTAGCTTCCTGGTAAAGAATTGATTGCATTATCACTGATTAGGTTGGGGGAATTGGAATTTAGTATCTTTGTGTATAGGAGCAGGAAAGGTACACTATGATTTAAAATTCACTGAAGGATTGTAGGAGAAGAGAAAGGAAGAGGAAATTGTGGCAGGAACATAACCAAACTAAACAAAACCATTGCCCAGCCTGGGATTATAATTGTAATGGAGTACAATTAACGTATTTGAGTCAGGTTATTCAAAAGGTTATGGCTACAGTAGTTTAATACAGAAAATACGAAAGAAAAATAGCAGGGCATCAAAGTTAGTGATATCAGTCAGCCTTATTTTAAGAGGCTTATAACCACACCTGAAAATTTCCAATTACCAGTCTAGAAATTTCCATAGCCATTGACTATATCTGAGGAGGGGAGGAGTAATTCAGTGCTTTAATTTAAATTTAAAAACATTCAGAAGACTGAAAGCACAAATATTCAAAGTAACAGATGGTAGCCTCCTCTCAGAGGCAATAAAAAGACTTTACAATCCTCACCAGAAGTGTATTTAGTTATAATTTAGTTTTGCAGTTTCTTTTTAAGTATATTCCATTACAGTAGGAATTTTCTCTATTCTTATCAAGCTTCTGGTCTCTCTTAAACCTCAAAGCATATGAAAAGCATTCTATTCATGTTCTTTTATCATAATACTGGGAGCATCTTGTCCAGAACTTGACCAGAAATTCTTATACACTTTCTTCTAGACTGTAGTCCCAAATCCTTAGAAGACTGTTTCAAGGGCTTTACCTCCACTCCCACATTACAGCCTTCCAGGCTGAATTAGGTATCTCTTCTCAGCCTTCCCACAGCACACAATAAGGAACATCTATTATATAATTTAGGCCGGGTGCGGTGGCTCACGCCTGTAATCCCAGCACTTTGGGAGGCCAAGGTGGGTAGATCACTTGAGGTCAGGAGTTCAAGACCAGCCTGGCCAACATGGTGAAACCCGTCTCTACTAAAAATACAAAATTTAGACACGGTGGCCTGTAGTCCCAGCTACTGGAGAGGCTGAGGCACAAGAGTTCCTTGAACCAGGGAGGCAGAGGTTGCAGTGAGCTGAAATCGCACCACCACACTCTAGCCCGGGTGACAGAGTGAAAGTCTGTCTCAAAAAGAAGGAACAATTTATCAAGCTGTATTGTCACTGTTTACATATGGGTCCCTTTTGGGGACAATCTTACTCTTATTTATGTTTGTATATCCACCTCTTAGGCAATGCTGGTGTATAGCAGATTTTCACAGAAATTATGTCAGAATCGTACAAAGAGACAATTGTGTTTTTAGTAGCAATGTCGGAAGTTCTGAAGCACATGGTATGGTTTCTGTTAACATGTGGTTGATATCAGAACACAGCCAAGCAAAGCAGCAATTATTCCATGTATTCCTGGAAGACTCACACCTCGATTTCTTTTCATCTTTCCACTCCCAAAACAATTATTGTTCATTTCTGGTAATATAAGAACAGTGCTAACTGATCCTTCCTTCTTCAAAGAAGATCTAGTTGGCTCAGCAAAGAAAATGAGTTCTGTAGATCTTTAGCGGCTACCCTGAGTAGAGGTACATGACTCTCCAGGGCAAATATTTCCACCATTAGAGGATTAAGTCAGATTTTTAGAATGAAACAAGGACCTTTGGAGAGTTCCCTGGAAATTAGAATATTTAATAATTCAATATTGTTGTCACAGTCATTAGATTAGATCTAGATTAATAGGAAGGAAAATCCTTGAAATTGCTGATGGCCAAAAAGTATCTCCCTTTCTCCAGCGTCTTCGGTTATCCATTTGTATAAATGGCAGGAGGCCTGGGTTACCAGAAGTATTGCTACTGCCAGTGTAGCTGCTGCTGCAATCATAGTTCTTGGCACCACAAAAAATCTCTGTGCCTATTGTAGTAGTTATGGAGGATTTTGTCTCCCTGAGTGACATATCAACTTTCTATTACCAAAGGCATACATCCACTCTGTCTAGCAATGGTGAGTCAACAGAAAGTATGCAATTCACTTCTCAATTAAACTTTTTTTTTTTTGAGACGGAGTCTCGCTCTGTCACCCAGGCTGGAGTGCACTGGCGTGATCCCGGCTCACTGCAACTTCTGCCTCCCCAGTTCAAGCGATTCTCCTGCCTCAGCCTCCCAAGTAGCTGGAATTACAGGTGTGTACCAGAATATCCAGCTAATTTTTGCATTTTTAGTAGAGACAGGGTTTCGCTATGTTGGCCAGGCTGACGAACTCCTGGCCTCAAGTGATCTGCCTGCCTCAGCTTCCCAAAGTGCTGGGATTACAGGAGTGAGCCACCGTACCTGGCCTCAATTAAACTTTAATATTATTCAGCCTTTCTTTGGTATAACACAATAAAGACAATAGAAATATTTTCCCTGAATTTCCAAAAAAATTACTCCAGTTTTCAAGTTCACATTTTGCAAATCTAAAAATCTAATCACCCTAATACGAGAAAACAGTTTATTTTCTTAATTTAAAAAATTTTTTTACTGTGATCTATTTATTTTGAGACAGGCTCTTGCTTTGTTGCCCAGACTGAAGTGCAGTGCCGCAATCACAGCTAACTGCAGCTCTTCGTCTGAGCCTCAAGGGTTCCTCCTGCCTCAGCCTCCAGAGTAGCTAGGAATACAGGTGTATAACACCAAACTTGGTTTTTTTTTTTTCTTGCCTTTTTTTTTTTTCTTTTTTTGTAGAGACGAGGTCTCACTATGTTGCTCAGGCTGGTCTCAAGCTCCTGGGCTCAAACGATCCTGCCATCTTGGCCTCCCAAAGTGCTGGGATTACAGGCATGAGCCACTATGCCCTGCCTAGTAAAACAACTTAAGATATTATGGCAAACTTGCCCTAGGTGTGCCTTGTTAGGTATTTTCTCAGGGCGTGGTTTCTGTATGCCTCATAATGCATAATGGGAGGATGATACCACAGGGGAAGTTAAGTCTAAAATTCTCTGAGCAAAGGCTTTGCCAAAAAGATCAGCATGTCACTATCACTTTGGGTGAATCTGTACTACATCAATAATTTATTCCTGAGTCACTGATACTGCTTGTCAGTTCTTGTTAATCATTTCAAAGAATAAAAAGTATGATTATTCTAAACAGTAACATAAAAGTGAGTTGTTCATCGACTTTTACAAGAAATGCCCAAATATAACAAGCAGAAATTAGTAAACAATCTGTAGCACTTAGGTGATACTATCCAAGATAAACCCATCTAATACCATCATCACTTCTTGATTTCATCCTCTAATCTCATTGTCTGCTACCAGATCCTATTTCTCGGGGCTTCTGTTTTCTACCAAACACTGGCGCAGTCATCCAAACATCCTGAAATCAAGCATGAAACAATAATAGCATGAAATATGCTAGTTTCTTATTAAATACTTATTATGTGCCAAGTACTGTGTTAAGCACAGGGAAATTAATAGAACACAGCCTTTGCCTTGGAATTCTTCAAAGGGTATGAGGGAGATAGATGACATTTAAAAAATGATTATCATCATGGGATGAATGCTGCAATAGAGGTATTTGCAAGGTACAATGGAAGTACAGGGAATGGAATACCTGTGTTGATGAGGAAGTCAGGAAAATTTAATTTAAAAATTAATATTAGGTGTGGGCATGGCGGCTCATGCCTGTAATCCCAGAACTTTGGGAATCCAATGCGGGTGGATCACCTGAGGTCAGGAGTTTGAGACCAGCCTGGCCAACATGGTGAAACCCTGTCTCTACTAAAAATACAAAAATTATCTGGTGTAGTGTGCGTGCCTGCAATCCCAGCTACTCAGGAGGCTGAGGCATGAGAACCACCCCATGTGTATATATATATATATATATATGGAGGTTGCAGTGAGTCGAGATCGCACCACTACACTCCAGCCTGGGCTACAGAGTGAAACTCCGTTTCATAAAAATAAAAATATAAATTAATATTAGGTTTTAGGGGAAGTAGTAAGAGAACATTCCAGGTAAAAGGAATTGCAGATACAAAGCCATGGAGGTCTGAGAAAGTGTGGCATCTATGTTAGAAATCACAGTTGGTTTCAAACATCTGGAAAGCGTAATGGAGTGGAGCAGGAGGCAGGGCTATAAGGCAGTCATGATCTTCTTGAAGGCTCTTAAATATCTTGCGAAAGAGTTTGGACTTTATCTAAAAGTCAGTGTAGGATCATTGGAGGATTTTGAGAAAGAGGATAGCAAGATCAGATATGCATTTTTTAAAATGATACTGAACATACGCTTTTTTTTTTTTTTGAGATGGAGTCTTGCTCTGTCACCCAGGCTGGAGTGCAGGGGTGCGATCTCGGCTCACTGCAACCTCTGCCTCCTGGGTTCAAGCAATTCTCTTGCTGGGACTACAGGCACCCGCCACCATGCCTGGCTAATTTTTGTATTTTTAGTAGAGATGGGGTTTCACCATATTGGCCAGGCTGGTCTCGAACTCCTGACCTTGTGATCCACCTGCCTCGGCCTCCCAAAGTGCTGGGATTACAGGCGTGAGCCACCGTGCCTGGCCACATATGCATTTTTTAAATGCAGGGTGGATTAGATGGGACAAGACAAGTCATTGAATTAAGTTATTGCAATACAACTCAGAAAATATTGTGGAAGGAAGTAAAAGGGGGGGAGGGAGGGATGGAGGAGAGAAGGAAGCAGGGAAGGAAAGAAGGAACAAATGAACAAATAAGGCTTTTGACAGTAAAAAATTAGATGGAGGGGGACAATCTCTGAGCCACTGCTCTCCAGACTCAATAGAATGTGGTAGCCAGTCAGACAGAAAAGAAGAAAAGGGAGGAGTCTAGTAAGACTGCCACATCTGTGGCTTGAGCACCTGAGGGACAAAGGTTCCAGTCACTGTCTCATGATAACAGTAAAATGAATAGGTCTCATGGGGGAAGAGAGATCATTGGCTCAGCCTAAGCCATGTTGAATATGAGGTGCCTCAGTTCATCCCATGGAAATATAAATACATCCAGAGCTCAGAAGAGAAGACTTTACTGGAAGCACATCTTAGAGTCATCTTTGAATGTTTGGAAGTTGAGACCAAAGAAGTCCTCTAAGCAAGTCTGAAATTGTAAAGTGTATAAGAATGGCAGAGAAAGAATAGGAAATATTCTTTAAAATACCAACACCTATAGGGCAGGGAGGCAGAGGAAGGCAAGCCATCCCAGGGGCCCCCATAAGAGAGTTTCAAGAAAGAAATAAAGATATGGAATGAGTTTCCTCATCTGTCAAGTAGGATTGTTGTAAGAGTTAGATAATGCTCCTGAAGTGTCTATTACAATGCCTGCACATAGTAAGCACTGAATAAATGTTGAAGGGTGATTAGCTTTAAACAGGACATATCGAAGGCCATAAGGATGGCTTGACTGTATGGAGGCATGAAGGATAGATCATTTTGCTCACTCTGCTCCCCTTATCAGTCAACAGAACACTGGAGAGATGAATCACTGATGTTCACTATGTCCATAGCGGGAAATTAACAAGTCTGACTTCACCAAAATCAGTTCATATTTACAAATAACATGCTAATGAGGAAAAATATCGTATAAATACTCCCTTGTAACAAAGATTATTAAAGCTGTTCTACATTAATTAAAAGGATCACAATATAATGATACTTGTAAACAGCAGGGACTTAAGTGGAGTTATTTGGGGGAAGTGATAGTGTATGAAGCTATTTGACAGTTTCATTTCCATCCTTACTTGTAAAAACAGCAAATTTACTTTTCACAATGAACACCAAATAAAAGAAAAACGGCTTAAACGCAGCAAAAAAAAATCATTTGGTTTAAAAAATGAATTTCACGGCCAGGTGCGGTGGCTCACACCTGTAATCCCAGCACTTTAGGAGGCCGAGGTGGGCAGATCATGAGGTCAGGAGATGGAGACCATCCTGGCCAACATGGTGAAACCCTGTCTCTACTAAAAATACAAAAATTAGCCAGGCATGGTGGTGTATGCCTGTAATCCCAGCTACTCAGGAGGCTGAGGCAGGAGAATCACTGGAACCCAGGAGGCAGAGGTTGCAGTGAGCCAAGATTGCGCCACTGCACTCCAGCCAGGGTGACAGAATGAGACTCTGTCTCAAAAGAGAAAAAAAAAAAATGAATTTCACAGCCAGGCATGGTTGCTCATGCATATAATACTAGGACTTTGGGAGTCTGAGGCAGGTTTGCCCAGGCTGGTTTCGAAATCCTGGGCTCGAGCAATCCTCCTGCCTTGGCCTCCCAAAGTGCTGGAATTACAGGGGTGATTCACCGTGCCTGGCCAGAATAGTGTTTTTTCTTGACAACAGCAACCCAGGATGGACATACCAGGAATATATAATATTGTGGAAGATCACGAAATGGCCTCATTTATGAAAGACTAAGGAAGGTACCCTATGGTAACGCATTTCATAACATATCTAACCAATTTCCATAGTTTTCATCATTTACAATAGTGCCTCTCAATAAAAATGAATTACTTGAAAAGTGAAAAGTACCAGCCTGGCAAATATGGGGAACCCCGTCTCTACTAAAATACAAAAATTAGCGGGGTGTGGTGGCAAGCGCCTATAATCCCAGCTACTTGGGAGGCTGAGGCAGGAGAATCACTTGAACCCAGGCAGCAGAGGTTAAAGTGAGCTGAGATCACGCCATTGCACTCCAGCCTGGGTGACAAGAGCAAGACTCCGTCTCAAAAAAAAAAAAAGAAAGAAAGAAAAGAAAAGTGAAAAGTAAAAAACAAAATGCAAAGCCTTTTTTTTTTCTTGAGACAGAGTCTCATTCTGTTGCCCAGGCTGGAAGGCAGTGCACATGATCTAGACTCACTGCAACCTCTGCCTCCCGAGTTCAAATGATTCTCCTGCCTCAGCCACCCTAGCTGGCATTACAGGCATGTGCCACCATGGGCCACTAATTTGTGTATTTTTTTTAAGTAAAGATGGGTTTTTGCCATGTTGGCCAGGCTGGTCTCGAACTCCTGACCTCAGGTGATCTGCCCACCTCAGCCTCCCAAAATGCTGGGATTACAGGTGTGAGCCACCGCACCCAGCCACAAAGCCTAATTTTTGAAATTAAGTTCAATAGAAATAAAGTTACCCTGTCAAATCGCTGTAAAGGTTTTTAAATGCTTGCTCTCAGTTTCTATGCTTATCTCCTCTCAGACCAGTAACAGTTCGTAGATTGGCACCAGTTCACAGACTACACTTAGAGTAGCATTAGTCTAGGGAAAAACTGCTCTTGAAGTAGCCATCAGAATGAAAAGGAAGGGCAGATTTTCAGTAAAGTATTGCATAATCATATTTTATGATTCACTTTTACTAAACTCATGGAAGGATGAAATATAAGCCCAAATGCCAGTGCATTTGTAATGGAATAATTCCTTTACAGGATCAGAACATGTAGGAAGCCAAATTAATAATTGAAAGCTTGTTTGTTTAGCAAAGAACCAGAGCATAAGAAAGTAAATAACCTTAAGGGATATTTCAAGGCCATGAGTACAGCCTAACAGAGTGATAGAAGCAGGGACTCTTGCAGTTAAGCCACTGGGATTTGAATTCCAGCTGCATCACATAATACTTGTATGACCCTAAGCTTTCTGAGGCTGCATGTCCTGAGTTTTATAATGGGGGTAATATCAATCTGGAGAGATTTATGAAAGGATTAATATAGTGCTTAATACAATACCCAACACACAGTAAGCACTCAATAAATGTCAGTCAATGTTATTAATACTATCCCATAATAAGGTATGTTTCTACAACAACCAGCATGTTCAGTACAGATTCAATGCCTCTTCCCTAGACAGTGCCTGATAAACACTGACAACCTTCGTAACTTTAGACCTTTCTATTCTGTGTACCCAGCCGTCATCTTCCTTCTGTTCTCACAATCTTCCTCTGGGCAGATAAAATAAAATTGATTTTGTTTCCGCTTACACATTCCAGGGCAGCTTCCCTTAGGTTATACCCAAGTCACCTTGGGTTTTAGATGTTTCCAAACGTTTAGAGGCGATTTCTTGGTTTATAGCCACAAACATGATATATAAACAACTTTAATTTCCCAGGGAGCTTCTCACTGGTTGGGCATTATATTCTCACATTTGATGGCAAATAAATACACATTGAAAGTAAATTATAATCAGATTAACTATCCAAGAACATGGAATCAGAATGAAAGTGATTATAAAGTTTTTGACAGCTGCTGTCAGGTTAGGATAACCTGGTGCTTCTATCTCTGCTGCAGAGAGTACAATAAGGCTACAGACCTATCGGTGCAACCTCTTTGAGCATTTATCTGAAATGATTTTTCCCCAACTGTAAGAGTATCATTTTTGGAAAAAAAAATACAAAATATAGGAAGTTATAAATAAAAAACTGTTTATCATCACATCACCCAGTGACACCCATAAAGTATTTAAATGTCAGTTATTACCTGTTAACATTTTAGTTTATTTCTTTCTATTTTTTATAGCATTTCTTTTTATTTAACATTACAATTATTTAATTATGTTAAAGACATTAAGGTATTTTCTTTCTCTTTTTTTTTTTTTTTTGAGACAGAGTTTCACTCTTGTTTTCCAGGCTGGAGTGCAATGGCGCGGTCTCGGCTCACCACAACCTCCGCCTCCCGGGTTCAAGTGATTATTCTGCCTCAGCCTCCCGAGTAGCTGGGATTACAGGCACCTGCCACCACACCCAGCTAATTTTTTATTTTTAGTAGAGACAGCGTTTCTCCATGTTGGTCAGGCTGGTCTCGAACTCCCGACCTCAAGCGATCCAACTGTCTTGGCCTCCCAAAGTGCTGGGATTACAGGCGTGAGCCACTGTGCCCGGCAAGATACTTTTAATATCCGAAAAGTATTTCATTATATAGATACTTCAAGTGACATCACCCACTAGGAGTTGATTTTTTAACTAATTTCTATCTCAGAGTCTGAGTATTCTAACAAATTCAACAAAACAGTGCAAATATGTGTTTAGCACATAGCTTGGAAAACAATAAGAGCACAATAAATTTTAGCTGTTCTTGCTGTTATTGTAATCTATCAAGAGTTTAATTGTTCTCTTAATACCTAAATATATAATTTTTAGGAATCCTGCTGCTATATTCTCAAAACCCTCAGAAATAGTGTCTTTCTCTAAGCATACTTTGAGTGCCTTTATTTATTTTAAGTTTCTGGTTTATTCCTTACAAACGTATTGCTAATGAAAATGTGAAATTATGGAACTTTTCATCAGTGTGCCTATACATTCAGCACCATAGCATAAAATAGGCTCAAAACCATGGCCTTAGATCTCTGTCTGGCCTTTGACAGTTTTTGGAGGCAGTGTGGCATTTTGCGATGGGAATCTTCTCCATTTATTTCCATATTTCTAGTCCCTCCACTTTCCTCTGCCTCCACTGCCCTGATCACAGTCAACACCAACATTGTCTTCCACTTGACAAGGCAGGAATCTCAAGTGTTTCACCCTGTTAAAATAATTCTACTCTAGGGCCTTCTCCAGTCCATTCTCCACAAAACAGAAAAACAATTTTCTTAAAACACATTTCCTGATATGTGGTGTGATTCACTGTCAGCAAAATAAATCCAAATTCTTTCCATGGCCTACAAGGTCCTGCGTGATCCAGTCCCTGCTAGATGTCCAGGCTTATTTCCTTCCCTTGTATTGCTGCAGTCCCTCAGGTCTTCCAACTTAAGTACCAACCAGACTCCCACCTGAAATCCTGTGTTGTCATTTCCTCCACCAAAAATATCTCTCTTCCTCCCCCTCTTTTTGTGATTCATTCTCATCATTTAGATCTGGATCTCCTGGGAGACACCACCCCTGACTTCACTGTCTAAAGTAAGTCACCCCAGCCATTCTGTTGACCTCCTTCACAGCACAGATTATAAATATATTCTATGCTTATTTACTTGTTATTTTCTCTCTTTTCTCACCTGTATATAAATTTCATTGGGGCAGAAAACATGTTTATGTTGTTCATAAGATAGCAGAGTGCCTGGCATATGCTAGGCATTTAACACATGTGTTGGGGGAGGAGGGAAGGTTGACAGCCACAGCTACGGATATAGGTGAAAACCCCAAGGAAAGTGGAAAGTGAGTCCAGGAGGCCCTAGGACAAAACTCCACTGAACACCATTGTTAACGGGATTGAGAGACTAAGAACCCTGCAAAGAAAACTTAGAAAAACTGGGAATAGGATGCCCTAATAGAATTTTATGTGGGAAAGTAATATGATAGTATCCAAATAAATAGTGGTTGAGTATTTACTATGTGCATTAATATGTCTAAGGGTTAAAGAAATACATTATAGGACAACTATATTTAATGGTGGCTCACACCTGTAATCCCAGCACTTTGGGAGGCCAAGGCAGGCGGATCATTTGAGATCAGGAGTTCAAGACCAGCCTGGCCAACATGGAGAAACCCCATCTCTACTAAAAATACAAAACTTAGCCGGGTGTGGTGGCAGGTGCCTGGTAATCCTAGCTGCTTGGGAGGCTGAGGCAGGAGAATCACTTGAACCCGGGAGACGGAGGTTGCAGTTAGCCAAGATTGCGCCACTGCACTCCAGCCTGGGTGACAGAGAGAGACTCTGTCTCAAAAAAAAAAAAAAAAAGAGAGAAATTTCAAAAGGCTTCTATACTCATTTTCTCTTATGTTCAGTATCTTCCAACCATGAATGGAACTATAGAAATACACAAAGATAGCAATGTTTGTTGAACATCCCCAGTTAAAAAGCAACTGTGTTAGGATAAGAAAAAAGCATGACTATTGTAGCTTTTGTTAAATAAATGTTGTTATGCTTGCAGGAAATTGTTCAACAACTTTTCTCCTTATGTAAGGCCTGCCCCAGTAATGCTGCTTAGGTCAGTGTCTGTCTGGATTATCTGCAGCCTAAATGCCAACTCTGTAAATTAAACCTGTCAAGTGACAGCTTTGCCATAGCATGCATATCCAACCTTTAAAATTTATTTATACTCCATTCCCTTTCTCTAGCCAGATTAAATTCTCCTTTCCTAAGCTATTTTTGCCTCAGTTCAGACTGTGGCATAATTCAACATGTTCTAAACAACCACATGGAGACTGTGGCATTCCTGATTTTCAATTCCCAAATGATTTTTATTCAGGCTATAGAATAGCAACAGAAATTTCCCCAAATTTACTAAAATAAGAAGAGTCTTCTCAAACTAGATTCCTCCAGGTACCAGTAGGCAAAGCAGTCATGAGTTATTGATAGATTCATAATAAGTCCTTTATTAGTCCCCCAAGGAAATGGTGCCTTTCAGCATGCAAATGAAAAGTATTCTCTTACTAATCAATCTGTCCATCATTACTTTTTTGTTTTTCCTTGAGAGAGAGGGTCTTTGGTCTGTTGCCCTAGATGGAGTGCCGTGGCATGATCACAGCTCACTGCAGCTCTAAACTCCTGGGCTCAAGCAATCCTCCCGCCTCAACCTCCCAGGGAGCTACAACTACAGGAATGCACCATCATGCCCAGATAATTTTTTTTTTTTTTTTTGTAGAGACAGGGTCTGACTGTGTTGCCCAGGCTGTGTCTGTCACATCTTAATATGCACACTACGCTCCTACAGAAGTAAATACTATATTAAGCGGCAGAATTACTAATGTGAATACACATTCTCATTTGATTTGGAGACTACCTAGGCAACTTTCAGGTTTATATTTAAATTGATTACACTTAGACATGAAAAATAAAGAGACAGAGAATGGGCATAATAGAGATTGATTCAAGAGAATTGTTTCTTAAAAAAGACTTTAAAAAAAAGTTGTTCAAAACTGCCTTAATCAGTTTTACAGAGAAAATATTACCTCAAATGGTTTGATTTGATGACTTGATGTTACTTCTGATCTAGCAGGATTCATTTATTAATATAAATATTTACATCTGTAGTACCCTCCTAGGTAGGTGACTGTTTCTATATGTCTGACTCAACAAAACACAGTAGCCCACAGGCAGCTACTTGCCTTTGGACTTTGTCCTTAGGCCAGATTCCTTAAAAGGCTTGTCGTGACAAGCTTATTTGCTCATTGGAAATTTCTGTGTCTAAATTTCCCACAGAAATTAGGATGTAGCACTGCTACAGCATTTTGATTATTCATCAAAACTTATTCAAAAGACTTTTGGTTAAAACTTTAAATCAATGTCTTAAGGAAGAAAATTAAGTCACTTTTTAATATAGAGCATGTTTTAGTTTTGAACAATATTTAAGCACTGCAAATTATATATTCATAGAGATTTAAGCATAGGCATACCTTGGAGATATTGCAAGTTCAGCTCCAGACCACCACAATAAAACAAATATTACAATAAAGGAAGCCACATGCATTTTTTGGTTCCTATTTACACTATATTATTGTCTGTTAAGTGTGCATAGCACTATGTCTACAAAATGTACATACCTGTTTTGTCCCACTGAACCCATAACTGGAGTTGCCTTAAAAGCAGCAGCAGGAGAATTCCTACAAGAGAGTACCCCAAACCATTTGGAGACAGGGCTGGTTTGAGATTTCAAAGAAAGAAGCTCTAAATGCCAGAGTGATCAGTCCAAAACATTTATTAAAGGAACTTGCAGGGTGTTGCAATGTATCATTGTGATGGACAGCAAGAGAAAAGGGATGTTTTACCCACATAAGTCTGTAGCCAGGGGGTGAGGGGATGGAGTTTACATGAAAATTTAAGGAATTCGGCTCAGGGTCGGGGTCAGTTTCTTTCCAGTAAACCAAGACACTATTATCAGTCCCTGGGAATGTTCAAGCTGGTTTGGGTTCAAGCCAGCTGAGGAGAACCTATGGCTACGGCTGGCTGGGTCACTGTGATTTTGGTCAGGACACAGAAAGTAAGTGGGGAAAACGGGTACCCTAGAATACCTTAATTTAGAAATACTTTTGCTAAAAAATGCCAACAATCATCTGAGCCTTCAGCAAGTCATAATCTTTGCTGCTGGAGAATCCTGCCTCAATGATGATGGCAGCTGACTGATCAGGGAGGTAGTTGCTGAAGGTTAAGGTGGCTGTGGCAATTTCTTAAAATAAGACAATGGAGTTTGCTGCATTGATGACTCCACAAAAATTTCCTCTGTAGCAGGCAGTGCTGTTTGATAGTATTTTATACACAAGAGAACTCCTTTCAAAGTTGTAGCCCACTGCTTTATCAGCTAAGTTTATGTGATATTCTAAATCCTTTATCATTTCAACAATGCTCACAGCATCTTCACCAGCAGTAGATTCTATCTCAAGAAACCATTCTCCTTTCTCCTTCATAAGAAGCAACTCCTCATTCATTCAAGTTTGATCATAAGATTGCAGCGATTTAGTCAACTCTTCAGACTCTGTTTCTAACTCAAATTATCTTGCTATTTTCACCATATCTGTAGTGATTTCCTCCACTGAAGTCTTGAATGCCCTCAAGGTCATCCATGAGAGTTGGAGTTAACTTCTTTCAAACTCCTGTTCATGCTGATACTTTTACCTCCTCTCATGAATGTTCTTAATGGCATCTGGAATCCTTTCCAGAAGGTTTTTGGTTTACTTTGCTTAGATCCATCAGAGGAATCACCATCTACGGCAACTTGTAACCTTATGAAATGTACTTCTTAAATATTAAAACCTGAAAGTCAAAATTATTCCTTGATCCATGGGTTGCAGAATGGATGCTGTGTTAGAAGGCATGAAAACAATATTAATCTCCTTGTACATCTCCATCAGAGCCTTTCAGTGACCATGTGCATTGTCAAAATCTGTTATTTAGTGTAGCCACCTTCATCAATGTTCTTGGCTAAATCTTCTCAATAACTTGCTGCAGCTTCTCCATCAGCACTTACTGCTTCACCTTTCATTTTTATGTTAGGGAGAGGGCTTCTACTCTTAAACCTCATGAATCCACCTCTGCTGTCTTCAAACTTTTCTTCTACAACTTCCTCACCTCTCTCGGCCTTCATAAAAATGAAGAGAGTTAAGGCCTTGCTCTGAATTAGGCTTTGACTTAAGAGAATGCTGTGGCTGATTTTCTATCCAGAACTCTAAAACTTTCTCCCTATCAACAATGAGGCTGTTTCACTTTCTTATCATTCCTGTGTTCACTGGAGTGGCACTTTTAATTTCCTTCAAGAGCTTTTCCTTGGCATTCACAACTTGACTGTTTTGGGTATGAGGCCTAGTTTTCAGCCTGTCTCTGCTTTCAACTTGCCTTACTCAGCTTAATCATTTTTAGCTTTGATTTAAAGTGAGAGATTAATGACTCTTCCTTTCTCTTGAACACTTAGAGGTCGTTGTAGGGTTATTAATTGGCCTAATTTCAGTATTGCGGCGTCTCACTGAGGGATTGGCCGATGAGCGGAGCAGTCAGAATATATACAACATTTATCGAATAAGTTTGCCATCTTAAATGGGTACAGTTTGTGGTGGCCCAAAACAATTCCAATAGCAACATCAAAGATCACTGTTCACAAATTGCCATAACGAATGCAATAATAATTTAAAAGTTTGAAATATTGGGAGAATTACCAAGATGTAACACAGAGACATGAAATGAGCACATGCTACTGGAAAAATGGCTCTGATAGACTTGCTTGACAAAAAGCTGTCACAAACCATCATTTTGTTAAAAAAAAGAAAAACAGTATTTGCAAAGCACAATAAATGAAGGTATGCCTGTATACTACATATTTATTTTTAATAATCATACAAGAAAATTAATTGGATATAAAATAGGCTGTTCTAAAACAGCAAGAGGGAAATAAACTTTAACAATGCTGACAGGAGCCATGGCATACTTGAATTTTTAGGATTCTTTTTTTTTTTTTTTTTTTTTTGAGACGGAGTCTCACTCTGTCCCCCAGGCTGGAGTGCAGTGGCGCAATCTCGGCTCACTGCAAGCTCCGCCTCCCGGGTTCACGCCATTCTCCTGCCTCAGCCTCTCCGAGTAGCTGGGACTACAGGCACCCACCACCACGCCCGGCTAATTTTTTGTGTATTTTTAGTAGAGACGGGGTTTCACTATGGTCTCAATCTCCTGACCTCGTGATCTGCCCACCTCGGCCTCCCAAAGTGCTGGGATTACAAGCGTGAGCCACCGCGCCCGGCCAAATTTTTAGGACTCTTGTTAAATATGGGTATGGGAACTTACCCTCTGCACCAGTATCCAGACACTTACTAGATTATGGCCCATTGGGATATTTGCCTCTATTAAATATATTTGCTAGACTGTCATTATACCTTGCAATCCAGTGTCTTCTTCTAGGTTGATATTGTCACATTTAATCTATTATTGCAATGATATTACTCTTGCTATGTTAAATGTTTTTATCAGACTTCCTTGTAAGCCCCAACCAATCTGAGAAGATTGAAAATCAAGGAATCCTTCACTCCTTTTGTAAACTTGGTATAAATGGAATCAATGTTTACTAGATCTGCTGTTCTTGTGAAGATTTCTCTGTTCTTCTTCATCAAGATTTGCCAATCTTCCTCTGCACTCTTGCCTTCTGCAGTCTTTCATCTTCCATAAAAATATCGCTTATAATATTCTTTTTTTGAAATGAAGTCTCACTCTGTCTCCCAGGCTGGAGTGCGGTGCCGCGATCTCGGCTCACTGCAGCCTCTGCCTCCCGGCTTTCCAGTGATTCTCCTTCCTTAGCCTCCCAAGTAACTGGGATTCGAGGTGCTTGCCACCATGCCCAGCTAATTTTTTGTATTTTTAGTAGAGATGGGTTTCACCATGTTGACCAGGCTGGTCTTGAACTCCTAACTCCCAACCTCGAGTGATCCACCCACCTTGGTCTCCAAAAGTGAAGGGATTACAGGCATGAGCCTGTATGCCACCACGCTCAACCTCCTTATAATATTCTTCTAGTCTTATTTCCCAACTGCTGGCTTTTATATTTTGAATTGTCAATAGAAAGCCCTGCCTATCGTGATGAGGTCAAGGACACATGTTTTGCTGAGAGAAGTAACTTCCAGCTGAGAATCTTGTTTAGCAGGAGGGAAAATCCTCTATTTTAGAGCTTCTCCTGGAGCTTAGAGTAAGCATTGGCTTTTAGAGGTGTTTTCTCACTTTTTGATGTCCGGAAGCACTATTTTCAAGTCTGTTAGAGACCCGCTTTAAATAAGTACAGGTGCTAATGCTCTGAGTGCAAGTCTGTAAGGGTTAGTGAGTCCTCAAATCACAGGAGTCTCCTGACCAATGCTGGGATGTTCTACTGTTCTCCAAGAATCTGCAGCTTAAAAGTATTAAACTAAATACAGCAGACACCCTCAGCATAGCAGTGAACCACAATGGCAGCAGACAAAGAAGCAGGAACATTTAATGGATTGGTCAGCATGACCACACTTACATCTTGTTTAAAATGTGTCCTTTCCTTTGGGAGGCTGAGGCAGGCAGATCTCTTGAGGTCAGGAGTTCAAAACCAGCCTAGTCAACATGGGGTTTTCTAAACGTACAAACAAATTAGCCAGGTGTGGTGGCAGGTGGCTGTAATTCCAGCTACTTGGGAGGCTGAGGCAGGAGAATTGCTGGAACCCAGGAGGCTGAGGTTGCAGTGAGCCAAGATTGCAGCACTGTACTCCAACCTGGGCAACAGAGCAAGACTCCATCTCAAATAAATACATAAAATAAAATGCATCATTTCTCTCAACAGCAAAAGCCTTATTTTTTCATCCTTTAAATATGTTACTTTCATAGTAGAATAAGATGGTACCTTGTCTGAGAGGCTAAGACCCCCAGGCCACTTGAGAATTTGAGAGCTTTTAGAACTTGATGAGCATAGCTGACGGGATACTTCGTGTCAGCACTGCTTGTGGTAATTACAGGATCTGTGGATCACAAGGCTCACAACTTGTATCACAAGTTCTACAAGAAAATTGGCTAACACATATTTAGCTCTGTTAATCATTTGCTGAGTTTATATCTTGTCCCACCAAATGGATTTTTTGAAATGCCATTACATGAAAAAGTTTCACTATTCCAATTATCTGTGTTTACCAACTTTTGGAGTAAGAGTGGCTGATTGAATATGTGCTTTTTAACTACACTATTATATACATTGGACAAGCTTTTTATATTAACCCTACCCATGAAGTTTCACCAATATTTCCCACAGTGTGAAACTGACATTTGTCAAAAGCCTTTTGCCACATAAAAGTTTTTAGTTCTTATATATGAAATCTGTCCCTTTTTTTGGCTTGAGTTCCCCAGCCTGCTTAGCTTTGCCCCTACCACCCAAGATTTTTAAGCTTTCTATATTTTCTTAGAATTTAAGATTTTAAAGTCTTTACTTTTTTAAATCATTTATTTGTAAAGGGACATATTTCTCAAGTGTGCTAGTTTTCCTTGATTTTAATGGATTAAAATGTGTCGTAGGTGAGCCATTTTCTTCAAAATGACGATGAATTTTTGTTCCTTTGAAAGTCTGGCCCAGGATTTTGTTTGTTTTCGTTTTTTGAAAGTTCTTATTTTACTTACAGAGTTAAGAAAGTTGAATAACTATACAACCAGTCTCTAAATAGAAGTTCTAATAAATCCTAAGATGCCGCAGGGCACTGAAAGAGGACAAAATTTGATCCCTAAAGCCCTCTCCAATCTCATACTCGGTGAAAATAACAAACAAAAGGCTTCAGTGTTAGTGGAAAACTGAGTTCTTAAAAAGCAGGTAAAGGTCCTGTTTACTCCTTCCCCAGAGCTGAGGAGAAAGGGTTTTCAGATTATAAATAACAGAGTTGCCCTTGTATGGCACAGAATTGCGATAAGACTTTACTTCTTAGGGGCTTAAATAATGAAGTCAGTAAAAGAGGACTGAAAACGAACATAAAGAAGAGCTTTAGCTTTGACGCAAAGAATTACATCAGTGCTTGATAAAACCGAAGATTCTTAATTTCTAAAAACGCTTTCTTTAAGCACTTCCTAACCTTTCATTATCTGAGACAACATATCAAGTGAGCAGCAGTACAAAGGATGCATGTGATTTCGAAATGCCACAACTGAGCCAACTGCAGTTGCACGCGTACGTAGTATAGAGAAGCGTGATCAAAAAAAGAATATAGGGAGCATAGGGCTTCGTCTGCATCAAAAGATACTCTCCCCATCTTCTATAGCCTTAAGTTTTGCGAAGGTAAGTTTCTCCCCGCTTGAAAGCGCCCCCAGGGACAAGAATTCATCTTGACCAAGCCTAAGGCCATGGCATGCAAGGTGTTGAGTCACCGGGTACAGCGGTCTTGCGACATAAATATTGTTTGATGACGAAGGTACTCGGGGCCCAGGTGCCAAGGTAAACCACTGGCAAAGATGACCGTGGTTAAGGCAGTAGAAAGCAGGGTCGACACTGAGACGCGGTTCCAGCCCTGGAAGGATTGCATTTTACGATTCAGGCAAACTTCGAGTCTCCTCATGAGACATGTGTGCACTCCTGGATGGTTTTAATTATGAGAAACGTGGTTTGCAGCATGATTCCTTCCAGTCGATAGATCGGAATCTCTCTCGCTCCCACCCCTTCTTAACCTCAGGCTTCCTGCATCCCGGAGCCCCCACCCCCGCCCCGGCAGCTCCTTCCCTCCCCCGCCGCGGGGATGCTCCGGCTCGGCGCTTAGCCATTCATCAACCGGTTCACACCGGCGGCGGCCGCCGCGGAGTGACGTCCGCAGGGGGCGGGCCTCCGCCCCCGCCTGTCGTCTCCTGGCCCGCCGTTCCAGGCCGCGATTGGTGGCTGGAGGGGTGCACGTCGCGCCGGCTATAAAGGGGAGGGCTTGTGACGCAAGGGCGCCTCGGCGCGTGTATTGGCTCCTTCGGCTGCGGGCCGGCTCGGCTACGCGCTCTGCTCGGAGCCGCTCACTGCATGGTAGAGTCTGGTGCCCCCGCCGCCGCCTGCATCGCCGCTACCGCCGCTCCGCCACGACCACCGCCGCCTCCTGCCCTGCAGCCACCGCCACCGCCTGTGTCGCCGCCGCCTCGGGACCGGCTGTATGATTAGGCCACAATCTTCAATGAGTAAACATATTCCTGTGAGTAGCCGTTGCATCGTCGCCTCTCGAGCTGGGAATTCACGACCTGCCCCCCTATCCCCGCTGTCGCCTTTGTTCGGAGCCCGGCGTCTCCTTCAGGTTGCCCCGGGTTGCGGTTCCGGTGGGTCCCGCGTGGGAGCGGGCGGGTTATGGCCCTGTGGCCGGCCGATTGCGGCCGACTGTGCGGAGGCAGATGCCGGGCCCCTCGGGGCTGCAGGGTGGCGGTTGGCCGCCGGAGGCACCGGCTTTTGAGTCCCTCCCGAGCCCGGAGCGACGGCGGCGGCGCGGTCCGGCTTGTGCGGCGGCCGGGGGCAGTTTCGGCTTCCGCAGCGGGCCGGGTGGGTGGCACAAAAGCCGCTTTGTGACCACCGCCTCCGCCCTTGGCCCTTTGGTCTGGCGCGACCTGTCCGGGCATGGCAGGCTCCGCGGCGTCCCGGGGCCTCTTTGTTCGGCCGGAGGAGAGTGGCTGCACTGGGAGCGGGAGACGTGGCCCGGGGTGGGGCGAGGGCTGCGCGTGTCACTGCGGAGCCGGATACGGGGAGGGCGCGGCGGTGGCGGGTTCGCCTCCAGATCCGGGCGGGCGTGGGATAGGCGGGACAGCCAGGCACGGGTGGTAACGATCTGGTTCCAGAGCTTCTCGGAGCTCTGGGGTGGGCGCGGGACAGCCACTGGGTGCAGCTACACTCTTGTGCTCGACGGCCGGGACCCGAGCCTCAGACAAAATGGCCTCGGCGCCCGCGCCTGACTGAAGGCGCGGCGCGAACCCGTGATTGCGGCGCGGAGAGGGGGCGCAGCGGGCGTGCTCCAGCGCACACAGCCGTGTGCGCGGGGCGGCGGCCCTCGGGGTCATTCCGCGAGCTGCACCCCTGCCCGGGCCAGAGTGGGGTTCTGCTAGGTGAGAACTTCGGCCCTCCGCCCCGCCCTCCTGCCAGGCTCCACCTGGTAATTCGAGCTCTTCCGGATTTATCGCCCCACCTCGGGCTCGTGATAATGGGAACAAGTCTAGTCTTGTCCTTTCTCTGGGCCAGTCGTCGAGAAATGGCCTGGGTCGGAGCGTGTTGGAAACTGACAGGGCTACTGTTAGTTACACTGACGCGAAGGACTTCCCCTCCGGGCACCAGCATACATTTCCCCTGCCAATTTTGGAAGGGCCCTGGATGGCGCCTTTTAATCGGGGACTGTTTAGAACTATTTCTGAACTCTGTGGTGTAATATGTTGTTGCCTCCTGTTGGTTTGTGGCAGCAGTAGCCAACCAGAGCCAGAATTCTGAGGGTTTTTTATCTTGTCCGCGGAGCCCCCTACCAGTCCACGAGTATTAAGTTATTTACACTACGATTGGAACTGTTGACCTGCTCGACATCCAGATCCTGAGGCAGTGCTTCCTGTTAGTTGAAACCTAGAAAACTAGATCATTCCCAAGAGTGAGCAGCATTTTACATATGCTTTCTTAGGTGCCCTAAGACCATAGATGTGGAACAGACGAATTATTTGACAAAGGAGTTACACACATTAATTGGCTTGACTCTGCAGTATAATAATGATTTAAGCTTCTGCACAGAGATTACTCTTTCCTCCTCTCCCCTCTTGTATATGATTGTGATTCTAATGCAACTGATATGTGGGAGGGAAAAAAAATCTCCATTATGGATAGTTTTTCCTGTGGGTAGGAGATTGGGAATGGAGGAGTGTCTTGGGTGGAACAGAAAGCTATCGGTGGTCACCACTGCTTTAACAGACGAGTCCCCCCAGCCACTAGGTGGCTCCACTCAGTAAAAATAACCAGTTCAGGAAAGGAATTCTTAATATAGTGCTTTCTCTGCTTCCTGATGAAAGTGCTTACTTACATGAAGGGATACGGCCAGACTAGGTTGTAGCCGACAGGAGTTTTAGCTATTAAATATGGAAATAGTGGTGTGAAATACTGTCTCAAATTAGCTTTTAATTGAAAAAAAAAAGTAATACCTAGAAATTAGAATACTGTGATGAGTCATTATAAAGCTTTTAGAGATCATTCTATATCATTGGGAAAGTGTCACAATACACTTTTTATTCTACGGAGGTAGTTTTTAGAATTTGGGGTGAAAGTATAATGAAATTATTTTTAGATTACTACAATCTCTATTCACTGTAACTGTGATGTCTTTGTAATTTAGACACTTTTAATTTCTTCACCCAGCTGACCAACTAGGTGAAGTAACCTCTGAGGGCTTGTTTGAACAAACTTGTGATAATGAAAGTTACCTTTCTTATGGGACCTTTTGATAAATAACTGTTAATGCTAGTTCTGTGTTTTACCAGAAAAGTAGACTGGGTTTTTGACTTGATGTTTTCTGCAGTAAATCATCATAAGAATTATTCTCCAAAATTTAGCAAAGTTCTAGAAACTATAACTAGCATGGGACTATTTAAAGGTGTAAAATGGAAATGGGAGCAGATCGTTTGAATTTTAAGACTTGAAATGCTTAAATTTAAGCATGGAAACTAATGACACCTTTTGTTAAAACATTTTTGGTAATGAGTGTACACATGAAATGCTTGAGGCAGTGGCTATGAATTACTGCTCTTGTTAACCTGTTAATACTTTCCTTAGTGCCCTCTTTACTCCCAAGTACACAGGTACCTTATAAACTATTTGGAAGAAGACTAATTATTAACATCAGTGTCTTCCATGTACATATTTTAAAAGTATGCTGTGACTATTGGTTTAATGTTTGATATTGGCATAAAAATGGTTTAGTTCTTAAGGGGGATCTTAGAGAAAATATAAATACATTCATATTTGTTTATATTTATTGGTTACAGTAGTTACCTTGCTTTTGAGACCTACCACTGCCACCTTCAACATCCCTTTGTCTGCCTTCTCTGAGCTGGATTTCAGTTTTGAGTTGTATATGTGAAATTTTGGTTTTAAAATACAAAAGAACATTATTAAAATTATGAATATTTTCTTTACAGTTATAAATGAGAGTTCTTTCCTTTTTAGATTCATAATCATACATTCTTATGATATTTCATGTAACAAGTTGATTTTCAGAGACTCATTTTCCTCGTCTTCAGTTTAATGGGAATGTTAACAGATTGTTAAGGATAAAATGAGATTCTAAATATAGAAGGACTTAAATCAGTCTAAGAAAAGGATATAAAAGAAAGGAACTTAGATGTTTCAGTTTATGAGTTAGTAAGTTATGCAAGACTAATAACTTCAGAGTTATCTGGAGTTTGTATTAATGTGTAAAAATGTTTTTGTTATTTGGAAAAATCAACATAAAGTGTATGTAATTACAATGTAAACTATCGAAAGGAATAATTAACAGAATCATATAATTATATATTATATATAGATAGTATATATAGAGAGAATATAACTATATAGATAGGATATATATGAATATGTATATGAATTTCACAAAAATGTAACAATGGGTTTGGTTTTTTTTTCTGAGGAATCTTGGTAATAGATCATGGATTTCAGTTTAATCTGTCTGACTGCTTGTTTTATGCTGATTGATTTAATCTGCGCTCACCCCTTGAGTTTTGCAATTCAATTAAAAGTTGATGAAGTGGCTCAGGCCCTGCTTTAGAAAGATAGTTGTGTACTTAAATAGTGTAAAACCCTAATATATTTCGTTTGAATTGGAAAATAACTTATTCTGTCTTTCTTTCTGTCTTTTTCTTTTAAACAGCAATTCTGTGGTGTTCTTGGTCACACATTTATGGAGTTTCTGAAGGGCAGTGGAGATTACTGCCAGGCACAGCACGACCTCTATGCAGACAAGTGAACTGTAGAAACTGATTACTGCTCCACCAAGAAGCCCCCATAAGAGTGGTTATCCTGGACACAGAAGTGTTGAATTGAAATCCACAGAGCATTTTACAAGAGTTCTGACCTGGATGGGGTAAACCTCAGTGCACTTCTTTTCTGTTGGCCTCAGTATTACTGGATTGAAGAATTGCTGCTTCTTGTTAGGAGGTTCATTTCATTTATCATTACTTACAACTTCATACTCAAAGCACTGAGAATTTCAAGTGGAGTGTATTGAAGTAGACTTCAGTTTCTTTGCATTGTTTCTGTATTCAATTTTTTTAATTATTTCATAACCCTATTGAGTGTTTTTTAACTAAATTACCATGGCTCGAATGAACCGCCCAGCTCCTGTGGAAGTCACATACAAGAACATGAGATTTCTTATTACACACAATCCAACCAATGCGACCTTAAACAAATTTATAGAGGTAAGATTTGATATGTTTTAGTAGCTTAAATTGATTGCAATATAATAGTGGGACTTACAGCTAACAAAATAAATACTACTTTGGAAAAAATGAGATGGTATACCTACAATTCCAGTTCCCAGAAATAAATATCAATGTCTTCTATAGGTTAGAGGTATATTTATACATTTTGAGAAGGGCATGTGCTTGAGTTAATAGTTCTTGCACCTGAGTTTGCTTAAGTTGATATGTGGACAGTAAAACAGTATAGCTCTTACTTATCTTGTAAGAAATTTACATGGGAAAGGTTGCCATTTATGGATTTTTTATATATCTGCTTAACCTAATGACTAATGCCATAAACCAAAGTTGGTTTGTCTTGGACCTCATTTGATGCTTAGGATCCAATTTTCAAATACAAATTAATTCTGTTCCTTCCTGATGGTAGCTATGTAGCCAAAACTGTACCTGCCTCTTCTTACTAGGAGAAGGGAATTGAATGCTGAATAATATAGGGGGATGTGCACATGTTTTATTTTATAAATACCTGCAGTTGTTAAGGAATAGCAAATAGGCCTCTCAAAACATATGGAAATACTTTTTTTTTCTTTTTTTTGAGACGGAGTCTCGTTCTGTCACTCAGGGTGGAGTGCAGTGGCATGATCTCGGCCCACTGCAACCTCTGCCTCCCCGGTTCAAGCAATTCTCCTGCCTCAGCCTCATGAGTAGCTGAGACTACAGGTGTACGCCACCTTGCCCGGCTAATTTTTGTATTTTTAGATGGAGTTTCACCATATTGGCCAGGCTGGTCTCGAACTCCTGACCTCGGGTGATCCACCCACCTCATCCTCTCAAAAGTGCTGGGATTACAGGCATGAGCCACCACGCCTGGCTGGGAAATACTTTAATGGTACTTTAATTTTTATTACTATATATTATATTACTATATATATTATATATATTACTGTATATATTGTATACAGTAATATTAGTATATATATTATATATTACTATATATAATATATACAGTAATAGTATATATGTTATATGTAGTATATAATATATTAGTATATACTATTAGTATATAATATTAGTGTGTATATATAATATATATTTATATACTAATATATATTCTATGTAATATATATAAATATATATTATAGATACTATGATATATACTATATACTAATATATAGTATATATACCATTATATATACTAATATATAGTATATATAAATTATATAAAATATATAATTTTTATTACCATATATAAAAATATATATAAAAAATGTCAGGAGAGTTATAATTAGTAATAAATGCATTTTGAAGCCTGTAGTTTTAAATGGTATGTGGGCTTTTTTTTACTGTATTTAAGACTTCATTCGATGTACTTTAAATGAGTAAAGTTTAAATAAAGAGTGAGTATAATTGAGTGAAGTCAGATTACCCGATTAGTTATAAATAATGCCTTTAGTTATATTTACCTTTGTCTGCATTGCTGCTAGCCCCTTTTGGTTAATGTTTCATCCCAATCCGGTATTACCATGACTGTAAACAACTTCAGTGTTTGAAGGGGGCACACGATTTAAAAAAAAAGAAAGAAAACTGTTCCGGTTTATTAAAAATATGTATGATATTTAATATTCACTTTTTATATTCTAGCATTGTCATTTAAAACAAAATTTGCTTTTGTGTTAAACATAAATAGATTCTAGCATTCTTTAAATGATTTTCTGTTAACCAGCATACTTACTGATCAGAGATGATCAGAATATAAAATGTTGAGTTATAGTGATGTGGTTAAACATTAAGATTTTTTAAATGTGCGTTTTCTCCAGGAACTTAAGAAGTATGGAGTTACCACAATAGTGAGAGTATGTGAAGCAACTTACGACACTGCTCTCGTGGAGAAAGAAGGTATCCATGTTCTCGTAAGTATTTAACAGTTCTTACGTGTTTATGGTGCTACGCTACAAAAGTTTATTCAAATAGTAAATTCAAATAAATATCTATTTAAGTTATAAATAGACCTCAAAAAGCTAAAAACAAATTTTATATTATTGTGCAGAATCTTAGTTTCTAAATAAAGGTGAAAAGCTAAGCAAGGATTTGAAGTTGTGAAACATTTTTGTAAAGATTGAGCATTTAGTCACATTCCGTAGACAACAGGGTTTAATAAGATGTGATTAAACATTAAAATGGGAATGCTTTTGAAAACATTTGCATGTTAGAAATTTAGAATTATTACTACAGTGTTTATATTAATGATCTAAAATGTTTAAATATTCTTTTGACTTAGGATTGGCCTTTTGATGATGGTGCACCACCATCCAACCAGATTGTTGATGACTGGTTAAGTCTTGTGAAAATTAAGTTTCGTGAAGAACCTGGTTGTTGTATTGCTGTTCATTGCGTTGCAGGCCTTGGGAGGTAAATGAATTTATCAGTTTGATTCTAGGTAAAAATCTGTGTTGATAATGAAAATACAGAAACTTGAAAAATTCTTATAATTTTTTAATATAAAGTCAACTTTTGTCATAGGTATTACTTAAATAGGAAGGGTGGTAGATAATGATACTTCGGAGTTGGGGAATGTTTGGGGAAATAAAGTTACGAAGATCTAATTTTGAAAAAACTATTTATCAAAATTCTTACCTTACCAGAGCTCCAGTACTTGTTGCCCTAGCATTAATTGAAGGTGGAATGAAATACGAAGATGCAGTACAATTCATAAGACAGTAAGTAATGGATTCTCTTTTCATTTGTACTCTTTCATTTCCTTGTTGAATGTCAGTGAGTTTAATAGCCTAATAGCCCATCTAATCATTACAATTATTTTTTGAGATAGTATTAAAACCAGGAAATCAAGATCTTACATTCTTTTTTGCATTTCATGCAGATGCTCATATTACTAAGATTCTAATCCAACAAGAGTTTTTGAATTATTGTTTTGCTTTAAATACATGATTGAATATGTTGGTTATTTTGTATTTTTATTGAGGTATAATTAAGATACGTTTAAAGATACAATAAAATGCACAGGTCTCCAAAGGAGACCAGTTGACAATAACAGCCAAATTAACCATCCAGTACAACACATAGAATATTTTGAGTGCTGTAGAATATGCCTTTGTGGCTTTTGTAGTCATCTTCCCTGCTACCAGAGGCAACTTCTGACTTTACTATAAATTAGTTTTGTCTTTTCTTGGACTTACATGTAAATGGATTTGTGAGTCGACTGTTGAAACCAATATTCAAACGAAGATATATAGAAAATTAACTTTTTATGATTTTTCCCATTTGCACTGATGTGCCTGTTCATATTCCTTTCTGCATCAGTCACAGCCTAATTAATCAAAAGATAAATTGCCACAAGAGAGGTGATGGTTGTCTATAAGACACTAAATATTACTGTAGGGGGCTTTTGCCTTGTTTCATTTTTTTTTTTTTTTTTCCTCCCAGAAAGCGGCGTGGAGCTTTTAACAGCAAGCAACTTTTGTATTTGGAGAAGTACCGTCCTAAAATGCGGCTGCGTTTCAAAGATTCCAACGGTCATAGAAACAACTGTTGCATTCAATAAAATTGGGGTGCCTAATGTTATTGGAAGTGGAACTTGAGATAGGGCCTAATTTGTTATACATATTAGCCAACATGTTGGCTTAGTAAGTCTAATGAAGCTTCCATAGGAGTATTGAAAGGCAGTTTTACCAGGCCACAAGCTAGACAGATATGGCAACCTCTATATTTGGGTTACAGTAAACCTATTTGGATACTTGGCAAAAGATTCTTGCTGTCAGCATATAAAATGTGCTTGTCATTTGTATCAATTGACCTTTCCCCAAATCATGCAGTATTGAGTTATGACTTGTTTAAATCTATTCCCATGCCAGAATCTTATCAGTACATAAGGAATTTAGGAAGATTAGGTGCCAAAATAGCCAGCACAATACTTGTATATTTTTAGTACCATACAGAGCTAAAATCACAGGAACTATGAACACTAGACCTTACGTGGTTTATTCCTTCAGTCATTTCAAACATTGAAAGTAGGGCCTACATGGTTATTTGCCTGCTCACTTTATGTTTACATCTCCCACATTCATACCAGTATATGTCAGGTTTGCTTAACCATTGATTTTTTTTTTTTTTTACCAAGTCTTACAGTGATTATTTAATGTGTTTCCATAAATCTCACTTTGTGCTGTTATTAAAAAAACCTCCATTTTGAAAATCTACATTGTACAGAAGCACATGTCTTTAATGTCTTCAGACAAAAAAGCCTTACATTAATTTAATGTTTGCACTCTGAGGTGCAACTTAACAGGGAGGGCCTGAGAAAAGAATGGGAGGGGGCTATTAATTATTTTTAGCAAAATGTTGCCTTTGTCTTGTGCAGAACATGTAGAATATGCTCTTTAATTTAGTAAAATATTTTTTTAAAAGGTAGAGATGCTTTGTTATTGTAATCATAAACTTCCTGAAATTCTTGTAATTATTTTCCCATACTTATCAGAAGTGTGTTTACCAACTTATTTTTGTTTGAAAGTGTGATTTTTTTTTTCCTCCCCAACCTCTCTTGCAAAAAAAGAAGTGGGTTTCTGCTAATGAATTGAGCAGACATCTAATATTTTATATGCCTTTTGAGCTGTGTAACTTAATATTTGGATACTTGACAATTTGTTTTATTATGTAATTGATAAAATGGTGATGTGTATTAATGTTAGTTCAACCATATATTTATACTGTCTGGGGATGTGTGGTTATAGTTCTGTGGGAGAAATAATTTTGTCAGTGTTCACCAGCTTGTAAAAACTTAGTGCGAGAGCTGAAACATCTAAATAAATAATGACATGCATTTATCATCACTGAGATTGTTTTGCTTAAAATTAACTTACTTTGTAGAAAACACAATGAATTGCACTTCACTTAATGTGTGTCCTCATCTTTTTACAAATAAATGAAGGATTATAAATGATGTCAGCATTTTAATAAACTTTTAGACAAAATTTGTTAGGGTCATTCATGAAAACTTTAATACTAAAAGCACTTTCCATTATATACTTTTTAAAGGTTTAGATAATTTTGAACCAATTTGTTGTGTACTGAGGAGAAATAATATATAGTAGAGGACAGCCTTTGTTTGTAAAGCTCAGTTCCACTAGTTCATGGTTTTGTGCAACTTCTGAGCCTCAGTTTTCTCCTTTGCAAATTAATAATTACATACCTTTATAGATGTTGAAATTTAAGTATTAGTATTTGGTACATGAAGGCTTAATGTTGTTTAAAGATCCACAATAATCCCTTTGATAATTCATGTTAATCTAAATCTAGATGTCTTTGTCTAATTTTTTTTGAATAGCAGTTATAAATGTAAAGGACTCAAAGTTTAAGTAAAAAGTGATACTCCACCTTGTGTTTCAAAGAATTTAGTTCCACCTCTTCATACCAGTTTAACGCTTAATATATTCCATTGGATTTTAGACAGGGCAAAAGGAAGAACAGGGGCCTCTGGAGGCCCTTAGTTATTTAAATCTTGGATTATTTTTGTGGTAATAATCACAAATATTTTGGCTGATAGTTCAACCTGAGCTTTTTTTTTTTTTTTTTTTTTAAGGAAATACAGCCTAGTCCTGAGAACATAATTTTATATAATCAATTACTAAATGTTAAACTATTACCACACAGCCCATAAAACAGCATTTGCGTTTATTGAGAGGATGTGCCATCATGATTAATGAAAAATATCTTTTGAGTTTGAAAAGAAACTAATTTGCAGTGTTTGGATTGTATATATGGTGCTAAAAATTAATTTACTTTATAAACCTTATCTGTACATTATACAATGTGATGAAATTTGCTTTTTATCCAAATATTTTGTATCTTGTAAATGTGGCTAATTATAGGAATGCCTATAATACATCTTCGATTCCTTATATCTAATAAGAGTTCAAAGAGTTATGAGTTGAAGTCTTGAATGCAAGAAACTATCTGATGGTGTTCTAAAATGTGGTTACTTGGGTTTGGATACCCTTAACGGGATGATGTAAATAGAGACTAGTTACCTAGGCTTGTCTATAGAAACCATAATGTTGATGTAAGTAATGCAGTTACTGAATCATAAGAAAATGCCATCTCTTTTTAGTCGAAGGAAACTCTGGAAGTAGGTGCCATTAGTCATTCTGCAGTGCACTGCAACCATTGTTTCCCCTAGTGCCCTCTTTTCCCTAGGGCATTGCTCTCCTATTCCCATGCCTTAACACAGCTCTATACCTAGAAGCAGCCAGCCCAGGCATGCAGTCACATTTAATCACATCCCCCTTCTAGAGTGCTTCAAAATGATGTAGTCCCTCAACTTGGCTAAAGAATCTCAATCTCTTGAGATTTATTTTTTTAATGTCATATTCATCTGGTAAGTATCTACTGTTTGCCAGGCATTTAAGAGTATGGCAAAGAACACAAAAGACGGTGTCACCAGATTTTGGTCACCAATGAGTACCCGACCCGTTGCCATGATTAAGAGAGAATGCTTTCTATTAGAGTTTCAGGAAATATAATTTCAGAATAAAGGGAAGTGGAAGTACAAGTGAATGATATTTTTCTTTTACATGTAAACAATGAAGTTATTTCAAAGTAAGTTTTAAACAAAACACATGAAGTAGTGTCTGCCGTACATGTTAATATTCTACATTCTTGCTTCCTTAAATTAATAATGTTTGTGTGTATGTATGTGCCTCACACCTGAATTGAAAATTAAAGACTGGTTTAAAAGTGACATTTAATGTTTCTCCATTACGTTTGGGGTAACCAGCCTAAGTGGAATCTTGGAAGGAAAGTAAGGGAAAACTTGTATTTGCCTTCAATGAATTAAACCAGTGATATATGTTAACGTATGAATGAAAGGATTGATGGTGATTTTATAATTATATGTATTGCCACAGTAACCAGTTAATATACTTAAATTGATAGCTACCATTTATTAATGATTTTATTTTCAGGTAATTTTTATAATTTGATTTCTTTCCAACAGTCTTGTCCCAATTTTATAGTAAGGATTTGAGCCTCCAGATAGGGGACTTCGCTAATAAGTGGTAGAAGTCAGGGATTCAAACCTGTGTTTGAGCCGGTCCACCACACCACACAGTTATGTAAATAAATATGCATGACTTTTTTTGTTTTTTGTTTTGAGATGGAGTTTTGCTCTTGTTTCCCAGGCTGGAGTGCAATGGCCTGATCTTGGCTCACCACAACCTCCACCTCCTGGGTTCAAGTGATTCTCCTGCCTCAGCCTCCCAAGTAGCTGGGATTACAGGCATGTGCTACCACATGGCCAATTTTTTATTGTTAATACAAGAATTTTGTATTTTTAGGAGAAACCTATCTGTGACAGAAGGCAAAAAGGGATTAGAGTGTCTCGTGGTTAAACGCTTGACTAAGAAATCCTACATGTCACTTAACTCAGCAATGCAATTCTATCACGTGCTGAAAGGCCAGAACTACGAAGATTTAATCACCTCCACCTCAGGGTTTAAAAGAGTACATCCACAGCAACATTTTACATAACTGAAATGCCCAGCATAAGGGGTTAAAGTTTCCAGGCAGCCAAAATTGATGTCATGAAATTCAGGCACTAAAGTTGAGAAGCACATGGGTAGCAGTTAAGATACACTTGTAAGCCTGATACCGAGACAAATTTGGAATCATAAAAACTAAACAATATAAAAAATACAGCCACTTGGGACAAGTCAATGCTATGACTAATAGCTTTAAGCTTATATACCTCAATTGACCATAAGGAAATCGATATTTCATACACAGCATCGAACAATTAGATGTGTACAATGATTGACAATAGTCATCAAGAATATAAACCATTAAGTTTGGTGTGTGTGTGTGTGTTTAGGTTAGTACTGCATTTACTTTTTTCTTTTTTGAGATCTTCTTTTTTTTTTTTGAGACAGGGTCTCACTTGTCACCCAGGCTGGAGTGAAGTGGTACAGTCTTGGCTCACTGCAGCTTCAACCACCTGGTTCAAGCGATACTCCTACCTCAGCCTCCTGAGTAGCTGGGACTACAGGTGTGCACCACCACACCTGGCTAGCTTTTGTATTTGTAGTAGAAAAGAGGTTAACGCCATGTTGCCCAGGCTGGTCTCAAATTCCTTAGCTCAAGTGATCTGCCTGCCTTGGCCTCCCAAAGCGCTACAATTACAGGAGTGAGCCACTGCGCTCGGCCAAGTTTGGTTTTGTGGGGATTTTTTGTTGTTTTTTAATAGAGACGGGGTTTCAACGTGTTAGCCAGGGTGGTCTCGATTTCCTGACCTCATGATCCACCTGCCTTGGCCTCCCAAAGTGCTGGGATTACAGGCGTAAGCCACCGTGCCTGGCCGGTTTTGTGGTTTTTAAGGCAAGAAATTTTATAATCAAATATTTTCAAGGGATATTCTTAGATATATTAGAGAAATGGTCTCATGAATGAGTTTGGCAAACACTGGGCTAACTTAGACATTATTTACTGCAATATTAGAACCTTTAATATGCTGGTGTGAATTTTTAAACTTTCCAAGAGAACAATATTGTATTTATCCATTGTATCAATCAGTGTGCCAGAAGAAGACAGATTGTTCACTCACAGTGGATAATTAAGCATTTAACAGAGAAACAAGAAAAAAAGAATTTCAGGCCAATATCCCTGACAAACATTGATGTAAAAATCCTCAATAAAATACTGGCAAACGGAATCCAGCAGCACATCAAAAAGCTTATCCTCAAAAAAAAAGTTTATCCTCCACGATGTAGTTGGCTTTATCTCTGGGACGCAAGGCTGGTTTAACATATGCAAATCAATAAATATATTATAATGCATCACATAAAGAGAACCAAAGACAAAAACCACACGATTATCTCAATAGATGCAGAAAAGGCCTTCGATAAAATTCAATATCCCATCATATTAAAAACTCAATAAACTAGGTATTAATGGAACATACCTCAAAATAGTAAGAGCCATTTATGCCAACTCCTAGCCACTATCATACCGAATGGGCAAAAACCAGAACCATTCCCTTTGAAAACCGGCACAAGACAAGGTGGCCCCTCTCACCACTCCTATTCGACATAGTATTGGAAGTTCTGGCCAGGGCAATGAGGCAAGATAAAGAAATAAAGCATAATCAAATAAGAAGAGAGCAAATCAAACTGTCTCTCTTTGCAGATGACGTGATCCTATATCTAGAAAACCCCATCATCTCAGCCCAAAAGTTTCTTAAGCTGATAAGCAACTTCAGCAAAGTCTCAGGATACAAAGTCAATGTGCAAAAAGCACAAGCATTCCTACACACTAACAACAGACAAGCGGAGAGCCAAATCATGAGTGAACTCCCATTCACAACTGCTACAAAGAGAAAAAAATAACTAGGAAAACAACTAACAAGGGATGTGAAGGACTTCTTCAAGGAGAACTACAAACCACTGCTCAAGGAAATCAGAGGACACAAGCAAATGGGAAAACATTCCATCCTTGTGGATAGGAAGAATCAATATCGTGAAAATGGCCATACTGCCCCAAGTAATTTATAGATTCAATGCTATTCTCATTAAACTGCCACTGATATTTTTCATAGAAATAGAAAAAACTACTTTAAAATTCGTATAGAACCAAAAAAGAGAGCTTCTAAAGCCAAGACAACCCTAAGCAAAACGAAGAAAGATGGAGGCATCACACTACCTGACTTCAAACTATACTACAAGGCTACCAAAACAGCATGGTACTGGTACAAAAACAGACACACAGACCAATGGAACAGAATAAAGATCTCAGAAATAAGACCACACATCTACAACCATCTGATCTTTGACAAACCTGGCAAAAGCAATGGGGAAAGGATTCCCTATTTAATAAATGGCATTGGGAAACTGGCTAGCCATATGCAGAAAATTGAAACTAGACCCCTTCCCTATACAAAAATTAAGTCAAGGTGGATTAAAAACTTAAGTGTAAAACCCAAAACTATAAAAACCCTAGAAGAAAATCTAGGCAATACCATTCAGGACATAGGCACAGGCAAATATTTCATAATGAAAATGTCAAAAGCGATTGTAACAAAAGCAAACATTGACAAATGGAATCTAATTAAAGAGTTTCTGCACAGCAAAAGAAACTATCATCAGAGTGAACAAACAACCTACAGAGTGGGAGGAAATTTTTGCAGCCTATCCATCTGACAAAGGTCTAATATCCAGAATCTACAAGGAACTTAAACACATTTACAAGAAAAAACACAACCCCATCAAAAAGTGGGCAAGGGACATGAATGGACACTCTGAAAAGATGACATTTATGCAACCAACAAACATGAAAAAATGCTCATCATCACTGGTCATTAGAGAAATGCAAATCAAAACCACAAAGATATACCATCTCACAGCAGTCAGAATGACAATTATTAAAAATCAAGAAACAACAGCTGTTGGCAAAGCTGTGGAGAAATAGGAACACTTTTACACTGATGGTGGGAATGTAAATTAGTTCACTGTGGAAGACAGTGTGGCAATTCCTCAAAGACCTAGAACCAGAAATACCATTTGACCCAGCAATCTCATTACTGGGTATATACCCAAAGGAACATAAATCATTCTATGACAAAGATATATGCATGCATATGTTCATTGCAGCACTATTCACAATGGCAAAGACATGGTATCAACCCAAATGCCCATCAATGATAGACTGGATAAAGAAAATGTGGTACATATACACCATGGGATACTATGCGGCCATAAAAAGGAATAAGCTCATGTCCTTTGCAGGGACATGGATGAAGCTGGAAGCCATTATTCTCAGCAAACTAACACAAGAACGGAAAACCAAACACTGCATCTTCTCATAAGTGGGTGGGAACTAAACAATGAGAGCACATGGACACAGGGAGGGGAACAGCACACCCTAGGACCTGTTGGGGGGCGTGGGGGAAGGAGCGTATCAGGATAGATAGCTAATGCATACTGGGCTTAATACCTAGGTGATAAGTTAATAGGCAGCAAACAACCATGGCACATGTTTACCTATGTAACAAACCTGCACATTCTGCACATGTATCCCAGAACTTAAAATAAAATTATAAAAAGGAAAAAAGCATTTATTTATTTATTTATTGAGCTGGAGTCTTGCTCTGTCACCAGGCTGGAGTGCAATGGCACTATCTCAGCTCACTGCAACCTCTGCCTCCTGGGTTTAAGTGATTCTGCTGCCTCAGCCTCTCAGGTCACTGGGATTACAGGCATGCGCCACCACACCCAGCAAATTTTGTTTTTTAGTAGAGACGGGGTTTCACCATTTTGGTCAGGCTTGCTCAAACTCCTGACTTCAGGTGATCCACCAGCCTCGGCCTCCCAAAGTGCTGGGATTATAGGCGAGAGCCACCGCACCTGGCAACTAAGAAGCATTTAATAAAGGGAAGCCAACAGGAATGTTGTGATACGGTTGCCACCTCCCAGCCTAAAGAGGCAAGGGAGGGGGACCAGTTACTGGTACTGAAGAGAAGAGCTAAATGGATAGGACTTCCTCAAAGAAGCTGTGACCTTAGTTGGAAGATACAGCCAACTAACAGCAATCCAGATGGAGACCGATAAAAGACCGAGAGATATTCAGCCTCATTTCCGCATCCCCTTTGATGTCCTACTATTCTCTCTTTTCCCCCTCTCTCCTCAGGCAGAGGGCAAAGGAACCTGCAGTCTATACAGATCAGCATTTTGGGGACAGAGCAGAATAGAGAATAGCGTGTCGGAAACAGAAAACATCCTGTACCACTGCAGATGCCTTTTTTTTCAGATGACTGCTTGTGATTAGCGTTCTACAGAACACACTGGGAAAAGTTGACATTATTCATTTTTTAAAGATATCCAAACTGACACACACATATACACACATGTTCCGTTTTTTTAGAGGTGGCAATACACACATTTTTTGGAAGTGATAGTATAATGGAGGTATCTACAGTAATATGAAATAGCTCATTCATTCAATTTCAATTTAATTATTTTATTTTTTTTTATTTTTTTGAGATGGATTCTCACTCTGTCACCCAGGCTGAAGTGCAATGGTGTGATCATGGCTCACTGCAACCTCTGCCTCCTGGGTTCAAGCAACTCTCCTGCCTCAGCCTCCTGAGTAGCTGGGACTACAGGCATACGCCACCACGCCCAGCTAATTTTTTTTTTTTTTTTTAGTAGAAACGAGGTTTCACCATGTTGGCCAGGCTGGTCTTGAACTCATGATCTCGGGTGATCCTCCCGCCTTGGCCTCCCAAACTGCTGGGATTACTTTTAAAGAGCTTCTGCACAGCAAAAGAAACTATCATCAGAGTGAACAAACAACCTACAGAATGGGAGGAAATTTTTGCAGTCTATCCATCTGACAAAGGTCTAATACCCAGAATCTACAAGGAACTTAAACACATTTACAAGAAAAAACACAACCCCCTCAAAAAGTGGGCAAGGGACATGAACAGACACTCTCAAAAGATGACATTTGGCCAGGCGCGGTGGCTCATGCCTGTAATCCCAGCACTTCGGGAGGCCGAGGCTGGCGGATCACGAGGTCAGGAGATCGAGACCATCCTGGCTAACACGGTGAAACCCCATCTCTACTAAAAATATAAAAAATTAGCCAGGCGTGGTGGTGGGCGCCTGTAGTCCCAGCTACTCAGGAAGCTGAGGCAGGAGAATGGCGTGAACGTGGGAGGCGGAGCTTGCAGTGAGCCGAGATTGCGCCACCGCACTCCAGCCTGGGAGACAGAGCAAGACTCCGTCTCAAAAAAAAAAAAAAAAAAAAAGATGATATTTACGCAGCCACCGCGCCTGGCCATTACTTTCCAATCATGGAAAAAAAAATTAAGATTTTATAGTGAAATGATAAAAAGAACTGCCCTTGGGACCTTCTTTAGTTACAGGCATGAGCCGCCGCACCCAGCTGTCAAGTGTTGATTTTTGGGGGAGTGACAATATAATGTCCATTTCACTTCTGACTTGCAGAATATGATCACAAACTTGGTCATTTTTTGCAAAAATATTTCAGGACTTTAATTTTTCCAAAGGCCAGAGTTAGCCAGTTATTATTTAGATAATTTTGTCTTGAAGCATCTAATACAGCATTCATATAAATTTTCATTTGTTTCCATTTTTAATTGACTTAACTCTGCCAGATCCTTATCTGACAATAACTTTTGTTATTTGAGCAGTTCTCAAACATCACTTTCATTGACTTTGTCAGTCTAAAGAGCAGAGAGAGGCTCTCTAAAAGAAAAGGTACTTATTTGGGAATAGGGCATTGCAGTGGGATTATTCATGCCAGAGTAAACTATGTGCATATTCAGAGAGGTAAAGGAATACAAAGGTTTTTAAGAAAAGAATGAGGATGACATAATTGTTTTCAAATAATTATCTTTGGCTGCAAAGATCAATAACAAGGGTGATGTCAGTCCAGGATTGGATAGGCAGTTGCTGGGCAGATGTCCTTGCAAAAGAATTTGTTGTGTAAGGTTGCAATGGCCGTTGCGCAAGGTTGGTTTTGTAGAGTCTTTGTGATAGTCTTTGTTATCAAGCACACAAGCATGAGAACCCTCTCTTCACGGCCTTTCCTGTCTCTAGAGTTTTGTTGTTGTTGTTGTTTTAACATTAATGATTGCATTTTGATTCTGACAACTTTCACAACTTCATAAAATTCAGCAACTTAAATTCCAGTTTCACTTGTTTACATTGTGTTATTAGCTACATTCATTGATAAGAAGACCAATAAATAGGTTTGGATGTACTGGACACTACCAGTGCTAAAATAAAGACCTATTTTACAAGTGGACGTTCACTAGGACTTCATTAACATAGGAACTCAAAACAATGAATATACAGCTAAAAGCCCCTACATTGAAGGAATAAGCAACAGAGTTCAACTAGATCAAATGGGACTTGGGTAGGTGTGATTCATTATAATTCTTTTATTCAGTTACCTGTTTATTAGAGACCTGCCCACACTAGAGGCCCACAAATAGTGTTGATAAGATGATGCCACAGAACTTCACCAGTAACTTCCATTTCTTGTCAATGAAGAAACAGCCTGAGAGAACTAACTCAACAGCAGGTTTCTTTAATTATCATAATAATGCAAAATCTGTAACATGATAAAATCTGCAACCAGGCTTGCCCCCAGTTTCAGCATACAGTATCTAAATATCTGTTTCCTTTGCAAGGAAACTGTTTCAGAAAAATCTCTACTGAGGTATTTCCCCTAACTTGAATGCAATCATAAGAAAAACAGACAATTGGCCAGGCACAGTGGCCCATGCCTGTAACCCCAGCACTTTGGGAGGCTGAGACAGGTGGATCACCTGAGGTCAGAAGTTCGAGACCAGCCTGGCCAACATGGTGAAACCCCATCTCTACTAAAAATACAAAAATTGGCCAGGTGTGGTAGCACATGCCTGTAGTCCCAGCTACTCAGGAGGTTGAGGCAGAAGAATCACTTGAAGCTGGGAGGCGGAGGCTGCAGTGAGCCAAGATCACACCACTGTACTCCAGCCTGGGTGAGACAGAGCAAGACTCCATCTCAAAAAAAAGAAAATCAGCCGGGCGCGGTGGCTCACGCTTGTAATCCCAGCACTTTGGGAGGCCTAGGCGGGCGGATCACGAGGTCAGGAGATCGAGACCATGGTGAAACCCCGTCTCTACTAAAAGTACAAAAAAATTAGCCGGGCGTGGTGGCGGGCGCCTGTAGTCCCAGCTACTCGGAGAGGCTGAGGCGGGAGAATGGCGGGAACCCGGGAGGCGGAGCTTGCAGTGAGCCGAGATCGCGCCACTGCACTCCAGCCTGGGCGACAGAGCGAGACTCCATCTCAAAAAAAAAAAAAAAGAAAATCAGTTACCAGGCGCGATGGCTTACGCCTGTAATCCCAGCACTTTGGGAAGCTGAGGCAGGCAGATCACGATGTCAGGAGATCGAGGTCATCCTGGCTAACATGGTGAAACTCCGCCTCTACTAAAAATACAAAAAAAATAATAATAATAACCAGGCATGGTGGCACGTGCCTGTAGTCCTAGCTACTCGGGAGGCTGAGGCAGGAAAATTGCTTGAACCCGGGAGGCGGAGGTTTCAGTGAGCCGAGGTCATGCCACTGCACTTCAGAGCAAGACTCCATCACAAAAAAAAAAAAAAAAGAAAAAGAAAAAACAAAATCAGATAGAATGCTAAGAAAACAGCTCTGTAAATGTTTGCTTTTCTGTTTTTATTAGTTAGTATTTTACATCTATGACTTAATTTTTATCATGTATGCTAGATATTAAATTTTCAGTCTTGAGGGAGCTATTCAGTTTTTCAACTTGCTAGAATCCAGAAATCATGCATTAATTCCATAGACACTCATTGCATGAACATTACATCCTATGTATCAAGCAATGAAGACAAAGTGGTGAGGACAAACCCGGTCACTGCCTTCGTGGAATTTAGACTAGCAGGTCGAAATTTAAACATGAACAACTGGCTATAGTATAATAAAAACAAGTAATCTAAACCAAAACAACTTCTCCTTAAAGGTTCTGGATTGCAAAAGAAACATGTTAAAATGCCCCTGCTGCAAAAGTATATTCAAATAATTGTCATGCATAGCTAACTATTAGCTGGATGCTATTAAGACACAGATTTAAAGAAAGCAAATATTGGCCAGGCATAGTGGCTCATGCCTGTAATCCCACCACTTTGGGAGGCCAACGGAGGTGGATCAGCTGAGGGTCAGGAGTTTGAGAACAGCCTGGCCAATATAGTGAAACCCTGTCTCTACTAAAAATACAAAAATTAACCGGGCATGGTGGCAGGCACCTGTAATTCCAGCTACTTGGGAGGCTGAGGCAGGAGAATCGCTTGAACCCAGGAGTCAGAGGTTGCAGTAAGCCAAGTCCTCACCATTGCACTCCAGCCTGGGGCAACAAGAGTGAAACTCCATCTCCAAAAAAGAAAAGAAAAACAAAGCAAATATTTAGACATTAATTAAATAATACTTGTAGTTATGCTAGTTAAATATGCTATGTATAAAAATAAATACAGCCAGGTTTGATAGTGCTCGTTGGTGCATCTGAATATTCAAACCCATCACAGAAATGCAGCTCAAAAAGTAAAAACTTGACAGGATAAACTTCCAAATATAAATATTGGCATTAAGTTGCTTGCCTGGCTGCACATATAAATCAGGCTGTTCCTTGTAGAAGAAGATCTAAAATTTACCAACAATTTCTATTTGAAAAATGAAACCAAAGACTAGAAATACTACTATGGTCCACCAGTCAGGTTTGGGTTTATGGTCAGGGGAAGGATTGAAGGCTTGACCTAAGTCCATAAAACATTGGATCAATGTGGTAGCTAGTTCCTAAGATGGCCCCTAACGGTCCTTACCTCGTTGTATTTATACCCATCAGTGGTCCCTTTTCCACGTTGTATCAGAGTTAGTCTGTGTGACCATCAGAATACGGCAGAAGCCATGGTGTGTCTTTTCTGAGATTAGGTTATAAAAGACTGAAGCTTCTATCTTAGGCTCTCATTTTGCGGGAAGCTGGCTGCCACATCTTGCTGTTAACTCAGCAGCCGATGGAAAGGCCCGTGTGGAAAGAAAATGAGATTTCTAGCTTCAGCCAGTTAGGAATGAGCTCAGCCAAACACCGAGTAAACTTAGAAGCAGACCCTCTAGACTTCAGATAATTGCAGCGAACTTCAGCCGGAAACATGCAACTAAGCTGCTTCTGGATTCCTGACCCACAGAAACTTTTTTTTTTTTTTTTGAGGCAGGGTCTCGCCCTACGGCCCAGGCTAAAGCGCAGTGGTGCGATCTCAGCTCACTGCAACCTCCGCCCCGAGTTCAAACAGTTAATTCCAGGCCCATGCCACCATGCTAGGCTAATAATTTTTGTACTTTTAGCAGAGACAGGGTTTCACCACGTTGGCCAGGTTGGTCTCAAACTCCTGAACTCAAGTGATCCACCCGCCTCAGCCTCCCAAAGTGTCGGGATTACAGGCGTGAGCCATGGCTCCAAGCCTGGATTCCTGATGCACAGAAACTTTGAGATAAGTGTTTGTTGTTTTAAGTTGCAAAATGTAGGAGTAATTTGTTATGCAGCAATAGATACCTAATACAACACCCCCCACCATACTAGATTATTTGAAGCAAACCCCAGAAGCAATATCATTTCATCTGAATATATTTCATTGTGGATTTCTAAAAAATAATTTCTTTTTTCTAAAGATACCATCATATTATCACACTTAGAAATGAACAATAACTGCTTAATATAATCAAGTGTCCAATGTATCTAATCACTGCTCAAGTTTCTTTATCTCATTTTTTTTAAGTTTGTTCAATTTAGGACTCAAATAAGTTCCATACATTGCAACTGGTTGGTATATTTCTTTTACAGGTTCTTTCTCAATTTTTTTTGCAATTTATTTGTTGAAAAAATTGGGTTGTTTGTCTTATAGATACCCCACATTCTAGATTTTGCTGACTGCATTCACAGGGTGCGTTTTTTATGTGTATATTTTTAAAAACTTTTTTCTCAAATGGATTCTGACAGTTCAATGGTGCTATTGAACACGCTCCTCTCTCTTGTATTTTCTGTAAATTGGTAATGACAGAGACTTGTTCAGATTAAGAGTTTTTTATCTGCTTGATAATATTGCATTGTAGGTGGCACTTTTATTAGGAGGCACGTAGTGTTAGATAGCTCCTTTCTGGGAATTTTTCTTTTCCAAGACAGAGTTTTGCTCTTGTTGCCCAGGTTGGAGTGCAATGGTGCAATCTCAGCTCACTGCAACCTCTGCCTCCCGGGTTCAAGTGATTTTCCTGTCTCAGCCTCCCGAGTAGCTGGGATTACAGGTGCCCACCACCACGCCTGGCTAATTTTGTATTTTCAGTGGGGGTTTCATCATATTGGTCAGGCTGGTCTCGAACTCCTGACCTTAGGTGATCCACCCGCCTCGGCCTCCCAAAATGCTGGGATTACAGGCGTGAGCCACCACGCCTGGCTTCCCCTCATTATCTGTATGCATACAAGAAAGGCAGAATAAATGTATGATATGTGTTCTTTATCAGATTTCAAAATAATGAGTTGGTTTCCTCCTGTGCTCTGAAGATGATCAACAGGGTTTTTAAAAGCATCATTATGAATTTATGGCTTTAAACATATTTGTTGCACTTTAGTCTATTGCAATAGATTAATCAATCCATTATTCATATTAGTGGTCAAATCATCCTGTCTTTGAACAGTGACAGCTTCAAGTTGGCACCATGTGTTTTTGATATGATCCCAGTAGAATTGATCATTTCTTTGCTTTTTATTATGACATGATGTTTTAGCCTCATCATATATATTTTCTGGTCCATATCTAGAATCAGCCATTCCTCCAAGAAGCATCAATTCCATTTATTTGGAAATGGTATTTATAACACAGTCTGCATAATAGGTGTTATTTTTACTGGGTTGGTCATTATCTCCAGGTCTTTTCAGTGGACAAAGGTAAAAAAAAATACTTTTTTAAAAGAATCATAATCACAAAAAAGAATGAAATCATATCCTTTGCAGCAACGTGGGTGGAGCTGGAGGTCATTATCATAAGTGAACTAACTCAGAAACAGAAAACCAAACACTACATGTTCTCACATATAAGTGGGAGTTAAACAATGGGTACATATGGACATAAAGATGAAAATTATAGACACTGAGGACTCCAGAAGAGGGGAGGGTGGGAAAGGAGCAAGGGCTGAAAAATTACCTTTTGGGTACAATGTTCACTATTTGGGTAATGGGTAAACTAGAAGCCCAATATCCACCAATATACCCATGTAGCAAGCATGCACCATATCCTCGGAATCTAAATTACAATTTTTTTTTTTTTGAGACAGAGTTTTGCTCTTGTTGCCCAGGTTGGAGTGCAATGGCATGATCTCGGCTCACTGCAACTTCTGCCCCCTGGGTTCAAGCAATTCTCTGCCTCAGCCTACCGAGTAGCTGGGATTATGGGCATGCGCCACCATGCCTGGCTAATTTTGTATTTTTAGTAGAGATGGGGTTTCTCCATGTTGGTCAGGCTGGTCTTGAACTCCCGACCTCAGGTGATCCACCCACCTCGGCCTCCCAAAGTGCTGGGATTACAGGCGTGAGCCACCTCACCCGGCCAATAAAATGCAATTTTAAAAAAGAAAACTACATTTTGTATGACTTTATCTATATGAAACGTCCAGAACAGACAAATCTATGGACACAAAAAGTAGATGGTGTTTGCCTAGGAATGGTGAAAGTGAAGGGACGTGGAAGAGGGCGGCCGTGATGGCTAAGGGATGCAGAATTTCTTTTCGGAGTGATGAAAATGTTCTAATATTGATTGTGGTGGTGGTTACACAACTTTGTGAATATTGTGGGAGACATTGAGTTGTACACTGTAAATGGATGAACCATACAGTATGTGAACTATATCTCAGTAAAGTTGTTTTAAAAATTCCAATGGCAGAATCAAGATAATTTTTTAAATTATCTATTTTGGATGTACATACTCCACATGATCTGAATATTTCTATGCTTTTACCATAATTTTAAATGAAAGGAGAATGAAGGAAATGCCTCTTTTCAAATAGTTTGTAAATTAACCTAACACATTTGCATTTTAGAGAACAGCATAATGACATTTCTGTACAAGTTAATCTGAAATTCATGAAATAGACAACAAATTCTGTATCCATTCACCAAAGTGAAGATAAGAAATAAGACGATTTTCAGGAATATTCCCTTAAACATTCTCCTCTGATTTAACCTGGCTTGCCTTACCATGGCAATAGAGAAATCACTCAAAAATGCTGTTTAACAGGAAAAAAGTCTCTCAGTTTCTGTGAGGAGTGATGTATGATTTTGATCTCTCCTAAGGGTAAATATTATAATATTATATCAAAAAATTATGTAATTATAAGCAAAAGTGGCAGAAAGAACGTCAGAGTTTAACAAGTAAGTGCATTATACTGGCCAGGCATGGTGGCTCACTCCTGTAATCCCAGCACTTTGGGGGACTGATGCAGACAGATGGCATGAGACCAGGAGTTCAAGACCAGCCTGGGCAACATGGCAAAACCCCTCTCTACAAAAATACAAAACTTAGGTGGGCATGGTGGTCTGCGCCTATAGTCCCAGCTATTATGGAGGCTAAAGTGGGAGGATAGCTTGAGCCTGGGAGGCAGAAGTTGCAGTGAGCTGAGATTGCACCACTGCACTCCAGGCTGGGTGATTGATAGAGGGAGACCCAGTCTCAAAAAATAAATGGAAAAAAATAAGTGCGTTATAAAGATAATTAAATTGTAGTATAAAATTAACTATACTGAGGCTGGGTGCTGTGGCTCATGCCTGTAATCCCAACAATTTGGAGGTCAAGGCAGGCAGATCACTTGAGGTCAGGAGTTCAAGACCAGCCTGGCCAACATGATAAAACCCCATCTCTACTAAAAACACAAAAATTAGCTGAGCATGGCGATGTGCACCTGTAATCCCAGCTATTCGGAGAGCTGAGCCTTGAGAATCGCTTGAACACAGGAGGGGGTGGTTGCAGTGAGCCGAGATCCTTGCCACTGCACTCCAGCCTGGGTGACAAAGTAAGACCCTCTCTCACAAAAAAAAAAAATTAATTATAATGAAAATACAAAAAAAAGACAATGTTACAATATCATACTGATACTTCCAACTCAAATTCAGAACTACAGGGATTTTTAAAAAAAAATTTTAATTGTTTTTAATTGACAATTATATATATTTGTGGGGTACAATGTGATGTTTTGATATATCTATGTATTGTAAAATGATTAAATTAAGCTAATTAAATCCATCACCTCACATACTTACCATTTTTTGTGGTATATTTAAAATTTGCCCTGTTAGCAATTTTGAAATATACATTACATTATTAACTATAGTCACCATGCTGTGCAATATATCTCAAAAACATGTTTTCTAACTGAAACTTTATACCCTTTGACCATCTCTCCATGTTCCCACCCCTATAATTAATTATATTAATCATGCAATTAATTATATAATTAAATAAGGCTATTTCATTAGGTGCCCCACAAAGGAATAGTTATTTCTTGAGCTCTGTGCCATGTGGTTTGGTAGCTCATTCAGAAAGGCTTTACTTCCAGTAACTAAGGAATAGAGAATAGCTGTTGTATTATTATTCCTAGATTTAGTCAAATAACTTGTTTAGACTCTGGTAATTCTTAGTGATGTTAGATGATGAAAATCAAGTGGGAAATTTAGTCGTATTTCCATCTATTCCATAGGTCATGCTTGAATGAGATAATTTGGATGAATAAATCTTGATTGACAATCCCTCAGCATTTCTACCTTCTTCCTTATACAGAACCCTGATTTGCTCAGGCATTGTGAAATATCAAGAGAATGAATCATGTTTGATCCAAGCAGTGGTTCTCAACCCTAGCTGCACATTATAATCTCTGCAAAAGCGTTTTACAAATACTGAGCTACAGAACCACCCCAAAACAATTCGATCAGAATCGTTGCAAGTTGGGTGCGGGTGAAAATATGTTTTAAAATTTCCCCTGATGTGCAGCCAAGGACAGGACCAAGAGTCTGAGCCAATCATGGCAATTTAGCTCCTTTATCAGTGACCAGGGGAAGGAGCCTGATCTGACCTAGGAGACTTAGAGGGGAATTCTGTTAGAGGCTTCTGGTAAAAACGATATTTCTTCCTGAAACAAGAGAAGATTGTAAGGAGAAAGACTTGTAAGTACCTGTGCGCTTGCTTGCTGCATGGAGCAACGTCAGGTGAGTAGGGAACGCTCGGTTGTGGTGGCCATTTTGCAACTATCAGGGAAGACACCTGAAGCAATAAAGACAGCCGAGCACGAAGATCGAAGGGTTCCAAGAGCCACTGTAATGATAATGAGAATAACTAATTTACTGTAGGAATTAGGACTTACACGAATATGAAAAGAGTTGCAAAAGTGAATGTCTGGGAGAGTCAGAGAATCAGAGAAATAGGCTGAAGAGTCCACTGAAGCACTGATGTGAGTAACAAACCGCAGCTGGCCGAGAAGCCCAGGAAATCAAGCGTGACCAGTTGCCAAAGTGGGACTGCAAAGAGCGTATTCATGGAGGGTCTCGAAAATGTCATCTCTGGGGAAAGGTTTGTCTTTGTGTAGCTGTCGCCTACACCCTGGGTCAGGGGCTGTTATTGATCAGCCGAACCAGCAGGTGGCAAGAGAGGCAAGACACAGAATGGAGAATGGAAGGACAAGCTGGGACTCGCAGCATCTGTCTCTACCTGTCGCCCGGTTTCACAGCAATGACCTTTTGAGCACAGTCGCTTCAGTTTCATTCACTTTCCAAATCTCATACACATTCCTCTTTTGTTCAATTTTAACCTAGAACCATATAGGGAAGAGGATTCTGGGAAATGTAGTTCCCATCCTTAGCCAAGAAATGGGATAAACAAGCAAGTTATTATCCTTATGGAAAGTCTAAATTTCGTGGTTAAAAATCATCAATAAAGTCAAATTTGAGATAATGCCAGCTGACTACTTCTCAGAACCTTGCCGTCCCCATTATTTATAAATGCAAATCAATTTCCTTACATTTGTAGGCCCATGCTGCTTTTTAAGTTCTGGTACTTCCCTCTTATAGAGATAAATTGGTAATAAGCACACACTATTGACAAAGAGTAAAGGTTAGGGACAAAAATTCAAAGGCCAAGAAGGATTTAAAAAATTAAAATTTGAAGAAGCAGATTGATGTTAAAAATAAAGATTGATGGGAATTAAAACGTTCAATAGATAGGAAAAACAGACTGAAGTAGGAATTAAAAACAGGAAACTTCTACTTTTAAATGTGTTGAGATTAAAAAGTAGAGAGAAGCAAACCAAAAAACGGGGAGAGAGAGAAAAAAGCAGGGAGAGACGGTACAAGGGAGAAGGACCGCAATACATTTGAGTTCCTGGTTCCAGATACCTTTGATGCTAACTGTACTGCTGATCTTAATAGGGTTTTTTGGTTTTGTTTGGTTTGGTTTTTGAGACAGAGTCTCACTCTGTTGCCCAGGCTGGAGTGCAATGGTGACATCTCGGCTCACTGCCACCTCCGCCTCCTGGGTTCAAGCAATTATCCTGCCTCAGCCTCCTGAGTAGCTGGGATTACAGGCACCTGCCACAACGCTCAGCTAATTTTTGTATTTTTAGTAAAGACAGGGTTTCACCATGTTGGTCAGGCTAGTCTTGAACTCCCGACCTCTGGTGATCTGCCCTCCTCGGCCTCCCAAAGTGCCGGGATTACAGGTGTGAGCCACCGTGCCCGGCCAGGGTTTGTTTAAATGAGCCAACATATCCCCATTTTTTTGCCCAAACTAGTTCCCTAAACTGGGTTTTTTTGATTTACAAACAAGAGTAATAATAGATTTTATTAGACAAATACTCTTGGAAATTTACCCAGTTATTTATTGCACTAATTTTAGTTAAATGAATGTTTTATTTTTTTTTTTAATGTTTGATTTGGTTATTTTCCAACTGATTTTTAATCCTTCCTCCTTGGAAATCCTGCTTTCTATTCTTCCTTTAAAGGTAGTAATTCCAAGATTTGAAAAATGATAATAATACTATATAGAAGTGATTCCTAGGACTATATGATATGCAATACCTCAAATCTAAACACGCTCATTCTTCAACTATACAGTGGATAAAAAATTCAGAGACGTAGTCTAATATTTTGAAGACAGCACATTATCATTTATACCAAGAAGAAAACATCATGACTCAAAAAGTGAAACTAGTAAAGCTTTCAGGCAAAGCTCTAAGGTGAAGAGTATTCTGTACTGCCTTACAAAATAAGTATATTTCCTGTTTGTGGGAAGAACAATTAAGATAATACAAGGGCGTGCAATGTTGGTTCCCTTTATGAAAACCCAACATTTTTAAAAATTGTGTTGTTATTATTACTACTATTATTTTGAGACGGAGTCTCACTCCGTCGAGCTCTGTCACCCAGGCTGGAGTGCAGTGGTATGATCTCAGCTCACTGCACCCTCCGCCTCCCGGGTTCAAGTGATTCTCCTGCCTCAGCCTCCAGAGTAGCTGGGACTACAGGCGTGCGCCACCACGCCCAGCTAATTTTTGTATTTTTAGTAGAGATGGGGTTTCACCATGTTACCCAGGATGGTCTCAATCTCTTGACCTCGTGATCCGCCTGCCTCGGCCTCCCAAAGTGCGGGATTACAGGCATGAGCCACCATGCCCAGCCTTTTTTTTTTTTTTTTTTTTTTTTTTTTAACACAGAGTCTCACTCTGTCTGCCAGGCTGGAGTGCAGTGGCGTGACCTTGGCTCACCGAAACCTCCACCTCCCAGGTTGAAGCGATTCTCCTGCCTCAGCCTCCTGAGTAGCTGGGATTACAGGCACCCGCTACCACACCTAGCTAATTTTTTTTTGTAATTTTAGTAGAGGCGGAATTTCACCATGTTGGCTAGGTGAAAACCCAGGGTAAGAATGCTCAGCTGCTGCAGAATAGTCATCTGTTCAACTAATGTTAATTGTTCCCTCTTGAGGTACAAAACACTACCAGAGACCAGACCCAAGGGACTATGTATGTGGAAAGAAGAAACTGGAACCTTCCAATTGGTACTAATAAAATTTCAGAATCTGGAGGCTAGCAACTGATCCTAAACTCTTTTTTGTTTGTTTTTCATTGGAGAGTGAGAGTGAAAGAGCAGAAGTCAGAGAAGGAGAAGCAATTTTTTTTTTTTTCCTTGAGACAGGATCTACCTCTGTCACCCAGGCTGAAGTGCAGTGGTGAGATCGTAGCTCACTGCAGTCTCCATCTCCTGGGCCCAAGCAATCCTCCTAGCTCAGCCTCCTGGGTAGCTGGGACTACAGGCACACGCCACCACACCCAGCTAATTTTTTATTTTTTGTAGAGATGGGGTCTCACTATGTTGCCCAGGCTGGTCTCAAACTCCTGGGCTCAAGTGTTCCTCCCGCCTCAGCCTCCCAGAGTGCTGGGATTACAGGTGTGAGCCGCCTTGCATGGCATGTTTTATAGTTTTTAAAAAAATTGATACATAATAATTGTACATATTTATACGGTCCATGTGATATTTTGATACATGCATATAATGTATAATGATCAAATCAGGGTAATCAGGATATCCATCACCTCAAACATTTATCATTTCTTTATGTTGAGAACATTTCAAATCTTCTTGTGTAGCTATTTTGAAATACACAATAAATTATTGTTAACTATACTCACTCTTCTATCCTCTTTTCTACATGTTTCACTTATGTATTGTGGTATTCAGAAAACACCCCAAAACTTAATGGCTTAAAACAACAATCATTTCCTTATCTCTCATGGTTTCTGTGGGTCAGAAATTCAGGAAAGGCTTGGTTAGATGGTTCTGGCTTGGGTTTCTAATGCAATTGTAGTGAGACACTGACTGTACCAATGAAGGGCTGAAGCAACTGGGGGCAGGTCAAGCATCTCTCTCCAAGTAGTCTCAGGGTCTCTTTATATGAGCTACTTTAGGCTTCCTCAAAGTACGGCAGCCTCAGAATATTTAGGCTGCTTCTATGTGGGTGGCATCCCTCAGTGTGATCCTTAGAGATCAAGGTGAACGTGTGGCATATTTATTACCTATCCTTAGATGTCACATGGCATCCCTCTGCCATGTGCTTTTGGTCAAGGCAGTCACAAAGACTGGCCCAGGTTGGAGAGGAGAAGTCATAACCTACACCCCACCTCTCAGTGGAAAGAGAGAAAATGTATGGTAAAAAGAGAGGTGAGATAAAAGATACTGTTGTGGCCACCTTTGGAAAATACAATCTGCCACACTGCACCTCCCCTTTAACATGTATTTTGTTTTCAGTGCTTCTGAATTGTCCTCAGCACTGTTTAAACCGAATTTCATCTTCATTGTTATAAATATCCACTGGTAAGTAATAAGACAAATGAAAGACACAAAGTGTTTTGTGTAAGGCTCCACATCCAACCAACAATAGCCATGCCCATGTCTGTAAACTCCCACCAATCCCCTCTCTATTCCTATTTGAAAATAACTGGAAGTAATGAGTTTTATTTTGATAAAGGTCCCTGCAAACCATAGCAGTCACTTTATTGCCTATTTATCTAATATACCAATTTTATGGGCCATATACTATAGGCAAACCACACAATGTATCAGTAGAATATTACAGTTAAATAAGCATCAAAATATTGATGCATATACTAGATTTTATTATAATTTTCACTTTTTCCAGTAGCTTTGGAATCTTCCTACACTTTCAGAAATATAAGAACTTCTAGAATGGGAATATGAGTGACTTATTTCCTTTAGTCTTTTTGTTGTGTTTTGTGCTCTTCAAATTTTTCTATAATAAAGCATTTATTAATTTTCTTTTGTTGTTGTTGTTTTCTGAGATGGAGTCTCACTCTATCACCCAGGCTGGGGTGCAGTGGCATGATCTCGGCTCACTGCAACCTCCACCTCTCAGGTTCAAGTGATTCTCGTGCCTCAGCCTCCCAAGTAGCTGGGATTACAGGTGTGTGCAACCACGCCCAGTAAATTTTTATATTTTTAGTAGAGACAGGGTTTCACCATGTTGGCCAGGCTGGTCTCGAATTCTTGACCTTAGGTGATTCACCCACCTCAGCCTCCCAGCTGCTGGGATTACAGGCCTGAGCCAATGCGCCTGGCCATTACTTTTCAATCATGAAAAAAATAAAGTGAAATAATAAAAAGAATAATAAAATAGTGAAATAGTAAAAAGAATTGCCCTTGGGACCTTCTTTAGTTACTTTTCTTTTTATCTTTTTACATTATGAAACACTATACACGTAGCAAAAAGTACGAAAATAAAAAGGGCTGGGTGTGGTGGCTCACGCCTGTAATCCCAGCAATTTGGGAGGCTGAGGCAGGTGGATCACGAGGTCAGGAGTTCAAGACCAGCCTGGCCAATATGGTGAAACCCTGTCTCTACTAAAAATACAAAAATTAGCTGGGTGTGGTGGTACGTGCCTGTAGTCCCAGCTACTCAGGAGGCTGAGGCAGGCGAATCACTTGAACTTGGGAGGCAGAGGTTGCAGTGAACTGAGATCACACCACTGCACTCCAGCCTGGGCAACAGAGCAAGACTCTGTCTCAATAAAAAAAAAAAAAGGCATCTATTAATGAACTACAAGATTAAACAAAAGTCAACATTTGACAATATCAGATTCTTCTCCTTCTCTCTCTCTTTGTCATTTAAAATAAATTACAGATACAATTAAAGTTAAAATATGATTAAAATGGCAGGGCGTGGTGGCTCATGCTTATAATCCCAGCACCTTGGGAGGCTGAGGTAGGCGGATCACAAGGTCAGGAGTTTGAGACCAGCCTGACCAACATGGTGAAACCCCGTCTCTACTAAAAATACAAAAATTAGCTGGGTATGGTGGAGCATGCCTGTAATGGTCGCAGGTGCCTGTAATCCCAGCTACTTTGGAGGCTAAGGCAGGAGAATCGCTTGAACCCAGGAGGCGGAGGTTGTAGTGAGCTGAGATCACACCACTGCACTCCAGCCTGGGTGACAGAGTGAGACTCTGTCTCAAAAATAAATAAATGATTAAAAATCATGCCAATCTTTCTACCTTTCCTTCCTATGTCTATCATAGAAGACTGAATACTGCATAAACACTGTAGTTTACATGAATAGTGCCCACAATACAATTATACATGACCAACCCAGAATTCCTATACTGAATTAGTGATTTTCATTATAATTCTGATTTTTGTACTGATCATAAGTGTTCCCCATATACTGATCTTTAAATATTTACATACATGGCATATTATAGTTATTTTGCAATTTGCTTTTTTTTTAAGACAGAGTCTCGCTCTGTTGCCCAGGCTGGAGTGCAGTGGTGCCATCTCGGCTCACTGCCACCTATGTCTCCCTGGTTCAAGCAATTCTCCTGACTCAGCCTCCCGAGTAGCTGGGATTACGGGCGTGCACCATCAGACCTGGCTGATTTTTGCATTTTTCGTAGAGTCAGTGTTTCGCCATGTTGCTCAGGCTGGTTTTGAACTTCTGGCCTCAAGTGATCCACTCATCTCGGCCTCCCAAAGTGCTGGCATTACAGGTGTGAGCCACTGCGCCTGGCCACAATTTGCTTTTTAATGTTATCCATGTTAATAAGTGTGTGTCTAAATTGTTAATAAGTACTGGTCTATAGTATTCCATTTTATAAACAAATTACAATTTATCCTTTTCTCTATGAAGGTAGTTTTCCCCCCGTTTTCTTCTATTACCATGAGTACTGCAATGAACTTTTTTTTTTTTTTTTAACACAGAGTCTCACTCTGTCGCCCAGGCTGGAGTGCAATGGCACGATCTCAGCTCACTGCAACCTTCGCCTCTCGGGTTCAAGCGATTCTCCTGCCTCAGCCTCCAGAGTAGCCGGCACTACAAGAGCCCGCCACTACACCCGGCTAATTTTTGTATTTTTAGTAGATATGAAGTTTCACCATATTGGCCAGGCTGGTCTCGAACTCCTGACCTTGTGATCCGCCTGCCTCGGCCTCCCAAAGTGCTGGGATTACAGGCATGAGCCACCGCGCCCGGCCAGTGAGCATTCTTATACATGTCTCCCTCTTCATATAACTATTAGTTTCTCTAGGGAATGTAGGTAAAAACAGAATTGCTGGCTACAGGTGTAGATCTTGTATATTGCCAAATGCATCTCTGTAGTTAGCTCAGATACAGCATCAAACAGACCCTCCCCCACCCCAAAATAATGCAGCAAATACAATAACAGTCTATTTCTCATTCACCTAAAAACCTAGAGCAGCATGTGCTGAGGCCCTCATAGTGACTTGAATGAACACCAGATAACTTGTAGAATGAGGGGAGGGGTACTCTGCTCTACACAGCTATTCAGGTAACCAAGCTGTAAGGGATGCTGCCATTTTTAACATGTGACTTTCAAGTTTCCCTTGGCATGGCCATTCCAGTCAGTCAGAAGGGGGAAAGTACATGGAGAAAGACATCATTTTTAATCCCATTCCACTGGTAACATTCTGTTAGATAACCACACCCAACTGCAAGGGAACCCGGGAAAGATAGTCTAGCTGCGTGCCCTGGAAAAAGAAGAAAATGAATTTGAAAGAATAAGCAGTCTCTGCCTCACTGTCCAAAGTACTGAGAATCATTTATATTTCCAGCAGTGTACAAGAATTTCTATTTCCCTGCACTTTTATCAACACATAATATGAATTTTCAATTTTTCTCAAGCCAGTAGGTATAAAACAGCCTAGCATCGTGCCTTTCATTTGCATTCCTCTGATTCATAGCAAGATTGAACATCTTTACATATTTTTCTTTGCCATCCATTTTTCTTCTCCTGTTTAAATCAATTGCTTTATTTTTCCTTTTTGCTTTGCCTTATTTATCTAGTGGCAGTTCTTCGTAAATTCTACTATAAGTATTTTGCTATATGAATTGCAAAATTCTTCCAATTTGTGCATGTCTTTTTCCTTTGTTTACGGTGTCTTTTGTCATACAAAATTTCAAATGTTGTTATATGCAAAAATGTTATTATATGCAAATTTATCAGTTTTCCTTTATGAGTTGTGGTCTTTGTGCCTTATTAAAGAAATCTGTCCTGGCCCAGGTATAATGAAGACATTTTCCTGTGTTTTCTTAAGTTTTATAGTTTTGTTTTTCATGTTTAGTGTCTATTTTACCTTAATTTTTTGGTGGGTGGCAAAATTTTCCTTCTTACCCCATATGGAGAATCATTTGTTCCAGCATCATTTATTGACTAGTTTACCATTTCCCAACTGATTTATAAATAGATAAAAATTCTGCCTTAAATAAAAAAATCCATATATGCATGGATCTGTTTCTAGACTTGTATTTCATTTTAATGGTCTATTTGATGATCTGTTTAATTGTAAAAAGAGCATGTTTTAATTATTATAGATTTATTATAAGCTTGATATCTGGTAAAGGTAATCCTTCCTCTTCTTCAAAATTGTCCTGGCTCTTCTTGGCCTTTTCCATTTGAGTTTTGAATGGGTTTTTCAAATTTAATGAAGATCCTTTGGATGTATGATAGGAATTGCACTAACGTCATAGATTAATTTGGAAGAGTTGCCATCTTCATGATGAGATCTCAGAATTCACTCAAACATCTTTTTAATGATTCCAGAGTATCTTTTTTTGTGACATGGGGTTACACTTTTAAGCTATGTATGTATTTGTCAATGCCTATATAACTGTACAACACAAAATAAGGACCATAAACTATGGACTTTAGTTAATAACAATATATTGTTATTGGTTTATTAGTTATAACACACCCATTAATGCAAGATTTTAATTATAAGGGAAACTATAAGCTGAAGAGTAAGGAGGTATATGGGAACTCTCTTACTATCGGCTTAATTTTCCACAAACCTAAAACTGCTATAAAAAATAAATTAATTGGCCTGGTGCGGTGGCTCACGCCTGTAATCCCAGCACTTTGGGAAGGCCGAGGCGGGTGGATCACGAGGTCAGGAGATCAAGACCATCTTGGCTAACACAGTGAAATCCCGTCTCTACTAAAAATACAAAAAATTAGCCGGGCGTGGTGGCGGGCGCCTGTAATCCCAGCTACTCGGGAGGCTGAGGCAGGAGAATGGCGTGAACCCGGGAGGCAGAGCTTGCAATGAGCCCAGATGGCGCCACCACAGTCTGGCCTGGGCGAAAGAGCGAGACTCCGTCCCAAAAAAAAATAAATAAAATAAAATAAAAATAAAAATAAATAAATAAATTAATTAATTAATTTTAAAAAACTCATAAGCTATGGTGTCCAATTTGTACTAGTGGTGAGACTTAGGGCCATGTTTTGTTGGGGTTTTTTTTGTAATTTTCTTTTATTTATTTTCCTTATCTGTATCATATACTTATCTGTACCATGATACTTATGACGGTACTTACCTCAAAAGGTTGTGTGAGGATTATATGATATATGAAAAATGTTTAACATGGTGGTTGGCATATTGGCAAACTTCAATGGTAGCTACGGTAACAACTCAGGCTCTATCACTTCTCTCTCTCTCTCTCTTTTTTGAGACAAGGTGTTGCTCTGTCACCTAGGCTTCAGTGCGGTGGTGCAATCATAGTGCACCAATCTCTAACTCCTGGCCTCCAGTGATCCTCCTGCCTCAGCCTCCCAAGTAGCTGGGACTACAGGCGTCTATTACTACACATGGCTGATTTTTAAATTTTTTGTAGAGACAGGGGTCTTGCTATGTTGTCCAGGCTTCTCTTTAATACCTGGTCTCAACAGTGCTCCCAGCTCAGCCTCCCAAAGCACTGGCTTTACAGGTGTGAGCCGCCATGTTCCACCCAGAACCTGTCTCTTCTGATAGACTAATATTCCAGCTTTAGATTTCCCCTCTGATTTAGTCCTTAGCTGCTTAATCCATTCATTCATTGTAAAAATATTTATTCTCTCTCAGATATCTTGCAAGCCACTTTAGATACAAAAATATGTAAGTTTTCTTGACTCAAATAATTTATAGTCTGTTGGAAGAGACAGAGAGTTAGAAAATAATAGTGTGATAAAAGAAATAGTGTGATAAAAGAAATGCCTGACCTTCATTCCATGTTTGGCTGCAAGGATGGATGCAACAAGTATTCAGCATTTTCAAGGATTTTCCCAACCTCTAAGTCGAGCTGGACTTGGGACACAACCTTCCTTGGTTTGACTAAAGAGCCATTGACCAAACCTAGGTTCTGAAAGAACAATGAGTTCTGAAAGGTTTGAGGCCCCATTAACTCTACCTAGACCCATCACCATTAGCAATTGGTGTTCTGGGTTGATTGGCCGCTTTGCTATCAGTAAAACGTAGCGTTAGTATTAATAGCGGCATGTATTATACCACTCTTGAAAGTAACAAACCCTTCCACTACTCTTAGAAGCCAAGCCTTGCCTATCACACTGCTTCTGTTTCCCTAATCAGGCCACTCATTTCATGTAAATATGTTGCCACCAACACCCAGCGACATTGCCCAGAACACCAACTGCTCCACCTTTCAGAGTCACCTGTATCCTTTGTGCCAGTTTGTATAAAATCTCCAGAACTTCCTTACTCGGCCCCTGCTGTGACCTGAACGCTTATGAGCTGGGAGATCAGGAAACTTCTTCCAAAAGACAATGACTCTTGAACAAAGCCCAAGTATGATCCGATGCCAAGAATTTATAAAGTCTTCTAAAAGATCTCTGATTCTCATGATCCTCCGGAAAGTTTTGCTTTGTGGTTTTCATTCCTTTTGAGTATTATGGCATAGAATGACTTCTCGCTTGTGAAGGAAAGTTAGCTTCCATTCTGACCATATGTGAGAAGAAATTAAATTGGTTAGTGGCTCAGTGGTTATTTGTCCATAATCATATTCTTTGTATTTTTACAGGCTGAACTAAGCTTTTTTCTAAAATTTTAAAAAATTTATTTATTCTTTTTTTAAAAAAAATAATGTATTTTATTTTTTGAGATGTAGTCTCACTCTGTCACCCAGGCTGGAGTGCAGTGATGTGATCTCGGCTCACTGCAACTTTTGCCTCCCAGGTTCAAGCAATTCTCCTGCATCAGCCTACCGAGTATCTGGGATTACAGGCCCCTGCCACCATGCCGGGCTAATTTTTGTATTTTTAGTAGAGATGGGGTCACGCCATTTTGGCCAGGCTGGTCTTGAGCTCCGGACCTCGGGTGATCTGCCCGCTTCAGCCTCCCAAATTGCTGGGATTACAGGCATGAGCCACTGTGCCCGGCCTACTGGATGTAATTTTGAAGCCAATACCCACAAAGTTATCCCAATGATAATGAAAAGGACCTGAATAATAAGCATAAATTAAACATTAGCTATTTATTGTTTTAAAGTTAATAGCCATAAAGGGGCTCAAACAACTCTATAATCCAATTAAAAATGGGCAAAAGGTTTGAATAGACATTTTTTCAATAGAAGACATATGACAAGATGCTCAACATCATTGATCATCAGAGAAGTGCAAATCGAAACTGCAGTGAGATGTCATCTCACCCTCATAACTAATCTCACCCCCCAGTTATTGCCTGTCTTTTGGATATAAGCTAAGAAAAAAGGGAACTCTCATACTGTTGATGGGAATGTAAATTAGTGCAACCACTATGGAGAACAATTTGGAGCTTCCTCAAAAAACTAAAAATAGAAGTACTGTACAGCAATCCCACTGCTGCGTATATACTCCAAAGAAAGAGAATAAGTATATTGCAGAGATATCTGCACTCCCATGTTTATTGCAGCACTGTTCACAATAGCTAAGATTTGGAAGCAACGTTAAGTGTTCGTCAACAGATAAATGAATAAAGAAAATGTCATACTTATATACAATGGAGTACTATTTAGCCATAAAAAATAATGAGATTCAGTCATTTGCAATAACATGGATGGAACTGGGAGTCAGTATGTTAAGTTAAATAAGCTAGGCACAGAAAGACAAACATTGCATGTTCTCACTTGTTTGTGGGATCTAAAAATCAAAACAATTGAACCCTTGGAGATAGACAGTAGAAGGATGGCTACCAGAAGCTGGGAAGGGTAATGGGAGAGTGAGAGGGAGGTGGGGATAGTTAATTGGTACAAAAAATAGTTAGAAAGAATGAATAAGGCCTGGTATTTGATAGCACAACAGGGTGACTATAGTCAATAATAATTTAATTGTACATTTAAAAATAACCAAAAGGGTCTAATTGGATTGTTTGTAACACAAAGGATAAATGCTTGAGGAGATGGATATCCATTATCCATGATGTGATCATCACACATTGCATGCCTGTAACAAAACATCTAATATGTCCCATAAATATATATACCTACTAGGTACCCAAAAACATTAAAAATAAAAAATTATAAAACTAGACAAAATAAAATAAGTTAATAGCCATAATGTACTAAGTTTTCCTTAATTTATATGTTAACTTTTATACAGCAATATGAGTTATAAAAAAACCAAAACTGAAGTTGTAATAGAAATGTACTTCAACTTTTTCTTTTCTTTTTCTTTTTCTCTTTTTTTTTTTTTTTTTTTTTTTTTGAGACAGAGCCTCCCTCTGTCTCCCAGGCTGGAGTGCAGTGGCACAGTTTCAGCTCACCACAACCTCTGCCTCCGGGGCTCAAGCAATTCTCATGCCTCAGCCTCCCGAGTAGCTATAACTACTGGTGTGTGCCACCACGCCCTGGCTAATGTTTATACTTTTAGTAGAGATGGGGTTTCGCCATGTTGGCCAGGCTGGTCTCAAACTCCTGACCTCAAGTGATCCTCTGGCCTCAGCCTCCCAAAGTGCTGGGATTACAGATGTGAGCCACCATACCTGGCCTATTTTCACTTTTGACTTGATTCATCCTAATCATATAAAATATCAGCATTTTTATGAGGAGAAAAAGTAAACCCCAGCTGGGCACGGTGGCTCATGCCTGTAATCCCAGCATTTTGGGAGGCAGAGGCTGGCGGGTCACGAGGTCAGGAGTTCGAGACCAGCCTGACCAACGTGGTGAAACTACATCTCTACTAAAAATACAAAAATTAGCCAGGCACAGTGGCGCATGCCTGTACTCAGCTACTCAGGAGGCTGAGGCAAGAGAATAGCTTGAACCCTGGAGGCAGAGGTTGCAGTGAGCCGAGGTTGCACCACTGCACTCCAGCCTGGGTGACAGAGTGAGACTCCATCTCAAAAAATAAATAAATAAATAAATAAATAAATAAATAAATAAATAAAGCAAACCTCAGCCCTAGAAATGATGGTTTTTGTTCCAAGATAGTGCTAAAAGTACTTTGATTGTTGAGATCTTAGCAGCAGGTAGCACAACAGTTCATTTACACATCAATCATTTTTAAACCTGACATTTGGTTTCTTGTAATGTTATGACTACTAAGCAGTAGCTAATTACTCTAGAGCACATTATGAGTTCTGAATGCCTTTTTTTCCTCTGTAAAGAATGTTCAATCATGTCTCCTGCCTCTTCTTGTTCACTGGATTTCAGTATTACCCACAATTCTTTAAAGTAACCCTTGGTTTCTTAGGAAGTTAACATAGAAAGCAATCAATTACAACTATGTGCATATACAACAGAAATAAATCTGATCCTAACTAAAGCTAATATTTGCCAATGTTTCCACTGATAAGGAAGCCAGGTCATAGAATCTGAATATAGAACAAATTTTCTCTTTATTGAGTGCTTCCAACAGAGGCCAAAGTAAAGCATTTTCTGAGGTTCAAGTATTTGATATATATGCATATATATAAAAATACACACATACGTATATATAAAACGTAATATAAATATACATGTATTTATATATGTGTATTGTATATATAAAATATGTATATATAAATTTAGTATAAAAGTAAATATATTTTTATGGAAATATATGTTGTACTCACATTGTAATCAGGAGGGTGGTTCATATATTTGTGTTTGTCTTCAGAAACAAATAAAAACCCAACACGTGAACACAATTTTGCTGACTTAACATTTTTTGCAAATGTTGTTTAAAGGTTTCTACTTTCCTGGTGCACTATTTTCAAATACGATTTTAAAAAGCTGTTGTGAATGCTTACTTATTTTGGGCTCATAAAAAGTTCTCTGCCCAAAATATTAGCGTTAAGCGCATGAAGCATAAAAGGACTTCAGCTTAGTAAATCTTTTGTCCTATTGTATAGGTAGTTCATTACTTTTTAAAACTGTGAATTTTCTCTGTGCTATCACTAAATTCAATTCTAGAATAAAAAATATAAGGAGAACTAGGTAAAGAATCACCTTTGTTGGAATTTGAGCAGCTATTTGCTGCTGTACTCTGTTAGATTATTTATTAGACATCTTACATTAATTTATAAAAATTTGGTCTTACAAGCTTCTACTTAAAATTAAATAGACTCACAATGAATGAAAACAATGACGTAATGAATAACAAAATGAAGGCTTATTTTAATGAAGGGATTCTTCCTTAGTATTTTTTGGCATTTGGGGGAACATTTTATTACATTTATAGAAAAAGAAAGAAGAAAAGGGGAAAAGAATGAAAAGCAGTCTATATAAAACAAAGTAACTCTACTAGAAAAATGAATAAGACATGAATCTAATGCTGTTGGAACTCATTGTCTAATGAGAGATATAGTTAACCCTTCACAATAAAAAGTGATGAATGTGTTTTTCACTGCTATGGGAACCATAGACCTAGAGCTCAACCTCTAGAGAAAGTTCAGGAGGACACACTTCTGATGTCAATATTTTGGAAACTCTGGGCGAGCAGGGGCAGATCATTTTAACATACCTCATCTGTGTTTGAATTTCTAAGACATAAGACTAAGGAACATTTGGGTTCCACTCAGCATTTTCCAATTAAATGCAACTTCCCAAAATCTTTTCATGTCCACTAAAACTGGTACTACATCTGATTGAATTCAATGTTTAAATGTGTTAAAGACGAGTCTTTTTTTTTTTTTTTTTTACTATAAATACACTTTAGTTATTTTTGTTTACAACTGAAACTCTGGGAATTCAAAATTCACATCCTTTCCAATGAGCTTCTTATAGATACCAGAAGAAGTTTCAACCTTGTATTCCATTGTCCTGCTGTGCTTTGTCCAATGAACCTTTATGAGCTGGCTGCCATCCAGTTTCTCTCCCCTCCCTGTCCTTACCATCCCACCGTTTTCTCTTCACTCTCTGGCTCAGGCTGTCTCTGTATCTGATTAACAAGGAGCCCAAGCTGGAGAGGGACAAGGATGTGTGTGTGTGTGTGTGTGTGTGTGTATGTGTTGGTGGGCGTGGAGAGATAAGGGAGGGGCATTGGGGGAGTACTGCAGCCTCTCAGACCCTGCCCACGTGGAGAAGTTGAAAAATCAGCCATCTAGTTCAGTCTCAAAGTCAAAATCACCAAACCACACAAACCTTCTAATACTGAACATTGAATCTAGTGTGCAATTTTGCTAAAAGATATTGTATTTTTTTCCTCTATCATGTTCTCCTTGTATTATTCTGGCTTCGGGTAGGCTGAGTGCCCAGCAGAGGTATGGGTAACTGTCCTATTCCAGAAAGAATTGGTAAAGGTAGTTCTCTTAACAAAAATATATGGCTACTTTTACATACGATTAGTTCAGTAGCAACATCACATGATGTTTCCTTATCTTCTGACCTATATTTATCAACCCCAGTGACGGGCCTACAACTTAGTTTGCATCTGCCTGTCACTGAGAACATGATGCAATTAAAAATTGCTCCATTTTTTATAATTTCCCTGGAGCATTTCTCCCTTACTTTTGTTACCATATCACATTTTATCACATGATGTTACTTATAAATTTCTATCATATACTAAAGGTATGCACCCTTTGTATTATCTGCTAAACTGTAAACGAAGAGTAAGTTGCATGTCCAATTTTTTTATATGCTCAGCATTTAACATGTGATATACCTTAAGAACATATAGATGCCCAATAAATATTGGTTAAATAAGAGAATGAATAAATTAACATTGTCTTCCTTTCTATAATCCCATGATGACTCTGCTTTTGGTTGCTCTTTAATTTAGCATCATTAAGTCTTCAGTATTTCTACTGTATGCTCTCACTGTAACACTTTCATCATCTTTATTCTCCAAGGCCATGGGATTTTTCTTCACTACATTACTTTAGTAAGTGTTGTGCTAAGATGACACAAACATTTTAACAGCTTTGTAAGATGTTTCTAATGTCACCTTTTATGAACACAAAATGAATTGTATACAGACACATGGCAGATGAGGCACTTTTAACCAAAATGAGCTGAAGACACTTTTTGTATTTTGGTAGTATTATCTGCAATCTCCCCAAGTATGAATGTACTAATATCTAAAATCAAGAGGAAGCTATCTTGAGAGATGTTTCATTATGTGTGAATGAGTAAAATGTTTGGAAGGAGGTGATCAGTTTAATTTTAATTGTAATTTTCATTCTGTCACCCAGGTGGGAGTGGGAGTGCAGTGGTGTGATCATGGCTCATTGCAGCCTCATCCTCGTGGGCTCAAGTGACACTCCTTGAATAAATAACTGGGACCAAAGGTGCATGCCACCATGCTTGACTAAGTTTTTAATTTTTTCAGAGCTGGGTTTTCGCCATGTTGCCCAGGCTGGTCTTGAACTCCTGGGCTCAAGTGATCCTTCCACCTCAGCCTGCCAAAGTGTTGAGATTATAGACATGAGTCACCACACCTGGCCCAGTTTAATTTTTTTTTTTTTTTTTTTTTTTTTTGAGACGGAGTTTCGCTCTTGTTGCCCAGGCTGGAGTGCAGCAGCGTGATCTCGGCTCACCGCCACCTCCGCCTCCTGGGTTCAAGTGATTCTTCTGCCTCAGCCTCCCGAGCAGCTGGGATTACAGCCATGCCTCACCACGGCCGGCTAATTTTGTATTTTTAGTAGAGATGAGGGTTTCTCTACGTTGGTCAGGCTGGTCTCGAACTCCCGACCTCAGGTCATCTGCCCACCTCAGCCTCCCAAAGTGCGGGGATTACAGGCGTGAGCCACCGCTCCCAGCCTTAATTTTTTTTCTAATAAAAAAAGAGGTAAAACTTTAAAAAATATATACACTTATTAAATAACTATGTAAAACGGCTTAAAATGGAAAGTAAAATATAAAGTACTCTGCTGCCCGGCCTCTAGTTCTTCTAGTAATTACAGTTGTAACTCCACAGCTCTAAATAGCTTATTACTCTAGATTTATCTTGGGATAATATATAATAGATATTGCTTCCTAATACAAATCATTTTTCATACTTATCAATTTTCCCATCCATACCTCTTAATTAAATCGTTATTTTATTTCCATTTGTGAGCCATCATTACTAGGTATGTAAACTTGGGCAAGTTACTTAACCCTCTGTGACCTGTGACTCAGTTTTTTTTGTTTTTTGTTTTTTGTTTTTGTTTTTGTTTTTGAAACGGAGTTTCACTCTTGTTGCCCAGGCTGGAGTGCAATGGAGAGATCTCGGCTCACCGCAACCTCCACCTCCCGTGTTCAAGTGATTCTGCTGTCTCAGCCTCCCGAGTAGCTGGGATTACAGGCATGCGCCACCATGCCTGGCTGATTTTGTATTTTTAGTAGAGACAGGGTTTCTCCATGTTAGCCAGCCTGGTCTCACACTCCCGACTTCAGGTGATCCACCCGCCTTAGCCTCCCAAGTGCTGGGATTACAGGCGTGAGCCACTGCACCCGGTGACTCAGTTTTATTGTCTCTCAAGTGGACAAAAGTCTTTGAATACTTAGAGGGATTATTGTGAAGATTAAATGACTTAATGTATGTAGAATTCTTAGAACTGTGCCTGGCACATGGTAAACACTGTGTAAGTAATTACAGTCACTATTCTTGCTTTTTTTTAAATGGCTACATTGATAAATTCACATATTCTTAAACATTAGTATCTTATTCAGTTTTTTTTATCTTTATTTTTTTCCCAAATCAATAGGTCTTTTATTGCATCATTTAAATATCACAAGTAGGTCTTAGGAGTCATCTGGCATCTTCTTTCTGTAGCTGGATAACTCTTAGATCTTATTCATCAGCCTGCTGAATAGTTCCTTTTTCAAAGACATAGATATCATCCAAAAATGTCCTGATATCCTTGTTTTTAACTGTTGTGGCTTGCTGAATCAAAGCCGCTGAATTTGAAACAAGCTCAATGTCATTTCCTCCAAGGATTAATTCATCTTTCTGGGCTTGAGATACTGAACAAGCAACACCTGGTCTCATCCGAACCCTGCGGATGTATTTTTCACCCAAGAAATTTCAGATTTCAACAAGAGACCCGTTCTCCTGGATAACGACACTGATGGGGAAGTGAGCATACACAGACCTCATCTTGTAATGGAAGCCCAGTGTAACACCCTTGATCCTGTTCTGTACATGAGTACAAATAGTCCAAACGGTAGCCAGTTTCTTTCTGTTCCCCCACCATTTGTCAACTTGGAGCCTCTTTTTTTTCTTTCCAAGAAGACTGAGTTCCACTGATGCGATTGAAGTCCCTCCGCAGGGTTCCTCTGGGGCCCTTCACCATAACTGTGCGTCCCTTCAGAGTAATGTCGACATTTTCTGGAATGTCGACAGTATGATTGCTGAGAATGGTCTTCATTTTCGCAGTAGACGCAGCAAAGAAAGCTCTTATTCAGTTTAACTAGAATATATTGGCTCCCTGTTTTGTAAGCTACTCTTGCGTTACCCTTCGTTTCTCCTCCTGACCTTACACCTCCCAATTTATAAGAAGTAAATAATTAATGTAATTAAATGAAATCATTTAATTCAGTCATTTATTCGGTTCTGTGACAAAAATTAAGATTTCTATGTTTCGTGTAGAATAATTTTGAAACTTGAAACCCCCTCAAAAGATAGCATTTACATTTTTATGACGTTAATATTGTTTACTACAGAGTAAAGCAGAATAAGGTTATACTTTGTTGTAAGTCCAACATCTTTACCCTGTACCAATCAAAAAATAATGTTCCAAGCATCAAGATAAAATATTTTCTCTTCTTACATTCAACTGCCTGTTCAATCATTCCATATTTTAGTTTGCTTTATATTTAACACATCAGATTTTTTTTTATTTACAACAGTATTAGTTTATACAAGTTCCTACTTTATACGATTTTTTGTTTAGGCAGCTTTTCAGTAACATTTCTATTACAAGTTATTCACGAAGCGTCCCAGGAGAAAGGTGAGAAGCTTCTAAGAGCTACATGCAAGGGACGGGTGACAGAAGGGCAAAGGGGGCCAAGCAATCACTCCGTAAACCACCATTTCTTATAAAACCTTTATTGCTTAGTGGTACTTCTGATTGCTTTTCTTTCACCTCGCTGACAAAAGAAACCCTTTACTCTATGTGAAGATTATCCAGCCTGTAGAAATTACTATCTGTTACAGGACTATTCCAGGATCCCTCTAATTTCCTGCTTCCATCTGGACAAACGTTGTCCAATTTTCCCCTGGCTTAGCTTCATTGTTTCCATACTTTCCTCTTTTTCACGTTTATTCTTTGTTCTGCTAAACTATATATTCAAATAGTATCCTCAAAAAAGATGATTGGGAGATCAACTTTCTCAATTCTTGCATGTCTAAAAATGTATTTCTTTGTACTCAACAATTGTCTGATAATTTGGGCATAAAACACGAAGTCCAAAATCACTTATTTGAGAAGTTTATCAACACTGTTCTTCATTATCTTCTCATATCCAGCGTTGCTATTTAGAAGTTGACAGTTGGATACTCCCTACTCTGTAAGTGAACTTGGATTTTCTTTCTGGAAGCTTTTACAATTTCATCTTTATCCTTGGTAATCTGAAATATAATGAAGAGGTGGGAACGTAATATTTTATTTTAGTTTTCATATAGCCTACTTGACTCTTTATAGGTATTTTTAGTTTAAAAATTTATTTGTTTTCAGTCCTAAGAATTTTCTTCCTTTAATAATTCCCTCTCCTCTATTTCTTCAGTTCTTTTTTTCTGAAATACACCTTAGATCAAGTGTTGGAGTTCCTAGATTGAGCCTCTATATATCACCTTTTCTTTCATGCTTCCCATCTTCATTTTTGCTCTTAATTCTGGAGACTTCCTTGCAGTACTTCTATTGATTTTTTGTTTGTTTTTTGAGACAGTGTCTCACTCTGTTGCCCAGGCTGAAATGCAGTGGAACGATCTCGGCTCACTGCAACCTCCACCTCCCGGGTTCAAGCGATTCTCCTGTCTCAGCCACCACACCCGACTAATTTTTGTATTTTTAGTAGAGACAGGTTTTCACCATGTCAGCCAGGCTGCTCTCAAACTCCTGACCCCAAGTGATCCTCCTGCCTCAGCCTCCCAAAGTGCTAGGATTGCAGGCATGGGCCACCACACCTAGCTGTATTGATTTTTCTTTTTAACATTTGTTTTTGGTTTCCAAAAGCTTTTTTGTGTTTCCTAATGGTTCATTTTTCATAGTTTTTAGCATAGGTTTTTTCGAGCAGAGTAGCTAGCATAGTAATGTGGATACAATATGAATTCTAACTTTTCAGAGGATACTAATAAGAATTTGTCTTATCAATGTTGTAAGTTCTCTTCTCTTTCTCAAATTGGCTCTGTTTCTGCCCATTTTTGGTTTGTTCATCCTGGTCTTTTACATTAAAATTGTTAATTTTCTTCCTATTTCTGGGGATATATATATATATATATGTATATATATTTGTCCATTTATACTTACAAAATAAAAGATAGGCTAGTCAGTATCAATGCTGGCATGAGTTTCTCCAGCTGTGTGTTGTTTCTCCAGCAAGTCTCTTCCCTAGCTAGCAGCAACATGTGTGTGCATGAGTAAGGGCATTCATCTTGGCCAACTTTAAATAAAGTTCTTGGCTAACTTTATTTATTTGGTCTTTTTAGGTAGAAAGCAAGAGGACAGGCCAGGCACGGTGGCTCACTCCTGTAATTCCAGCACTTTGGGAGGCTAAGGTGGGTGGATGTCAGGAGTTTGAGACCAGCCTGGCAAACATGGTGAAACCCCGTCTCTACTAAAGAAACAAAGTTAGCTGGGCGTGGTGGCAGGCGCCTGTAATCCCAGCTACTTGGGAGGCTGAGGCAAGAGAATTGCTTGAACCTGGGAGACAGACGTTGCAGTGAGCCGAGATCATGCTCCTGGGCAATGGGGCGAGATTCTGTCAAAAAAAAAAAAAAAAGAAAGAAAGAAAAAGAAAGAAAGAAAGGAAAGAAGGAAGGAAGGAAGGAAGGGAGAGAAGGAAAGAAAGAAAAAGAGGAAAGAAAGAAAGAGAAAGAAAGAAAGAAAGAAAGGGAGAGAGGACAGTGTGGAGAAGCAACAAAAAGTCAGAATGGGAATGCTGAGACTTTGTTCTAGGATATAATTTTTTGTTGTTTTTGTTGTTTTTGAGAGAGTCTCATTCTGTTGCCCAGGCTGGAGTGCACTGGCATGATCTTGGCTCACTGCAACCTCCGCCTCCTGGGTTCAAGTGATTCTCCTGCCTCAGCCTCCCAAGTAGCTGGGATTAGAGGCAACTACCACCACGCCTGGCTAACTTTTGTATTTTTAATAGAGACGGAATGTCTCCATGTTGGCAGGCAGGTCTCAAACTCCTGACCTCAGTGATCCGCCCACCTCGGCCTCCCAAAGTGCTGGGATTACAGGCATGAGCCACCTCACCTGGCCAGAAGCTCATGTTTTATGTTATTTTGTCAATAAACTACCATACATATTCCATCTTCCAGAAATTCATTGAAAACTCTGGTTAACTAATCAGCCACTTCCCATTTCACTTACTGCTATGGGGTTATTTCCTTCATATTTCTTTACTATCATTTCAATGATGTTGATGAATAGAAGAGCATTAAGTAAGTATACTGAGGTTATTAGCTTCCTTTATTCATTTCACAAATATTTATTGAGTTCATATCAGGTCAATATTAACATGAGATTGGCTTGCTGGGTTTGCAGATTTTCTCACTCTAGAAGGCCATTTTTCTTCAGTAAGACACAAAGGACCCTGAAGCCTACCCCACAACCATAGCTCCACTGACAGAAAACTAGATGGAGCTGATGGACTGTACGCCAAGCCAGCAGCTAGATTCCCTCTCCCTTCTACTCTTAGGCTTTTTAAACTTTCTCTCACCTTGCTTGCCCTTCCTTTCCAGTCTGGCTTCCTATTTATTCTTAATAGAATGGAATAAATGACAAGACATTAGGGAATTATTAGGTCACATTTGAAGGAAAAAAATAACCTAGAGAGTTATTCTAACAGGAAAGCTGTTTTTGGCCAACAACATTTTCCCATTTTAAGTATAGGTGTCAAATGTGGAATCTTTATGGAGTACAAGAAAGATAAATCAACCCAGGTCTGGAACAAAGGTTTGGCGGGGAGCTCCAAAGAATCCTCCCTGCAATAAATGGGAGCTATTCTTTCAAACTGTGGATGACCTGGAATTGGAAGAGCCCATGTAGAATGACAGCCCAGTTGAATCTACTGGAATATCCAGAGAAACTCAAGACTTGAATTTGGTTTACTGTTGTCCAGGACTTATAACAGCCCCAGACATGAGTGCTAAGTCTTTCTGGAGGAGAGCATCTTCAAAACATTTCAATTTCAATCACAATGCCCAGCAAACAGATAATCAAGCCTCCCACCCCCAAATTAGTCTCCACGAGCAAAAGGCAGGCCCTCAGAGACTTTAGATGTAGGGATTACCAAATGCAGAGTCTAAGAACACTATGCTGACCATTTAAAGAAATAAAAGACAAGACTGAAGGCATCTGCAGAGAATAGAAGATTATGAAATGATATCTGAGGGTAAATGTGAAGGATGGATTAGTCTTTCAATCTTGAGAATGTAACAGGAGAGGAGGTATACCCCTCATGGGCTTGGAAAATGATATTACAATTAATAAAAAGAAGTGACAGAATCTGAATATTTACTGTATACCAACTGTTTAGTCTGCTAAACCTGCCATAACAAAATATCACAGTGGCTGAATGTAAGAGTTAGGAAAACAAACTATTTTTCCTATTTTTACACACTCAACACAACATAGAAAACTGATACCATATGTAGGAGGATTTTCCCTCACACACAAAGGACTTCCTCAGTGGACAATTAGGCATCCTATAATCCAATTAATTCAATTCTAACACTATCTACTGGAGTTAGAGTTAGACCCCACAGATTTTTTTTTTTTTTTTTTTTTTGAGACAATCTCTCTCTGTTACTCCGGCTGGAGGGCAGGGGTCAACCTGGCTCACTGGAACCTCTGCCTCCCAGGTTCAAGCAATTCTCATGCCTCAGCCTCATGAGTAGCTGGGACCACAGGCATGCGCCACCATGCCCAGCTAATTTTTTTAGACCCCACAGATTAAGAGCTCAGTCCCGCAAGACTGGCTTCACTTGAGGCATCAATTGCAAGTCCCAGGTTGTGACTTGTACTTCTGACCAACCAGCTATAAACTGGGATTCCCATGACCAACTCCTCTTGTTCAATAATTTGCTAGGACACTCAAAGAATTCAGGGAAACACTTTATGTTTACTCACTATAAGAATATCACAAAGAATACAGGTGAACAGCCAGATAGAAGAGATGCACAGGGAGGGAGAGGTATGGGGGGGCTTTCATACCCTCTCCAGGCACACCATCTTCCAAGCACCTCCACATGTTCAGCAACCTAGAAGCTGTCTGAATCCTGTCTTTTTAGGCTTTTATGGAAGTTTCATTACATAGGTATGACTGAGTACAACACTGGCTATTGGTGATCAACTCAACCTTTAGCCCTTCTCTCCTCCCCAGAAGTTGGGAATGACACTGAAAGTTTCAATCTTCTAGTCATACGATTGCTTCCCTTGGGAACAAGCTCCTATCCTGAGGCTACTCAGGAGCCCACCAAAAGTCACCTCATTAGAACAAAAGATCCTCCTATAACCCAGGAAATATCAAGAGATTTAGGAGGTCTGTGTCAGGAATCAGGATCAAAGACCAAATGCCGAAAGTGAAGATTCTCCTAGCACCCCTATCTGCAGGGGTTTTAGCGGCTTAAAGTCAGGAACTGGGGCATATATATATATATATATATATATATATATATATATATATATATGTATCTCCAATGTAACTGTATTTGGAGATAGGGCTTTTTGGAATTGTTTTTTGATGTTCTCATACAAACTATTCAAGCAAGATGGAATATCTGCTATTACACATATAAAAGGCTACTGGAACAAAATAAAGACTTTCTACCATACTTGGCGGATTATAATGCTAGCCTGGCAGGACTTACTAACAATGAATGATTACCTGCAAAAGATGTTAATTGGCTGCTTAAGCAGAAAACAAATTGATTTGTCCTGAGAGGACAAGCATTTCTCACATGGAACCCAGCATTAAGATCCTCCTGTTATTTAAATTCAAGGGAGATTTTGGAAATCATAAGCACGTAATGAAAACTGAGAAGGAGGTTAAAATATTGGAAGTGATTTTTTTTTCTTAAAACCAAATCTGTGTTCCTCTGCCACATTTTTAGATCCAAAGCTTAAAACATTAAATGTGTTTGTATAAATTACATATATATATATAATTATTTCACACTTAAGAAACAAAAATTTATTGTCTCACAGTTCTGGAGGCTAGAAGTCTGAGATCAAGGTGTTGGCAGGGTTGGTTCTTTATGAGGCCTCTCTCCTTGGTATGCAGATGGCTGTCTCCAATACCAGTCATATGAGGCCGTCCTTATGACCTCATTTAACCTTAGTTAGCTCCTAAAAGGCCCTACCTCCAAATACAGTTACATCGGGAGTTAGGGCTTCAACATATAAATTTTAGGGGCACACAATTCAGTCCATAACACCAAGTGATGTTCTAAGAGCTTTACAGTAATTATTTAATCTTCACAACAATCCTAGGAAATAGGTGCTCTTGTCATTTCCATTTGTTTAGAGGAAAAAACTAACCCACCAAGAGGCTAAGCAATTTGCCTTACGTTATACGGTATGTCATTGGAATAACTGGTAAAGCCAGTATTGGATAGGAGGAATATGTGCTCTTAACCATTACAATATACTAAGAAGTAGAAGGTTTTGGGAGCTTGTGTTCAAAAGGGGGCAATTGTCCTGGACTCAGACAAATCTAAGGTTTCAGAACTTCTTTTGGCTTAGAGGGTGGTGGTGCACATAAAGCACCTCAGGTGTGAAGGAAGACCCTAGCCCAGCACCACTTTTCCTAAAAGGGCTCACTCAGGCACAAGCCCTACATCCTACCTCATGGTGCCAAGCAGAGGCAATGCACTACTTCCCCTATCACCTGGCGAGTTAGATACCAGCCCATACCCAAGTGTTGAAACATGGCTCCCTAATATCCAAGGAGTCACCTAAGTAAGATGTCTTCTACTTTCTGTGGTCTAAGATGCTACTTATCAGCCTTTCTGATTATTGTAGTAGCCGGATCATTGTCTCGTCTACTCCATTTTTATCTGTTGGCTTCCAGGCCAGCTGCTGTTCTGCGCTAATCTCCCCTCTTGGCTTTTGTCAGAGATTCATTCAATCATTCAATACATATTTATTGAACCACTACTATGTACTTGACACTGTTTGAGGAGTTAGGTATATATCAGTGAATAAAATGGTCAAAAATCCCCGCCTTCAAATAACTTGCATTCTAGTGCCTTTTACTGAGAATTCTCCCATTGCTATTTGATTGGGCCAGAGGTCAGACCAGTGCATAGTAATTGGGATCAGGAGACCACGTGAAAGTCCAGTTGCAAATATTTGATATACATTATGTATAAAAATATTTAGAAAAAATATTTAGAAGGATACACATTACATGGAGTAAAATTGATAGTGAGGGCCGGTATGAGGGGACTTTTATAACTTCTTTAAGGTTTGTTTTTAAATCAATAAACATGTGTTACTTTTTTTGAGACACGGTCTCCCTCCGTTGCTCAGGCTGGAGCATAGTGCAGCATCAATTCCTGGGCCAATTGATCCTTCCACCTTGTTTTTCCAAAATACTGGGATTACAGGCGTGAGCCACTGCATCCAGAAAAGAGCCTCTCTTATATCGAGACAAGAAAGAAAAAGAAAAGAGCAGATACAGATTATGTTTAGAAACAGATTGAAGCAAATCTGATCAAATGAAGAAAAAGCTTTGATCAAAGTTCTGAGGAAAAAGCATAGAGTGAGGAGGTGAGGCAGAAAGACTTGAGTTCAAATCTTAACTTCATGACTCCTGGCTAAAACCTGTGCCCAGTTACTTAAACTTTCTTATCTCCAAATGAGATTAACCATCTTGTAGGATTGTTGAGACACTTAAATGTAATAATGTGTGTACAGTGTTCAGCAATCATTCTCAACAAACGTGGCTTGTTTTCTCTGTTAGCCCTTTCCCTGGCCTCCTGGACAGAAGTTTGTAAGAGTGTAATTCAAGAGCAGTTATTTAACAGCTCAGCATAGTCAGTCTTGCTGTTGCTTTGGCTCTGACCTTGGCATCCAAAAGCCCCAGTGCATGAGTCCACATCATAAATTTACATTTCCAGGTTACTAGTACAATATCCTATAAACCATTCTCCTCTCTGGGACCAGGTTTCTACCCATGCACTTGCCCTTCCAGGGCTAAGTTTCTTACTTGGAACCTCATTCACTCCTGTGGCTAGATTACCTATCATTTCCCTATGATGGCACTTTCAGATATCTGCTGCTGAAATTCTAAAATTCTGCCCATAGAGCTATGACCCAATTCGACAAAAGAATTTGTGGCCATACTCCCAAGTTCAGAGGCCAAGCATTCATCTAATTGTGTGGGTCTATGTTTCTTGCATACTGAACTTGCAAATACTTCAGAATATAACTGAGATTACTGATGCTCTTGGCATCAGATTTTGGTGGCCACTCTAACCACACTGATTAAGAAAATACATATTTTGTAGTGAGAAGAGGTATTGTTAACTGTTTGCTCTATTGTAGCTCCAACTCATTTTCCAGTGAGACTCCCTGAGACAGTGTAAATCCTACAAATGATACTGTCCTTTCCTTTGTAGTCCAGCCTTTGCCTTGGTTGTGAGCTCAAATCTTCAATACAACTTTGGTTTTGGCTTTTCTTTGGATGGCTAAATAGCTGAGTACCTTTTCCAGCATTATTCTATACATCCCTGAACTTGAGCAGTGATTCTGTGAACACATAGGTTACTATCCCAAACAATAAGCCTAACAACCTAGTATATACACTAAACATGTCACTTGAATGTGTTGATATCTGAATATACACTTTAAAATATAAATAAGTATCCTAAAAATCAAAGTCCTCAAGGGCTTTAAATTTGGAAACTTTGTCAATTACTTAAAGTACAAATATATATTTATATTATTACAAGAGTAAATGATGCAGTGATTAATGATGATTATAAAAGCTGTTAATGCACCAAGACAATTTCTAAGGACTTTCAAATATTAAATACAAAAGGTTATAGAGTTATGATTCATATCAATGTTAAAAGAAAATGTTGGCTAGAAAACTTTAAGAATAGTGTGTCAATTTCGAGTCAAGAGATGTTTACAAAAATTTCAAAAATAGTATCAGACAGAATAGTAGAGATTAGATTTTATCATCATCATAGTTATAATCTTTGCAGAACTTAGAATTCATAGCATCAAAATAATCTTTAAGAATTGTATTTTAAATTTTATTATTTAACCTCATTTATATTATGAAGTTTTTGAAGAAAAAAATCCCTTTTGAGAATCTTTCACTTCTGTGAGGAAGAATTAAAAGTAGAATATTAATTTGATCAACTCAGATTTTGGAATTGTTTTTTCATGTTCTCATACAAACTATTCAAGCAAGATGGAATATCCGCTATTACATACGCTATTACATATTTTGCTGGAACAAAATAAAGACTTTTACCATACTTGGTAGATTACAATGCTAGCCTGGCAGGACTTACAAACAATGAATGATTACCTGCAAAAGATGTTAATTGGCTGCTTAAGAAGAAATCAATTGATGTGTCCTGAGAGGGCAAGCATTTCTCACATGGAATCCAGCATTAAGATCCTCCTGTCCTTTAAATTCAAGGGAGATTTTGGAAATCATAAGCACATAATGAAAACTGAGGAGGAGGTTAAAATATTGGAAGTGATTTTTTTTTTCTTAAAACCAAATTTGTGTTCCTCTGCCACATTTTTAGATCCAAAGCTTAAAACGTTAACTGTGTTTGTATAAAAGAAGTAGTTCATGAAAAAATATTAAATGTGGGCCGGGCACGGTGTCACACCTGTAATCGCAGCACTTTGCGATGCCGAGGCAGGCGGATCACAAGGTGAAGAGATTGAGACCATCCTGGCCAACATGGTGAAACCTCGATCTACTAAAAATACAAAAATTAGCTGGGCGTGGTGACCACGCCTATAGTTCCAGCTACTCAGGAGGCTGAGGCAGGAGAATCGCTTGAACCCGGGAGGTGGAGGTTGCAGTGAGCCAAGATTGCACCACTGCACTCCAGCCTGGTGATAGAGCGAGACTCCATCTCAAATAAATAAATAAATAAATATACACATATAAAAGCAACAATCTTTTCTAATTTTACTTTTTATTGTGAAATTTTAAAAACATATATAAAAGCAGAGTGAGAACAGTATTATAAGCCCTCTTGTACCCATCTCCTAGTATTTATAATTATTAGCATTTTGTCATTCTTCTTTCATCTAGCCTCCATCCATTAATTTTAATCTTAATTATTTTTTCTGGAATTTTTAAAATAAAATTCTAGATAACAGTTTCACCTATATGAATGTCCACATGAATTTCTAAAAAACAAGGGATTTTTAGAAAACATAGCCCCATACAGTTATCACACTAAACAAAAATTTCTAAAGGCCTTAAATATTTAGTCTGTTCAATTTTCTCCAATTGCTTTAAAATGTCTTTATGTTTCAGTTATTAGTTTGTTCAGTTGTTTACTAGTTTGTTCAAACCAGAATCCAAAGAAAATCCACATACTGTATTTGTTTCATGTGTTTTTTAAGTCTCTTTTAATCAATAATATTTCGCCTTCCCTTTCTAGTTTTTTTTTTAATGTCATTAATCTATTGAAGAAACTGGGTCATTTGACTTTCAGAAATTTCCACCTTCTGAATTTCCCTGATGGCATATGCATAGTGAAGGGCACAACAATCTTAAGACCTTTTCTGAAAATAATCAGAAACACCTTCTTGAAGCAGTACACAAAACTTTGTATCATAAGCTTTTCTTTAAATATGTATCAAAAGTATTGGCTGGGCATGGTGGCTCACGCATGTAATCCATGTAATGGCAGCACTTTAGGAGGCTGAGGCAGGCGGGCGGGTCATCTGAGGTCAAGAGTTCAAGACCAGCCTGGCCAACATGGCAAAACCACGTCTCTACTAATAATACAAAAATTAGCCCAGTGTGCATGGTGGCATGGGCCTGTAATCCCAGCTATCGGGAGGTAGAGGTTGCAGTGAGCCAAGATCGTGCCACTGCACTCCAGACTGGGGGACAGAGTCACACTGTGTCTATAAATAAATAAATAAATAAATAAAGTATAATCAGGAAGGACTATCTTGTCTGGCCTCACATGCATGATTGTGTCAGCTTCCAGAGATCACCTGAAGCAAGGTCCTGGGTATAAGATTTCTGCTACATCCTCCTGTCAACCTCTACACGTTGCCATGCTCCAGAGATCCATCTCAGCTCCTTTTATCCCTCTGTCTACATTTACTCCTTAGGTAATCTAATCTAGTCCTGTGGCTTTAAGTATCATCTAGTGTATGCTGACTGCTTGAAAAATTCATAACTTCAGCCCTACCATCACTCCTGAATTCTAAGCTTTTATATCCAACTATTCATTTTAAAGCCTCGCTTGGACATCTCACAGATATTTCCAACATAAAATTTGTGAAATGCCTACCACAGAATCATTGTACCCCTGCGCCCTAATATGCTCCCACACCAATCTTCTCCAAATCCAGCAAATAATACATCTTTCATCCTGTTACTTAGATGCCAAATCTTGAACTTCTTAACTTCTTTCTCCTTAGTCCCACATCTAATCCATTAGTATACCTTGTCAGTTCTACTTACAAAACATAGTCTGGCTGTGTTTAAATCTCCTTCAATCCTATTATCACAACACTGGTCCATGCAACACTATTTTTCTCAGCCTCCTGGATTTCTGCAATGGAATATCTGTTATTTTTGCTTTTATAGGCATTCAACCATAATTGTTCACTCTTGTTTGGCTGAAATTCATTTTCCTTAAAGTAGTTTGAGCAATGTGTAAGACAACTCAAAGAATAGAAAACAAAGATGTAGTAGAGTGGATTAACAAAGCTGAAAATGATTTAAAATGATAATAAAATAGACAAACCTTTGGTAAAATTAATCAAACAAAACTGTAGAAGGCAGAACCTTAGAAAAATGAGGGAAAAAAATGTTGATAAAGCTATAAATACAAAGGACCTGAAAAAGTAAGAGAATAATAAAAATAAAAAGTTTGTGCTACTAAATAGGAAAATGTAGACATTATGAACAATTTCCTAGGAAACTATAACAACTAATTAGACTCAAGAGAAAATAGAAAATATGAATACGTTTATTGAAAATCATACAATGGGATACTACTTCACACCTAATGAGATATAAATAATCAAAGAGTCAGATAATAACAAGTGTTGGAGACGAAGTGGAGAAATTAGAACCTTTATAGATTACTGTCTAGGAATGTAAAATGGTACAGCTGCTTTGAAAGACAGTTTGGCAATTCTTAAAACTGTTAAACACAGGCCAGGCATGGTGGCTCACGCCTATATTCCCAGCACTTTCGGAGGCTGAGGCAGGTGGATCGCTTGATGCCAGGAGTTCCAAGTGGCCAGACCAGCGTGGCCAACATGGTGAAACCCCGTTTCTACTAAAAATACAAAAATCATCCAGGCATGGTGGTTCACACCTGTAATCCCAGCTACTTGGGGGGCTGAGGCACGAGAATTGCTTGAACCCAGGAGGCGGAGTTTGCAGTGAGCCGAGATTGAGCCACTACACTCCAGCTTGGGTGACAGAGCAACACTCTGTCTCAAAAAAAAAAAAAAAAAAAAAAAAATTGCTAGACATACAGCTGCCGTAAGACCCAGAAATTTCATTTCTAAGTATAACCACAAGAGAAGTGAAAGTGTATGTCCACACAGAAGCTTGTATATGAATGTTTATGTCGCATTATTCATAAAGGCCAAAAAGTAGGAACAACCCAAATGTCCATCGATGTCAATGGATCAAAATTGTGGTATACCCATACAATAAAATATTATTGTTAATAAAAAGAAGTGAAGTACTGATGCTTGCTATAACATGAACGAACCTTGAATACATTAAAGCTAAGTAAAAGAAGTCAGTCACAAGAGACCACGTTATATGATTCAATTTGTAAGAAATGTCCAGAATAGACAAATCCAGAGACAATTAATGACATATTAGTGGTTGCCTGGGGCTGGTGAGGGGATAAAGCATGGGTGGTAATGACCAAAAGGTATGGAATTTTTTTGGCACCATGAAAATGATCTAAAATTGACTGTGGTGATGGTTGTACAATTCTGTGCTAAATGCACTAAATATACTAAAAAAGTACTAAAAAATCACTGAATGATACACTTTAAATGGGCAAATTATATGGTATGTGAATTATATCTTAATAACAACTGTTACCAAAAAAATCAGATGTCACTTTTTGCTTTTAATACTCCCATAGCTTCTCATTTTATTTACAGTAGACTCTAAACATCTTGCCTCGTTCTTGCTAATCTCTCATCTTTCTGTCTTGCACCCTATACTCCAGTCAGACTAGCCTTCTTTCTGCTTGTAGAACCTCCCAAATGTGTTACTACTATAGTATCTTGGAATTAGCCTTTTCTTCTTCTAGAATGTTCTTATCATATGACTTCTCTGGTTGTCTGCTATCACACAATTTCACCTTTTCAACTCCCAGCACCTCCTTTAGTTTGAGGAAATCCTCATTTCTGGCCCTCCCTTCCAATCTTTCAAATATGTCTTCTGAATTCCAATTTGTGATCAACCAAGTTTTCTACGTATTTCTATTGGCGGGACTTCCTGAAAAAAATGTCCTCGTAGAGCCTGGACTCTCCAAGCAAATTTTACATTTTCTTGAGGCTTTCTCTCTCTGTAGACATTAAGTTGTACACAAGATTTTACAACTTGTTTCTTCTGTTATAGTTGGAATTTAAACACAAATTACAAACAAGTTATTGGCTTTTAGTGAAATAATTTGAAAGGCTTATGAGTGGGCACCTAGCTCAGGAATGCTAGCATGGTCCCTTTTGAGAAAAGGCATGGTTCTATCTAGCCCCATAAGAAGCAGGTCCCCTAACCCTCATTCCAAAGGCAGCCTTGCCTAATGTACGTGCATTCTGCTGTTGCTCCAGTTTACTGTGCTTCCAGTTGAAGTTGCTTCTCCACCTTTGGACTGGTTGATGTAGCATCTTGGGAAACCACAAACTGCAGGGGACACTTAACCTTTAGTCTTCTGCCTGGAGTAGGGAGAGCTGTAACATTTGCTGTGCTTTTAAACTAAAGACCCTTCCTTTTGCTTCTCTACTTTCTGGGCCTAGGAGCATGCAACATAAACTTGCTTTCAATCATATCTTGTGATTCTGATTCTGAATGTGCTCAGAGTACAAATGATTGCTCTAGCAACTGGGAAACCAGTCTTTAATCAGATGAAAGTTCTATTTCACTATCCCTTATCAGGTACCCTTCGCCTCTGTTGTAACTGAAGTCTGGTAGATTCATTTTGAGGTAATTTTTGTATGTGGTTTGAGGTGGAGGTCCCACTCCATTCTTTTGTAGGTGGCTGATCAGTGGTTCCCAGGACCATGTGTTGAAAAGACTATTCTTTCTCCATTGTATTCTTGGCACTCTTGTCAAAAGTCTTTTGAAAATAGACACATGGTTTTATTTCTAAACTTTCAATTCTATTCCATTGATGTCTATCTTTATGCCAGTACCACACTGTCTTGATTACTGTTACTTCATTATAAGTGTCGAAATCAGGAAGTGTGTGTCCTCCACCTTTCCACTTCTTTTTCAATATTGTTTTGGCTATTCTGGGTTGTTTCTTTATATGTATAGCTTTTCTTTTTGTGTACACATAAAAAATGCACCTTTTTTCCTGTTATGCTGCTTAAATGTTTTATATTTTTGTTGGAATTTATTTTCCCTACTGTACTCTACTGATGATTGCTGTTTATGGGAAAGCCATTATTTTTTTCACTGATTTTTAAATAGTACCAAGGCAACTCTTTACTGCTAGCAGTTGTTTCATTAATTCTCTGTTAGGCAGTTTTTATTATATGCAAATAATGGTCTTTTGTGTCTTTTCCTTTTCTATAGCTACTATTTCTTTTCTTGCCTTTTAGTATTGGCAAATATTGAATAATGGTGGTGATAGTGGCAGCCTTGTGTAACCCTGGCTTGAGTGGGGATGCCTCTATCTTTTCACCATTAAGCGTGATGGATACATCATTGAACTGCATCTTTAAAGGATGCAGGAACAATTCAGATAAAGTGAGAGGAGGAATTATGAGGCTTTTGGGGTCATTTGGGAGGGGGCATTCCTGTCAGAAGGAGCAGCATGAGCAAAAACTTTAGGTTGAGGGACATTGTGTGGATGTGTGTAGAAAACAGTAAGTAATTAGGTATTGTTGTATCATAAATTAAAAAGCAGGAAACAGGAAAAGAAGAGACTGAAGAGTTGGCAAGGACCAATCCTAAAGGGCCTTGATTACCTTATGAAGTTTGGGTTTATTTTTATTTTTCCAGATGGAGTCTCGCTTTGTCACCCAGGCTGGAGTGCAGTGGTGTGATCTTGGCTCACTGCAACCTCCACCTCCTGGGTTCAAGCAATTCTCCTGCCTCAGCCTCCCGAATAGCTGGGATTACAGGCACGCACCACCACGCTTGGCTAATTTTTGTATTTTTAGTAGGGACAAGGTTTCCCCATGTTGGCCAGGCTGGTCTCAAACTCTTGACCTCAGGTGATCTACCTGCCTCAGCCTCCCAAAGTGCTGGGATCACAGGCGTGAGCCACTGCCCCCGGCCTGGATTTTATTCTTTATATTTTGGATAACTATGAAAAGATTTCAAGTAGAGAGGTAATATTGTCACTGAGGGACAACATCACAGATAGTTTCTTTGTTAAAAGAATTTTGATTATTTTCATGGCTGCAACATGTTCAATTCAGATAATGAATCATTTGTAGTTCCTGAAACACACCAAGCTCTCTGGTACTTCTTTGACCTTGAGGACATCCCTTTTGTCAGAAATGCCCCCATACCCACTCCAGGCCAGATAAAACACGAATATGGGTCTTTTGCACCAACTACTGTCACAGCAGGCTGAATCCTAATTATCTACTGCCACTCTTCTGAGTTCTTTGAGGGCAGGAACGATACCATTTATTTCTGAAACCTAGTGGGGTGAATAATGGAATAAATGAATAAACAAATGAGCAAATGAAGTGTGTTGGCAGGGACAGTAATGCAGAGGAGCTTAGAGAGATAAGGTCACAAAGACGGTTAATCACAGAGTTAGTTAAAAATCTGATGCCTCAGGTCTCTCTCTGCTCTTTTCCTGTGCCTTAAAGTTGCTGAAGTTTACAAAGGTGTTTTATAGCTTGTGCAGTCCTGATGCATGGAAAAGCTTTATTTTGTTGTTTGACCCAGACTTCCTAGGCCCCGCCCCCTCAACAGAGGTAAGCTATGGAAATTTTAACCTCCCGGTGGGGCTTGCACTTCTTTTCACCCACTGTTCACTGCTGAAAGCCTGAGTAGCTGTGGGCCATCTTTCCGGAGAAACTAGGAAAAGAAATGTGTGGAAGGCAGCAAGCCGACGATGTAAGAAAAAGTGTTGTAACTTAAGCCTCCAAGTTCAATGATGATCTTGGTAAAATGAGTTTGAGTTATTTTGTTTTTTGTCTCTGTCACTCTGTCGCCCAGGCTGGAATGCAGTGGTGCCATCTCGGCTCACTGCAAACTCCACCCCCCGGGTTCAAGCCATTCTCCTGCCTCAGCCTCCAGAGTAGCTAGGATTATATGGGACTGCCACCATGCCCGGCTAATTTTTGTATTTTTAGTAGAGACGAGATTTCACTATGTTGGCCAGGCTGGTCTCAAACTCCTGACCTCAGGTGATCCACCCGCCTTGGCCTCTCAAAGTGTTGGGATTACAGGCGTGAGCCACCGCGCCCGGCCGAGTTCGAGATCTTTTGACCCCACTGTTTTGATTCTGTGTTTAAGCATACAAACATTTAAATCTATTCTCAATTAACACGAAAGTACATCTGTCTACAAAGTGTTTGCCAGAAAAAACTTCGTTAAATAAATTTAATATTTTTATTGACTTTCTGCTCATAGTGGTTAATTCTGCCAATTTTTTTTTTCGTATTTAGTTTACTGATACTGTAGGGACCAATGTTTCAGTGATGACAAGCATTTTTCATATCAAAATTGACTTTTGTATCTACATTGTGTACTGTCTTCCATGGTCTTAATCTCTGCCAGGCTCAATTTTCTTGGGTCAATGTTTTGCAAGATCCAAATTTTATCACTTTTCCTTCTTTCATAATTTTTTAGTTAAATACAAATACACTGTCAGTTTTGTCATTATCAATTACTCTGTCTTGTTTTCCTACCAAATTTAATTTTCCCAAGTTAGTTTGGAGTTTTCAATGTTACTGATACAATCTGATCTTCCAGTAAGTCCTGTGTGCAGTTATAGCTGTTGCCAGTTTTATTATGCTGGTTCTTTCTTCTACTAACCTTTCTATGAATTGGGTATAAGATAAACAGTTCGTGTTTACATCTGGAAGCAAAAAGCAAAGACCATTAGTGGACAAATGTGTATCTGGGCACTTGGCTGGTTCAAAATAACAGAATCAAAACATCATGCCTATGGCAAGCTTGTTGACTTTTTTAGGATCAGAAATCTTTGCTTTATAAATGTGACAGTCTTATGATTCTTACATTTTCTTTTAATCTCCATTTTGTTTTCTCTTAAATTTATTAAAACTTCTCTGAGAAGGTAAGTTTCCTCAGCCCTTCCAAGGGTTTTCCAGCTAGTGGTCTCCTTCATCAAGTTCTACTCCATTGAATTCCTTCGGGGTTGGATTTTGTTTATAACAATAATTTTACACTTTCTGAACGCCCTTTTAAAACGTCACACTAGGCAGGGTGCGGTGGCTCACGCCTGTAATCCCAGCACTTTGGGAGGCGGAGGCGGGCGAATCACAAGGTCAGGAGATGGAGACCATCCTGGCTAACACGCTGAAACCCCATCTCTACTAAAAATACACAAAATTAGCCGGGCGAGGTGGCGGGAGCCTGTAGTCCCAGCTACTCGGGAGGCTGAGGCAGGAGAAAGGCATGAACCCGGGAGGCGGAGCTTGCAGTGAGCCGAGATCGCGCCACTGCACTCCAGCCTGGGCGACGACGAGACTCCGTCTCAAAAAAAAAAAAAAAAGTCACACTGAGATCCACTAGAAGAGTAAGGATAACATTAGGCCATTAGGCTTATTTTTATAACTCATCCCAGACATCCCAAGTGAGAATTAAAAAAAAATTACTCATTTCTATTTTCCTTTCTCAAAAACACATTACAAAAAGATTGTAAAACAAAGTCTTGAGGGATTGATTAGTCAAGACATGGGGTGAAACTCTAGGAATCCAGTGGAATCAGGGCAACCCAAACCTCCTTTGTAGAAGAGCATTTGCTATTGAGAGTGCTTAAAATATCAGAAGACTAGAGAGAGGAAAGAACAGATCTTCACCACATGCCTGTGACTTATTCTTCCACCCTGCACTAATCTTACAATGTGGGCTGCGGTTGGTCTAAAGCTTAAATCAACAAGTACTGTAAAGGTTTTAGAACAGTGCAGACCACACAGTAAGGTGCTCAGCAGGTACTGGCTGAATACTGTAATAGTCCCTGTAGACAAAAGCCACAAACCCTGTCCCTAAGTAGCTTCTTTTGGTTGGAGTGACTGACAAGCAACAATTACTTCACAGTGCTTATTAATGGCTGAGATAGGGGTTAGCTCAAGTGTCTGTGGAAGCAGACCAGTGGGTCTGAAACTTTTTTTGTCTCTGGACCTCTACACAATATTTGTTACCACAAATAATGTATTTATGAAGAGTATATTTTCCAAATTAATAAAAGGGTGATATTTAAAATTTTCGCAAATTTCCTCAATGTTTGGCTTAATAGAAGATGGCTGGATTCTCTTATCTGTTTCTGCATTGAATCGGCTGCTATATGCTGTTTTGGCTGAAGGGTGGGAAGAAAATTTGGCCTTAGACACATGCTCCTGGCAAAGGAATGGAGGCTCTTCTGAAAGGTCTTGGCGACCCCTCAGGGTAACCTGGGACCATATTCTGAAGACTGCTTACTGGATACCAAGAATGTTTCTTGGAGGTAGCAATTTGAGTCCTGAGGTAGACCAGCCATGTAGGGTGAGGGTAACAGAGGTAGTTAATGGTAAGGCTGCTGTGCCGAGACAGCACAGATATTTGGGCAGAGGGCTCATCTACTCCATCCTATTCTACCATTCTTGAACTCACAGTCAATTAATAAAAAGTATATGGGGTTGGGGAGCTGCGCATCAATATTATATTAACTGTGAAGCCTTAGTGCTTATTACGGTAGAGAAAAAGCGCTCCTCTGATTCGCCCCTCCCGGCGGCCCGGAGGTGTGAGCTAGAAGCCCGCAGGCGGTGCCGCGTCCTCCGAAGACAGGGAGGGGTGCGGCAACGCCGGGAAGTGCTGCAGCCCGGGGCCCCACGGAGGCGCGGCGCTCGAGGCCCCACAGTGCGCAGGCGCGGCAGCGACGCAGGCCGCGGCCCCCGGAACGGTAAACAGTGGGGTCACGTGACACGGACCCTCTCCAGCTCCCGCGCCGCCGCCGCACGCCGATGGCTGCGGGGTCTCGCGCCGTCGTACGGTCCCCACGCGGCAAGCGACCTTCGGGCTCAGGGCGGCGGCGGCTGCAACGAGGATTAGGAGGGCGGCGCGGAAGCCAGGAATAGTGTCGTCAGCAGCAGCCATTCGGTCCCAGGAGGAAAAGAGGCTGTGGCAGCGACGCCGACGTCCTGCGCGTACCCCCTCTCCGCGGCACCCACCGGGCCCCCTCCTCCTCCTCTTCGGCGGCGGCAGCGTCCACCATCTTCCTCTTGCTGCCAGTGGTAGCGCTCGTCTGGCGGAGCTGGGTGAGTTGCGGCTGTGGCCGCGGCCAGGGAGACGGGCAATCTTCCCCTCCCCCATCCCCTTCCACACGCACAGCGCCTCCGCGGGCCTCTCCGCCCCTCCCTCGGCGGGCTCTCCGCGCTTTTCTCCCGCGCAGCCGAGAGATCGCCTCTCGGGCCTCTTGCGCAACGTCCTCGGCCTACCTGGGCCGCGCCTCTGCCGCCTGTGGACCATTTGGACCGCGGGCTGGGGAGGGAGTCGCAGCGACGCGGTCGCCGGGCGGAGGGTCGGGACCGCGGCCTCTCTCCCGACCACTGGTACCCAGCCGTCTGCCGCGAGGGTGTCCCGCCGCCGCTGAGGCGCGGGCGCGCAGGCCCGAGGCACGGCGGGCGCTGCCTGGAAGGCCCGGCTCGCAGGTCCCCGGATCCGGCCCTTAGGGCCTCTTCCCTCTCAGGGAGCCCCAGCATGGAGCTTTGGGCCTCGGTTTCGGGAAACTGGGACTGGCCCTGGCTGCTAGGCTGCTCCCTGCTGCTGGTTTTTGGAGATGAGAGTTACTGTTCCATTTATCCTCCAGTTACCGCGCGCTTTTGTGCCCGGGACTCAAAACTGTCGACTCCTTTTGCTTAGTTTGAAATGAGAAGGCTAGACTCTTGCCTTCCGATAATACATCTAATTTAATGAACCACTTGTCGATACGTACGTGTTAATGGTGCTAAATAACTGATCACCTGACACGGGGGGCGGGGGCGGTGCGGAGAGTAGAAAGGAAGAGAATGTTGATACCGCGCACGGAGTCCTGTGTCCCTCCTTTCCCTTAGGATGTGTTGCCGGGTTAGGTGACCTTTTTCCATCTTTGGGCTTTTAAATGCCAATTCCTAGAGACTTTAGATTGGGGTGGTTATTAGTGCTTTCCAGTAGTCACGCGTAGAATATGTTCATGGATTAATGTTAAGTGGCAACACTGCTTTAATATTCTAGTCCTAATCTGCATTACATGTAGAGATAATTAATTTAAAAAGAATAATCGATTATTGAGCCTTCTCTAAACACTAACTTTACTATCTTATTTTAAGCTAAATTTAAAAACCAATACAGTAAACTCTATAGGGAGTACTTAAACAGTACGTTGTTGTATTTAGTCACTATTTTGGGGTCGAACTTGTCTTCCCTTTGTCAAAATGATTGTTTAAGACCTAACAAAACTACGCCTCAATTATTCATTTTTTGATTCCTGAATGAAATGTTTGGAACTGTGAAAATATTTGTAGAAAAAGATGTATGTTTGTGATAGAGCGACATGTTGAGTCAAAGCACCAGAAACTTTTCTATTGTGGCATACTTATGTTTTTGAATTTATAGCTCCCTTCCACAGCACAGAAAGGTGTTGTGTAAAGATTATTGTTATTTTAAATAGTAATTTTATACTTTAGTTATCACTTAGACCTTTTCCCCACTAATTTTTCTCTTCATTCATCTGTTTACTGGCTATATATTACCATAATGATTCTTTCCTTCATCATCATCATTGTCATTACCACTGTTATTATTATTTTACAATACATACTTCATTTTCTGGTGATAGCAGAGTTTAGTGGCAGAGACTTTTAGGACTGATGATTCCTGATTGAGCCACACAATCAATCAGTCCTGAAATGGGCTACTTTTATGTAAAAAGATTACAACTTTAGATTTTAAGCTTTTTCAGATAGCTGTACTCGGTAATTTGTCAAAATGATAAAAATGAGCCAGTGATGGGACCAAAGTTTGCCTCTTATTTACATTTTTTATAGGTTCATTTATTGAAGAATAGAAAAATATAGTTTATTTTACTGCTTTTGCATACACCTGAATTATGCATTCTCTTTTGTTGGGATAGACCTCAGATAACTATCATGTTGATCTTATGGTGTTCTTATATGTTGCATTATCAGAAAAGTCACCTCTGAGAAGTGGTCTATGTAAATGTAGGTAAAAAATTGGTTTGGTCATATGCACGTTTCAAGATAGAAAAATCGAAAGGAATTTGTCTTTAATCATTTCAAACCATGTTATTAAAATTTAAATTTTATTGAGTATTGGAATCCACTAGGAAAGGTTGATAGTCTTTGACTTATGTAATGTATTACTTATAAAAGTTGGGAGGCAGCAAGTGACGATTTGGAGTATTGCAAAATCAAGAGCTTAGATTTTTTTCATAGTATAAGGCCTACTTGGAAAAACTAGTGAATGAAAACTATACATACAATTCTGTGTTTCAGTTACTAAAATAAATGATGTTTATCTTCCTTTTAACATGGTGGGATGATGTTTGCTTTTTTGATACATTTTGCCTTCTTAAGATCCATTTAAATTTCTCATAAAATCCTTTTTACATTTGTTTTTTCTGGAGATAATAACTTTTCTGTTTTTTAGTGAGATAATGAGATTTTTTGGTTAACATTTAGGTTTGTGTATTACCAATAACTATTTCACCACACAGTGTCAAGGAGTTCAGGATTCTTAGGGTGCTGATTTCTAACAGTTTTTATTCATCCTCATTTCAAGAATTATTTCTGACAAGTGGCTGCTGGATTTTTTTCTTTTCTGGAAAAGTACATCTTGGGCTCTGTTTCTCTTATTTCTTCTTGGAGCACCCTCTCAGAATTCTGGAGTATCTTTTCAGAAGGATAGACACTTTTTCAACTATAAAAATTGCTTGGCAAACTGTTAGACATTTATGATACTGTTGCATTTTTGAGAACACAGTCAAAAAATATTCTTTAATTGTTGCCCTTTGATTACACATGGAAAGATATTGAGAGTATTGTAAACATACATGAGACCCTAAGGCTGTTTCTGTTCTCAGTAAAGATATTATAGGCTGGGAAACAAGATTCATGGACATCTGATGTTAATCAGTGTATTAGAGTTAAAGGGGAAAATATCAAGAGTTTTATGAGGAATTGCTGTATGTGTGGACTTGACAATTATTGTCCTGCATAATGTGCTTTAGACCATTTTTAATGGTATTTTAAAATTTTATGACTATTATGCAGTGAAGAGTGGATATAGAGAAATAGTTCAGTAAAAATTTTAAGATATTTCCAGAAGGCCGGGCGCGGTGGCTCACGCTTGTAATCCCAGCACTTTGGGAGGCCGAGGCGGGCGGATCACGAGGTCAGGAGATCGAGACTACGGTGAAACCCCGTCTCTACTAAAAATACACAAAATTAGCCGGGCGAGGTGGCGGGCGCCTGTAGTCCCAGCTACTCGGAGAGGCTGAGGCAGGAGAATGGCGTGAACCCGGGAGGCGGAACTTGCAGTGAGCCGAGATTGCGCCACTGCACTCCAGCCTGGGCGACAGAGCGAGACTCCATCTCAAAAAAAAAAAAAAGATATTTCCAGAAATTTTAACCTGTTGGCATAATCTAACTTTATTAGACAGTTTTGAAGAGCATGGTAGATTATACAGAAAGGCTGAACTTTAATATTTTAATTCGTTTGTAACTGGTGTGAGCTGGGCACATGAAAGCATAAAGTTTTAGACTGAAAATAAATGGAAAAGTTTGTAGCTGATAAATTGCTTTTCCTCCAATGATCATATGCATTGAGGCTTACATTTTGTTTTTTTTTTTATGTGTAGAGGGTGGCTAAGTGCATATTCCTGCTTAATTTTGGAAGAAGGATGAGTCACTTTTGTTTCTAACTTTCTTTAAGATTTCATTAATGATACATTAAAAGCATAAAAGTTAATGTGTAGAGTGCATTATAGAGTGTAAAAGTGTAGGCCCAGGAATCACACTGAATGGGTTCAAATGTAGGAATATTGGAATATTGGGTATGTGACCTTGGGCAAATTATGTAATTATCTGGGTCTCAGTTTGCTCTAAAGAGAAAGGACTAATAATTGCACCTACCTTATAGGGTCGCTGTGAGGAACTAATGAGATAATGCATACGATACACAGGGCCTGGCATATAGTGTGTGCCAATTACACGTTAGCTTGGGCTGTTGCTACCTAGGCCATAGTTTTAATGATGAGCTAGGTCCACTACTTTGGTGGTTTATTCAAATTCCTAATGCTTATAATGTCAGTTATGATATAATGCCAATATAGTTGTAAACTTTGAAGTTAACTCTTTCTTGTTACTGTTGGCTACTGTAATTCTGCGTTTGCCAGTTTCAACATCTTCTGATCCTTTTCCTAGGGACTTAGGTCTGCTTTGGTCTTAGTTGTCTTTGTGCAGCAGACACCTCGATACCTTCTTTTTACTAGATACATTTAGAAAAGAAGTTATGATCCTTGCTTTCTTTAATGATGTCTTGCCAATAGATTCTAACTAACGAAACTGAACCAGAATTTGAAGTGGGGGTGTAGAGTAGATGACTAGGTTGAATTGCTTTGTAGAATGATACTTTGTAGTATTGTGTCATACCACATGGCCTAACCACTTACTAATTTTTGACTCTGTCCTCGAAGGATATAACCCATGATTCATCTTCAGTGTTGTTATATCATAGTAGTTAAGAACTGACTTTGGTGTAATGCAGAGTGGATTTGAGTCCTGGCTCTGTCACTTATTTATTTTGTAATATTGGGTGTAACTTTGCTAAACTTTAGCCCCTCTCTTGTAAATTGGGGATGATAGTACCTGCCTAATGGTTTGGTTGTGAGGATTAAATGGCATGATGCATTTAATTTGTTTAGCACAATGCCTTGCGCACAGTAAACATCCAGTGAGTTTAACCTTACAAACACATAGGGTAGTCGTAAGCACATTGACTCTTAAATGAAATTTTCTGGGTTCAGATTTTAGCTCTGTTCTTCCTGTAGGAGATAGCTTAAACAAAACCAAACAACTTTTAGCTCCATCACCTACTATGGTAAATTATTTAAACTGTTTGATCCTAATTCCATTTTATTTCAATTTTTATATAATCAGGATAATAATATAAGGTTGTTTTGAGGATTAAATGAATAAATGTAGAGCAGAATTTCTTAAACTTGGCACTGTTGACATTTTTGACTGGATAATTTTTTTTGTGTGTGTGGTGCTTGTCCTAGTGCATTATAGTATGTTTACTGGATGCAAGTAGTGCCCTTTCCAGTTGTGATGACCAAAAATGTCTCTAGACATGGCAAATGTTCTCTGCATGGGCATACTCACCTCTGATTGAGGATTATAGATGTAAAGCATGTAGAACAATGCCTGTCTTGAAGTTTGAGCACAAGAAGTTTTGTTTTATCATCATTATTATTAGTAGTAGTTTTGTTCTTCTACTGCTACTGCCTATTAGGAATTTGTTTTTAGTAAGCATACCTGATGAAATTGCTTAATTTAAACGATGGTATGGGGGCTGAAGGCATCAAGTGTGCTCCACTTTTAAGACCTTTGTACTTCTAGGTCTTTGTCTGGATTGCTCTTCAGCATTTATGCATTGATCACTACCTCACTTCAGATTTTGGTTCAAATGTTAACGCTGTGAGGCCTTCACTTACTATCATACATAGACCAATCCCCCATCACCACCACCATCACTATTGCCTTGTATAACTTTTCTTCAGAGATATTAGTCTCCTGATATGTTTTTGCTCCCCTCACACCACCTCCCTACACACACACCCACAGACACAAATGTAGACTACGTGAGAGACAACTTGATCTTAGTATATCACCTCTTTGGCCTTTGATAGCTTTAGTGATTTCTTGTTAGGTGTGTATGTGTGTGTGTGTGTTTTAGGAAATAACAGGATAGAATTCATAGGTTTACTTTGAAGGTGTTTTTAAAAAGTTGGGATAGAGAATTTTAATTTGCTGTTAAAGTGAGTTTTTGTAAAGTGTAATTTTTTTTTTTTTTTTGAGACGGAGTTTTGTTTTTGTCTTCCAGGCTGGAGTGCAATGGTGCGATCTTGGCTCACTGCAACCTCTGCCTCCCAGGTTCAAGCTATTCTCCCACCTCAGCCTCCCAAGTAGCTGGGATTACAGGCATGCACCACCACACTCAGCTAATCTTTTTTGTTTTTAGTAGAGATGGGGTTTTGCCATATTGGTCAGGCTGGTCTTGAACTCCTAACCTCAGGTGATCTGCCCGCCTCGTCCTCCCAAAGTGCTGGGATTACAGGTGTGAGCCACAGCGCCCGGCCTAAAGTGAAATTTTTTTTTGCTGTTGACACTTCCTAAATCTCATCTTTTTGCATTCTATTAATACTTGAAACACTTGGAAAGCAATTAGGCTGCTTTGTTAGTATAAACTAAACCTGGCTGCAATATAATTCTCTGAGAATTACAGATGAAACATATTTTAAAGCAGGAAATATCTTTGGACTCGGATTAAATTTTATTTGGCAAATTAGTACTAATTATTTTTAGTTGTATTCTGAGTTTTCATAAATGGTCCATCAGGACCAAACTCAGCCATTCATAATTAAGACATGCTGTTCCCTTTGCCTAGAATATCCTCTGGATCTTTAGGATCCAGCTTACACATCATCACCTGCCTAGCCTTTGTTGGCTTCCTGAGTTTCCCCTTCCTCTGTGAAGCCCTTCAATACGGCACTCAGCATTTTGTTGTGATGTTTATACATGTTGTATTTGCTTATATGTTTATGTCGTTTTGAATTGTGAGTTCTTCGACTTTCAGACAGGTTCATTTCACTAGACGTAAAATGCTTTGTAATAGATGTTTAATACATGTATGAGTAAATGAATAATTTTGAATTATGCAGATTATTCACTTATATACTTAGCTGCATATATTTTGTTGTCTGTAAACATGAATTTACCCAGAAACAATTTCTGACTTTAACATGTATATTCCCAAATTATCCATACTGATTTAATTGGATATACACATATCATTAGCCATTTAAAATACACCCTATACAGGCTTATTATGTTTTAATTATTTAGAATGCCAGTAGATGGGCTTACTATGTTTTATTAAATTTAGAATGCCAAATATAGGAAAGCACGTAAGTAAAATTTTAGTGTAAGAAACAGGAATTTGTTTAAATTAGACAATTTGTTTAATTAACAAAGATACTAAATTGGCTCCTAATTTTCGCCCTTAATTAGATCTGATTATCTTTGTTAGCCACATTGCTAGGTATCCCAGAATATTCTTAGATTAGTTTTTTTAAGACTTTATTTTGTAATAATTTTATATTTATAGAAAAGTTGCAAAGGGTGTGTAGTGTTTCTGTATACCCTTATCTAGTTTCCCTGATTATTAACATCTGACATAAAGCTAGTGCCTTTATCAGAACAGAGATTATTATTGGTGTGTTACCAATAATAATGGTAAATTTCAGACTTTATTCTGATTTTACCAGTTTTTTTTTGCTACTGTCCCTTTTGTGTTCCATGATCTAATCCAGGGTACTACATTGTGTTTAATAGATTAGTGTATCCATTACAAGTGAGTAAATATTTCTACATTTGGCTAATTTGTTTGCCTATTTAGCATTAGAGTTATTTTATTTTTGAGACTGATCACTTTATATCTGAAACTGATTTTTAAAAATGAATTATACCTCCAATAAATGTTACTTTCAAGGGAGTTCTTTTGGATGGCTACATACTGTTCATTTTTGGCATTTTCTCTTTGGAATTACTTCCAGAGCCAGTTGGAACCACGTAAGAAAAATTATTCTCATTTGTAACAATTTTCCTTAAAACGTGTGCCACGAAACACTAGGATTGTGATTTGTCCTGTGGAAATTGTCTTCTTTGGACTCACAAATGTGATACGCTTTATTACTGTGTTCTTAGAAGATTCCCATTTTCATTAGCCTACTAAACATGTCTCACACAATGGTAGCTGCTTAGTAAACATTTGATGAATAAATAAATGGTATCGTTAAAGAAACATAACTTCAGTCTATCTCCACTTGTGACTGTGGAAACCTTTTTCCTGATAATGCCTGTTTAAATCTGGGGAAGCATACTTTATAAGTCATAATAGTTTTGACTTAAAAACAGTACTGGAAAACTTGACCGATTTTATTTACAGAATGCTTTACTTAAAAAAAATTGATCTTCAAGAAATATATTACAGGCTCTGAAGCCACTTTCAGTGAAGGAGTTTTAGGATGGTTTCACTAATAGTAATGTTACTGAAAACAAAAAAAAATTGCTCCTTTAGGTGACTAGTTAGAATGGCCTGTTCTTCAGTATAGCTATGTGATCTTGAGCTTTGTGACCATATCTTCTGAATGTTGTGAATGTTCCCATCACTTGAAAGCTCACAGCATATAGTTGGTACAACAGGAAGACCTCATAGGAAGTTTGCAGAATTTGCTGGCCTCATGTTGCTATGGTAACAAGTGCATTTACTTTTTCAGTAGATTCAGTATACTATTTTTTGAAGGAAAGTTAGCCATTTGTTTCTAGGGCTGAAACTGCCTTTTTTCTTTTTGATTGATCTGAGAAAAAAGATTACTAATTGGGATGCAACTCTCTGAAGAGGAGGTGGCTTTGGCTTGCAGTAGTGGATTCCAGCACGTTCAGATAAATGAATTCATTGGTAGTTCTACTTAATTTTGTAAACATTTAGTGAATATTTTCATAAATTATTTTTAATTACCAGAATTTAATATACTAAAGTTTTTTGGAACCTAAAAACATTGGGCGGAAGTATTGGTGATGTATGATAATTGAGACTTTCTTTGGCACTGAGATCATATAGTGGTAGGGAATTCTTAAAGGAACTTGTCCTGAGTTTTCTTCAGCATTGCTAGCTACAATTTTCTGTCAATTGAGAGAATGCATGTAAAATAAGCAGCAAATCTGTAAAGTAGTTAGCATTTTCTTTCAGTGCTTTATTAACATTTCAATGTAAATAAATGGAAAAAAATGAGAAGATACTGAAACTTCTATTTAGAAGGACATTAACTTTTGTGAGAGAGGAATTTTCTTTGCTTTTTTTTTAAAAAATTGAGGTATAATAAATGCATTCCTTAAAAATGAACAGATTCGTGAAACCATTATCACAACCATGATTTAGGACATTTCCGTCATCTCTCAGGTATCCACTTGCCCTTTTGCAGTTCATCATTTCCCTATTTGTGGCCCCAGGCAGTCACTAATTTGTTGGATTTTTTTTTTTTTTTTGACACAGAGTCTGGCTCTTTTGCCAGGCTGGAGTGCGGTGGGTTGATTTCGCTGCAACCTCCGCCTCCCGGGCTCAAGTGATTCTCCCAACTCAGCCGCCTGAGTAACTGGGACTACAGGCACGTGTCACCACACCTGGCTAATTTTTGTATTTTTTTTGTAGAGACAGGATTTCGCCTTGTTGCCTAGGCTGGTCTCCAACTCCTGGGCTGTAGTGATCTGCCCATTTCCCAAAGTGCTAGGAATACAGGCATGAGCCACTGGGCCTGGCAGGAAAATTGTTTTTAAAGAGCCTTTAATGAGTAAGATCATCCCAGCCCTTAGCTCAGTGTGAGAGGGTAACACTTATTAATGGGCATGGGCTGTGGAGCTTGAAACCCAGGCTAGAATTTTGGCTCTGTTTTGTGACTTTGGGGAAGACATTTAAATTATTCAAGTGCATTTTTTTTTAATAATGCAAGGATGATAATAGACTATTTATTATTGGGGCTTAAATTATATAAATATTGGTAAAATGTTTAGTACAGTATGACATATATAACCAGTGAATGTTAGCGTGTATCTGAAATTCTTCCCTCGTTTTTATAGGGGGAGAGAATTCAAGACTAGTTTGAGGAAATTTTGTTAGATTTGGAGCTAATCTCAAAAATCTTGGAATTAAGGAACCCAGGATGTTATAGGTTAATCACTGGAATTTTTTGTTAAATTAATATTAATTTTGTTCGGTTGACTTTCCACCCCCTAAAATATGTTGATTCAGTTTTCTCTCAAACCAGTTTAACTTAATTGGTTTAACTTTTCGTAATTGAGGCTCCTGTAGAGCTTTGAAATGACTTTTGCTGAGCAATGTAGGTACAATTCAAATGGGAGACTAACTTGATACTTGTATAGACCACACATAAATAAATCTAAATACATGATGTAGATTGTCTTTGTGTCATTTATCTTGTTTTTCTCCTAAAAGGGGACCTTGCAAAAAGGTGTGTTTGTGCACATCTTTGTGTGCATGTGTAGTCTTTTAAGTTTTGATTTGTTGGGTTAATAGTTTCTTTTTCATTTTCCACCTCTTCCCCTACAATAAAAGCCCTTTGTCTATATATATTACCTTTCTTTAAATAATTTTAATACTTTGTAAATAAAACAAGGCTACTTTATGGTTTTAATAGGTATGGGATAAAAATTTAAATTATTTGATTTTAGCTCTTTATGTGGACTTATTGTAAAAGCAGTGTCTGATGCTTAATTTGTGAAAAGGTTGTGGTTAAAAACAATTGTTTTTATGCTTTAAGCCATGTAATTCTTTCGTATGTGTCAAGTTAATGGACTATATACATAGTTTTTTTTTCCTAAAAATAATGAACTGAGTAAACATTTAGTAGGATTTCTGGTAAAATGATATACTACATGCATGATGAAGAAACATTATTTAGTAAAGATTCGTTCTACATTTCCAAATGTATATTCTAAAAACAAGTGAGGATTTTTTTTTAAACAACAATTCAGAAATACCTTAAGTGTGTTCTTAGACTCAAAACTATTAAAATAATTTGGTATTAGGTGATTTTCAATTGATAGCTTTATTTCTTATGGTATTTTTTTTGTCTTTCTATAGGGCTGAAAGACACACAGAAGTCTTCATGGATATAGTTGATACATTTAATCATTTAATTCCTACTGAACACTTAGATGATGCCCTATTTCTAGGATCCAACCTGGAGAATGAAGTCTGTGAGGATTTTAGTGCAAGTCAAAATGTCTTAGAGGACTCGCTGAAGAACATGCTCAGCGATAAGGATCCTATGCTAGGATCTGCAAGTAACCAGTTCTGTTTGCCTGTTTTGGATAGCAATGATCCCAATTTCCAGATGCCTTGTTCAACAGGTAATTCTTACTTTTTTTTTTTTTTTTAGTCTGCAATTTAAAATAAATTTTCAGCAGCTTTTTCTTTTTTCTTTTTTTCTTTTTTTTTTTTTTAATGAGGAGGGTAGTAAATTTAGGGTTATTTCCTTTGAATTTAGAGCTTCTTTTCCAGGCATCAGAATTAAAATTTAAATTTTCTTCCAAGGAGTGTGGAGTTATCCTCAAGGATATTATGGATATAGGTAGGGTGACCATATAATTTATTATCCAGTATGGGACACTTATTAGAATTACAGAGAGTACTTTAATAATTACATCATGACAACAGGTGTAAATTGGGACTCTTTAGTAAGTAGGGATTGCCCGGCAAATTGAGACATGTGGTCACCTTAGGCCTGCTGGAGTCAGCGGGGATGGCTGAATTGACCTTTCTCAGCATACCTCCCAGCCCCTGAAATATTTACATTGTTTGCTCCCATTTCACCTCCTTTGGTATTGTGTACATGTATCTTAAAACCAGAGAAAGAACTCTATACCTCTGCTGCCCTGGACAGTAAACACTAGCCACATGTCACTTGCAATGAGTCTGGTCACTTGCAGTGAGTCTGGTCCTAATTAAGATGTGCTATAAAATGCACATTAGATTTTGAAGACTCAGTATGAAAAAAAGTTAAAAAATATTTCTTCAATTTTTTTATGTTGCTTATGTGCTGAGGTGATATTTTGGATATTTGTGGTTAAAATTTATGTCACCTGTTTTGTTTTTTTTGCCTTTTAAAAAGTGACTACTTGAAAATTTAAAATTACATACATGTCTTATATTTCTGTTGGACAGAAAAGGGTCTATAGCTGAAGTAACTGAAAGACTGAAGATAGTGATTTTCTGTAAGGCTAAACTATTCTTAATAAGAAATTACTTTGTCATGTTAATGTATAAAAAACAGTTTTTCTTTTATAAAGCAGAGAAAATATTACTGTAAACGTTCTGGCAATTACTAATAGCTATTCTGTGAGTAACATTATAGGTAAAGGTAAAATCAGCCTCCCATGGAACAGTAAGGGTTTCCCTCACCATTCCCTAGAGTAAATAGTTCTCAGGTTTATGTGATGTTGGTTTGTTTTTCATTGACCAGACTTTTTCTCCTCTACAGTTTGTTCGGCATATTTTTCATTTTTTAAAAAGTTTTCTATGTATATTTTAAATTTAATGTGGCAATACTTAAAGTTGGGAATAGGTGGTCTGCTGTTCGCCCATAAGTTTGTCAGGTTACTCCGCCTGAGGACCTCAACACTGGCTACTAGGAAGCTTCATTTTAACAACTTAAAACTGAGGTCTTTTGAATTGCTTGCTAATAGTGTATCTCTGAATTATTTATATTATGTTGTGTTATTACTTAGGTTTACATTGTTGTGTTGTTGTATTCTAAATGTTTTAAAGCTTTTAAAATTTTGTTTTATGTATGCATTGTTCAAGTTTTTTACTTTGGTGCTTGTGTCAGTATAGTAGCTCTAATTATCTTTATTGTTAAGCATCTTTGACAGTGTTTGGTTGTATGCTCACTGTTTCCTAGTTTAGTCCAAATTCAGGAAAAACATTTATTTAATATTAACATGGTTGTTGCTGGAACTCCAATTACCTTCAAGGGTGGTTATATTGGATGTGGAACTGACACGTGTCATCTTGTTAGACTTTTTTACTTATAAAATTCCACCCCTATAGTAATACCTGTATGCCTACTTCCTGTCCTTTTTTAAAAATTAATTTCTGTTGATATGAAAAGTTTTTATTAATGTGAAAAATCTCTTCAGTTTTGTTGTATATTTCTTTTGCTAATAGAAGACTTAGAGCACCTTTATGAAGTACATAGAAATTTTTTGAGATATGATTTATTATTTGTTTATGATTCTGTTATTTTTTAAATGAACTTTTAAATTTAGGAACTTAAATTACTTCCTAAATTTTCTGATATTAAAATTTGTTTACTACAATTTATCTTTGATTCTGTAGCAGAATGTTTGTATTGATATATGTATAGTGTATATGTTTTTAAGATATGTAAGGAAATATGTGGAGGAAACTTAATAAGGCTTTTCTGTTTAGGATTTTTAAATTTCATTGTGCCATCTAGCCAGGGGATTTATCTTGATTTCTTCAAAATTCTTTTCCTTTTGGGATATTTGGGTCAGTAAAAGGCCCACACATTTTCTGAAAGCAAAATGGAAAACATTTTTGAAAAAAAAAATTAACTTTTTGTTAGATTTAAGAGATAATTGCAAAGAAGAAATCTTATTTATTTATTTATTTATTCATTTATTTTGGTAGTGACGGGGTCTTGTTATATTGCCCAGGCTGGTCTCTAACTCCTGGCCTCAAGCTATCCTCTGGCCTCTGCCTCACAGAGTGCTGGGATTACAGGTGTGACCCACTGTGCTTGGCCTGGGAAATCTTACTGTAATTATTGATGAAAACCCTGTGTGGACAGTAGCTTTCAGCTATTTATAAATAACTTCAGCTGTTTTTAAATAAAAACAGCATAGTTCTTGCCCAGATTCTTGTTCCTGGCACTGTAGGCTTTTACTAGCTGTTTTCATTGAAGCTAAGCAGGGAAATAATCCTATTTGTGTTCCTTAGACCAATGAAAGCTATAGATTGTGGCTATTTTGTAACCTTAGTGCCAAAATTAGCTACCAAAATAATTGCTACATCATCTTTTCTGTTATGATGAACCAGGTTGGTTTCGGACCAGTATTTTTGTTGTTGACATAGTGATTTGGATTGTATTTCAGCTGTCTCAAAAAATCATAGTTTTAGAAAATTATAAAAATAAGAAACATAGAAGATTACGTTTAGTGCTCTGTTGGATACACAAAAGTTGGGATGCTAGTTGTTTCATTTTGAGAGAAAGCAGCCAGCTTTCTTCTTTGAATGCTTTTGACTGTGTCAAGTATTACTTCATCTAATTGTAGTGTTTGCATATGGTTTTTAGATGTGCCCATTAATACATTTTTTTAACCTCTAGCGAGTGAGCAAAGGAGTATTTTCCCAAGTAACAGGTTTGAGATACTGAATATACTGTTTATATATACCACTTGAGGAGTGTATTCAAAATCACTGAAATGGTGTTTACTGGCATTATCAGTGTTATGAAGAAATGTTTATTTTATCTCTCATTTTACAAACAAATGTATTCCCTTTTTACATTGACAGCTAAGCTATGATTCGTAAGTGTGGAACAAGCTTGTGTTTACAATCCATTTCTTAATATGATATATTGAAAATAAATGTTCAGTGGCTGTAAGTTGATATCTTTAGTTTTTACAATATAGTTCAACATTGTTTTAAGACCAACAAAACAGACGTACTGTAGAAACATGAGTGTTTAGAGCAGCCTTTCATTCAAATAGCACTTTATCCACTACTGTAGGTTACTGCTTGTAGCTACTGCATCCTTTAGTGAAACCAAGATGTCCTTTCAAGGCTGCATTATGGCTAGCAAAATCATCATTCACTTAATTAAAAAAAATTCTCTAGTATGGTTTTTGGAGGTTAAGCAAATTAAAAAGTCATTGAACTCTTATAGGTATCCCAAATATTTGGGAAGAGTTGATTCATATTGTGTAATTAGTATTTTTTCAAGTAAAGGAAAACACCTGCTTACATCACATGTTGCTTTCCTATCATAAATGACATTGATATTATATGACATCAAGCAGTGTTGTTTGATAGAATTTTTGCTTGCACTGCTTTCAAGCAAAGTGTTGTAATACTTGTAATACATATTAAGACTAGTTTTACAATTAGTAAAACTATCAGTAATAGTGTGATTTAGTCCCTTTTTTGGCATATGAATTTTAAACTTTAATCATACCTAGTTTGAGGCTCCTTTATCACTAGACAGAATTCATCTATGTAATATTGGAAAAATTATATTGCACTTGTTCTGGATAAAAGGTTTGGTGTACCAGTGTGTCACAGATTTGTTTAAAAAGTTTTAGGTTTTATGGCTTCGTGTTTCTCTTGGACAGCATTTTCAGTCAGACAGTACATTGAACTAAACATAGTAGCTCTCTGGTCTAGTAAATTCAGTTTTCAGATATTTATTACTCCCTATTTGTACTTTCTTGGGGGTTGGTGGGGCTATTTGTGCATACTAATTAGATCTCTGAATCCAACTACACATATAAGTTCATTCTGTATCTTCACTGGAGTCTTGACTGTTTTTATTATTAGTATTTGTTGATTTTTTTAAAGCTTCTGTGCTTCAATGAACCTTTTACACTAATAACTTATTTTTGAGAATCGAGTTTTAAAAAATTGTTTTTGACACATAATTGTACATATTTTTGGGGTACAGTGATATTTTTATGCATGTGTACAATGTGTAATGATCAAATTAAGTAAATTTGCATATTTATCACCTCAAATATTTGTCATTTCTTTGTGTCAGGAACATTCAAAAGCTGCCCTTCTAGCTATTTGGAAATGCACAATAAATTGTTAATTATAGTTACCCTATAGTGTTAATAGAGTACTCGAATTTATTCCTCCTATCTAGCTGTAATTTTTTCTTTTTTTTTCCTTCTTTTTGAGATGGCCTTTTTCTCTGTCATCCAGGCTGGAGTGCAGGGGGCCGATCTTGGCTCACTGCAACCTCCACCTCCCGGATTCAAGTGATTCTCTCACCTCAGCCTCCTGAGTAGCCAGGATTACAGGGGCCTGCCACCATGCCCAGCTAGTTTCTGTATTTTTGGTAGAGACAGGGTTTCACCATGTTGACGAGGCTGGTCTTGAACTCCTGACCTCAAGTGATCTGCCTGCCTTGGCCTCCCAAAGTGCTGGGATTACAGATGTGTGCCACCGTGCCCTGCCTAGTTGTGATTTTGTATCTGTTAACAAACTTTTGGCTATTCCCCCTGCCCCTTCCCCTTCCCCAGCTCTAGTAATCACTATTGTACTGTCTACTTCTATGAGCTCAATTCTTTTGCTGCTATATATGAGTGAGAGCATGTGGTATTTATATTTCTGTGCCAGGCTTATTTCACCTAATGTCCTGCAGCTCATCTGTGTTCCCATAATGGCAGAATTTTGTTCTATTTTAATGGTTAGTTAGTATTCCATTGTGTATATATAGCACATTTTCTTATTCATCCACCTGTTGGTAGACACTTAGGTCGATTTCGTATTTTGGCTGTTGTGAATAGTGCTGTAATAAACATGGGAGTGCAGAGATACTGATTTCTTTTCCTTTGGCTATTTATGGCCAGTGGTGGGATTGCTAGATCATATGGTAGTTCTGTTCTTAGTTTTTTGAGGAACTTCCATATGTTTTCCGTAATGACAGTACTGATTTACATTCCCTCCAAGAGTGTGTGAGAGATCCCCTTTCTCCACATTCTTGCCAGTGTTTATTATTTTTTATCTTTTTGATAATAGCCATTCTAAATGGGATGAGATGATATCTCATTGTAGTTTTGATTGGAATTTCCCAGATGATTCGTAATGTTGAGCATTTTCTTCATATGCCTGTTAGTCATTTGTATGTCTATTTTGAAAGATGTCTTTTCAGCTTATTTGCCCATTTAAAAAATTGGATTGCTTTTTTGTTGTTGTTGTTGTTTGAGTTCCTTATATATTCTGGATATTAATCCCTTGTTGGATGGCTCAGTAGCAGATATTTTCTCCCATTCTTATAGGTTTCTCTTCACTCTGTTTATTGTTTCCTTGCTGTCCAGAGCTTTTTGGTTTGATCTAATCCCAATTGTCTGCCTCTGCTTTTATTGCCTGTGCTTTTGAGGTCTCCATAAAATTTTTGCACAGACCGATGTCCTAAAGCATTTCCCCAATTTTCTTCTAGTAGTTTCTTAGTTTTGGATCTTACATTTAAGTCTTTAATCCATTTTGAGTTGATTTTTGTATATGGAGAGAGATGGGGTTTAGTTTCGTTTTTCTGCACATAGATATCTAGTTTTCCCAGCACCATTTGTTGAAGAGATTATTCCTTCGCAAATGATTGTTTTGGTGCCTTTGTTGAAAATCAGTTGGTTATGAATATGTGGATTCATTTCTGGGTTTCTTTTTCTGTTCCATTGGTCTGTGTGTCTGCTCTTATGCCGGTACCATGCTGTATTGGTTATCATAGCTTTGTAGTGTATTTTGAAGTCCGGTAGTGTGATAACTCCAGCTTTATTTATTTATTTATTTATTTTTTGCTCAGGATTACGTTGGCTAGTTTTTTTTTTTTTTTTTTTTTTGGTTCTGTGTATTCTTTTTTTTTTGTGGTTTTGGGGATTTTTTTTTCTATTTCTGTAAATAATGTTACTGGTATTTTGGTAGGCATTGCATTGAATCTATACACTGCTTTTGGTAGGTAATATGGTTGTTTTCACAATATCAATTCTTCTAACCACGAACATTGGATGTCTTTCCATTTTTTGATGTGTGTTTTAATTTCTGTTATTAGTTTTTTTGTAGTCGTCCTTGCAGAGATCTTTAACCTCTTGCTTAAATTTATACCAAAGTGTTCTACATTTTTTTGGTGAGTAGGATTGCTTTCTTGATTTTTTTTTTCCCCACTAGTTTATTTTGGTATATAGAAATGCTGCTGACTTTTGTATGTTTATTTTATCCTACAAGTTTAATGAATTTGTTTATAAGTTCTAACAGTGCAGATATAGTTTGACTTCTTCCTTTCCAATTTGGATGTCCTTTATTTTATATTTTTTTCTTTTGCTTAATTGCTTGGGCTAGGACTTCCAGTACTGTGTTGAATGAAAGTGGGCATCCTTGTCTTGTTTCAGATGTTAGAGGAAAACCTTTCAACTTTCCCCCACTTAGTATCATGTTGACTGTGGTTTGTCATGCCTTTATTGTGTTGAGATATGTTTATTTTATACCTAACTTGAGAGTTTTTATTTGTGAAGGGATGTTGAATTTTATTGCTTGCTTTTCCTGTGTCTATTGAGATGATCATACTGTTTTTGTTCTTCATCTTGTTGATGTGATGTATCACATTTATTGATTTCATATGTTAAGCCATTCTTGGATTCCTGGGATAAATGCTACCTGATCATGGTGAGTGATCTTTTTAATGTGCTGCTGGATTCAGTTTGCTAGGATTTTTGCATTTATATTAATCAGGAATATTGGCCTCTAATTTTTTTTTTTTGTTGTGTTTTTGTCTGGTTTTGGTATCAGGGTAATGTTAGCCACACAGAATGGGTTAGGAAGAATTCCCTCCTCTTCAATTTTCTGGAAGAGTTTGAGAATTGGTATTCTTTAAGTGTTTGGTAGAATTCTGCAGTGAAGACTGGGTCCTGGGCTTTTCTTTGATGGGAGACTTACTATTACAGAGCGAATCATGGTTGAACATGAAAATACAAATTTAATACGTGTAGCCATGCAGATGAGATGGAAATACATTGGTTAAGACAAAATATATACTTTTTATTAAATGTTAAACAAGATGAACTGATGAACCTTGTAAGCACATACATACCCTTTAAGAATAAAAATTTCTGTAAGATTGATGATTAAAATACATATCATTTTGAGTTTTATGTAGAGGAGTTCAGATGAACGTGGAGTATGTTTTGAAGAGAGCAAAAGATAAAAGAGAGGTAAACGCTTCATAGAATTAGAGCTGTAACTTAGGAAGAAGAGGAAATGCTGAAAGATTGAAAGAGTATGACCTAGTAGCTGCCATAGATAATTTGAAAGTTTGTCATATTGACAAGAGATTTGACTTCTTTATGAATAAAAGGTAAAGACCTAGGTCCCTTAGGCAGCAGTTAGAGGGAGGCAGAGTTTAAGTGGCTAAAAGGAGGAACTTGTAGTTCTCCAAATGGAATAATAGGTTCCCTGACTGGGCATATAGGATTTTTGCTTTTGCTGGTTATGACCCTTTGACTAGGTGTTTCAGTGGGGATTCAGGCATCAGATAGTTATTTGTATTAGGTGACCATTTTTATTTTTTTGAGACGGGATCTCACTGTGTTGCCCAGGCTGGAGTGCCATGGTACAATCTCGGCTGACTGCAACCTCCACCTCCCAGGCTCAAGTGATCCTCCCACCTCAGCCTGCCTAGTTGTTGGGACTACAGGTGTGTGCTGCCACACCCTGCTAATTATTATTATTATTATTATTTTTTGAGACAGAGTTTCACTCTTGTTGCTCAGGCTGGAGTGCAATGGCGCTATCTCAGCTCACTGCAACCTCTGCCTCCCGGGTTCAAGCAATTCTCCTGCCTCAGCCTCCTAAGTAGCTAGGATTATAGGCGCCTACCACCATGCCAGCCACCATGCCTGGCTAATGTTTTGTATTTTTAGTAGAGATGGGGTTTCTCCATGTTGATCAGGCTGGTCTTGAACTCCTGACCTCAGGTGATCCACCTGCCTCGGCTTCCCAAAGTGTTGAGATTACAGGTGTGAGCCACCACGCCTGGCCTGTTTTTGTGTTTTTTGTAGAGACAGGGTTTCACCATGTTGCTTAGGCTGGTCTCAAACTCCTGAGCTCAAGCGAGCTGCCCACCTTAGCCCCCCAAAGTGCTGGGATTATAGGCGTGTGCCACTGTGCCTGGCTTTAGGTGACCTTTTAAGGTCTGTTCCAACCTAAATTATCCATGAAACTGTTATTTCTTTTTATAAAAAGAAATACAAATGATTTTTTATGTTCACTTTAGTCCTAAGTTTTATTGGTAGGCTTTATGTATTTCATAGCTTCTTTAAATTATATGCAATATAGCTTAAAAAGCACAGTGATAACTACTACATTTATGTAAGCAGCTTTAATTGCTCTTAGTTCAGTTTGTTTCTTGTTGTTTTATTTCTTACGCTTTTTCTGGTTATAGACTGCTGTTCTATGTAGATATTTCTTCTCTTTCTTTTTTTATTGCAGTGTTGGGGTTTTGCTATGTTGCCCAGGTTGGTCTTGAACTCCTGGGCTCAAGCCATTCTGCCGCCTTGTCCTCTCAAAGTTCTGGGATTACAGGCATGAACCACCATGCCCAGCCCTGCTTTAGACATTTGTAATAGACTGTGCAGTTCTTTTCAGATATTTTTCCATAGTCATTGCTGCAGCCATCCTTAATAACAAAAATAGCAATTGAACTCAGAGTTAAAACATATACATCTTTTAATGTAAATACTAAAATATCAGTTTATAAATTCAGAAAATCCAGAGTAGGGAATTTCTGGCCCAAGGCCAGAGCTTTCCAGTTGAAGTCTTTATTTTGCATATTCTGTGGCTTTTCTGTTTTAATTCTACTTGCTTACATTTATTTTTGCTTTCCATAGCTTGACATAATATAAAACTGAATATGTCTTAGTTGTACTTTGCACTATTTAATTTTTTGTCTTTTTAACTTAAAATGTGAAATAAAATTAATCTTGTCTTCATTACTGTATCTCTGATAGTTTTTGTTTCTTCATCTGTTGCTTAAATTTATTCCATTGTTATTCCTGAAACCCTTAAAAAAACCAAGACACCTTGGACCAAGACTATTACAGTTTTTATTCTAGTACAGTTGCTGACTGTATGTTTGTGTGTGTGTGTGTGTATAAACTTGCATTTCTGTGCTGTTACAAGAGACTTCTTTTTCCAAGATTTTGAGCCTACTGATGGTCTATTGAATTCATTTTTCCCCTGGGAGATCTGTTGCCCAGAGCCTCCTGTCTGAGTTTGTCATTTTCTAGGCATGTTATACATCTTCTATCTCTGAGCTTTACTGCTCTCCTTGATTAGAGCTATTGTTTCCCTGTGTTCCATCGTCTTTATTTTTTATCTATACCCTCTTTCTTTGTTGAAGTCCTTGGTAATTTTCTAATACCCTCGTACTTGACTAATGATTTGCTTTTACATAGAATCCAAAGCTGAATATCATATTTCCTTCAGATTTTAACTCATTGTTTCTTAGCCATCTAGCATTTAATATTGCTGCTGTGTTGCCTGATACTTATATAAGGCTTGCTGCATTGTTAGGTTGCCTTTCCTCCAACCCAGCTTTAGGATCTTCTCTTTACCTTTTAATGTTCTGAAATTGCAGTGATGTATCTGCATTAGCCTTTCATTTATTTCCCTGGGCACTTGGTGGGCCTTTTCAATTTGAAGTGTGTTCTCTCCAAGTCTGGGAACTTTTCTTGTGTTTCCTCTGCAAACTCCTGGAAGACAGATGTTGGCTAGTGCTTTTTACGTATTTCTTGCATCTTTCCAACATTTTGCTTTATGTCTTTCTAGATACTTATTGCCATATTTTCCACATCTTTGAATATTTCATTTTGACAGATGTTTTACTGTTGCTAAGAATTCTTTCATGTATTCTCTTTATTCCATGTTTTTAGTATTAGTCTATTCTCACAGGGATATACAGTAGACTCTTGAATAATGTGGGATTTAGGGTCACAGAGCCTCCATTCTTTGCATTCAGAAATTCGCATATAACTTTTATCTTCCCCCAAACTTAAGTACTAATAGCCTGTGTTGACTGGAAGCCTTACTGATAGCAGAAACAGCTGATGAACACATATTTTATATATTATATGTTATGTGTATTATATACTGTATTCTTACAATAAAGTACACTAGAGAAATGTCATTAGGAAAATCATCAAAAAGAGAATATTTAATACTCATTAAGTGGAAGTAGATCATTAAAAAAGTCTTCATCTTCATGTTCAGTAGGTTGAGGAGGAGGAAGAAGAAGAGGGGCTAGTGGCTAGTCTTGCTGTCGCACAGGTGGCAGAGGTAGAAGAAAATCGATGTATAAGTGGAACTGCACAGTTCAAACCCATATTGTTCAAGGGTCAACTGAATAAGTGTCTCTTTATATATAGTCTGAATTAATTTTCCTATTTGTTTATTTTGACCTTTCTTGTAGTACTGTATGCTTTCCCCAAAGGTCAGATTATTTTTGATTGGTTGTTAATATTTACAATGAATAGGAAATCTAGTCAAGTTTTGCTGTGGGATAAGTAGGCTTTAGATAGATAGCCTGAGGTTATTTTGGGGAACCAGGGTGAGAAGTAGCTTATCATTAGATGGTAACTGTCCTATTTCCTTCAGTTCATTCAATTTAAGTTCAGGGTTAAGAAAATACTTTCTTTTACTTTGAGTTCAATGCTTGGTTGTAGGCCTTGCTGGGTATTCAAGTAGGGGAAGAGACGAGGTTGACCTCTCAGTATTAAGGCTTTCAGTTGATCGTTATGTGTAGCCCAGCTCACTACTTATGCCATCTATCATTTCATTTTTAGAGATTCTAAAAGTTTATTGGACAAGGTTGTTCACAACCTCTTAAGCTTCAGCTCCTTTGGACTCTGGGCTATGACTTTTTCATGCTCTGTTTTAGTAATCTTTTCTGTTCAGTTTTCTCTTCATCTCCTAGAAATGTATTTAAATCTTTCATTTGCTTTTGGTCTTCTTTTTATTCACTTTGTTGTTACAGGTTTTTACCTTCTATTTCTTCTCATTTTAATGGGATTTGGGGGTGAGGAGAGAAATAAAGATGTACAAAGTCTGCCATATTGAACCAGTGACTCTTTTAATTAAGTCATAATAAATATAAAATTTCTGGCATCCAGTAATTCTTACTTAGGGATTTTGGAACCCTCTCCATTATTACCTTGATGTTTATTTCTTTCATGGTGTGTTTGCATTACTTTCCTTGCTTTCAGATTTTTTCACCTGTTAGTAATATTAATCTTGTGTTAGTAATAAAGCTATTAACAAACTTCTCTGAGTTTGCAAGGTTCTCCAAAGAAACAGAACCAATAGATTTTGTGTGTGTGTGTGTGTTTATAACGAGAGACGGAGGGAGAGATTGATTGATTGATTTTAAGGAGTTGGCTTACGTGATTGTGGAGACTGGCTGGCAAGCCCAAAATCTGCAGGGTAGGCTGGCAGGCTGGAGACCTAGGGAAGAGTTGATGTTGCAGTTTGAGTCCAAAGGCATTTGGGAAGCAGAATTTCTCTTATTCAGGGGACCTCCATTTTTGTCTCTGAAGACCTTTACCTGATTGGTTGTGGCTGACCCACATTGTGGAGAGTAATCTTTTTTACTCAAGTCTTTTGGTTTAAATGTTAATTATTTAAAAAATACTTTCACAGCAGCATTTAAGACTTGTGTTTGACCAGATAATGGGGCATCATGGCCTAGCCAAGTTGACATATAAAATGAACAATCTCACCACAAAAAAGTTGATGTGAGTTAATGCATGTTAATTAATTTGATTTAGCCATTCCACAATGTACACATATTTCAAAACATGTTATACACCGTAAACATGTATTATTGTCAACTAAATAATGAAAAAATCAAATTAACCATCACAGTAAGGTCCCAAAAACTCAGAAGATGATAAATTATTCTTTGAACTGCTATTTTATATATGTTGTCATGAAGCTAGTGTTAATCTTAGGATTTTTGAGAAAGTAGTTTCAAAATGAGTGTTGTAGGCAGATGCTGCTTAAAAAGAAAGCCGCCAGCTCTTTTCTCTTAAGGGATTTTATATATAAAGGAAATTGAAAAAATAGTTAAAATGTGTGGATGTTAATGTACCAAATACTGTGCAAAACTACTTTGCTAGCTCTATCTTATTAAATCTTCACGAAAACCTTAAGAGCTGTAGATACTACAGATTGAGTATCCCTTATCTGAAATGCTTAGGACCAGAAATGTTTCAGATTTTGGATTTTATTTTTTTGGTATTTGCATTATACTTACTGGTTCAGCAAGCCTGCCTAATCTGAAAATCCCAACTCCAAAATGCTCCAATGAGCACATCCTTTTGAATGTTATTTTGGTGTTCAAAAAGTTTTGTATTTTGGATTTTGATTTTTGGGTTAGGGATACTCAACCTGTACTATTAATTTCATAGCCCAGTAAACTGAAATTTTGAGAATGGTTAATTTCTCGAGGTAATTAATATGTAAGTCATAGTACATAGATTGCAATCATTCTAAATGTTTTTGCCTTCAAGTACGTAAGTTCTGTTAAGATCAGTGCTCTAAATCGGTTCTCAGATTTCGTTTAGCTTTGTAGTCAGCAAGATTAGGATGTTATTTTGTTTTCTTTGTGTTTCTTTTTAGTTTTGTTCTTGAAAGAACAAAGAAGATAGTTCTCTTTCCTGTTTAAAGAATATATGTGTGTTTGTAGGAAAGATGTATGAGTGCCCAAAATGGCTCTTAGTTATTAAAGACCAAGGAATTTAGAGAGAAAAACAGTGGCCAGTGATTTTGTTAATCTTGAATACCAGAGAAGTGCTCTAAAGATGTGCCTTTGATAAATGCCAACAGGTAGACGTGTACTGCAAGCTACTTGAACCCTTCTTTATCAGATAAAGTTGATTCAGGATGGAATGCAACTAGATATAAGAAAAAACCTCTAACTTCATACTCATTTTACAGTTGAAGAAATTGTCGTTTAGGAATAAACATTAACTTGGATAATTTTTTTGTACAAATTAGCTGATTTTGACTTTATTCATTTATTGAATGTCTGTTATATGCTAGGTAATATGCTAGGCAGTGGACATACAATGTTGACTAAAACAAAACGATCTCTTATTATGGAGCTTAAAGTTTAGTATAGAAATAATTTTTCTTATTTTCCCAGGATGTTTAATAAGTCTAGTTATTTAACATAAACTTACTGGGAGAGGTTGTTGGACATGAGTTTTGAGTGTTCTTGAGCTTTCTTGCTCAGCATGGCAAGAATGCAAGGTCCTGACCACTCTTTTCCTGGACCGTTTCTCAGAGTCATAATTGCAGCAAGCAGCATTGAAGGATTACATTACATTTGCTCTCTCACCCCTACCTCTTAACTCGACAATCAGCAAGCTTGCTTACTGCTCACTATAAAAGGCAGTGCCTTTTCAACAATGTTGCTCTCCTGTATTTCAACCCACTGTGTTTGTAGGCATCTGTATAGGCATATCTGTGTTGTCCCTGTGGAACTTGAGGAGACAGGGGTATCTTGTCATCATGCTGCTTGCTGTGCCGTGGGTGACAGAGTTCTTTGTCTTTTACCCACTACCCTTGTGTCTTCTGTCAGTAAACATGAGTCAGTAATGGGCTAGTTCATTAGTTTGTGAGTGGGGTAGAAATCCCAGACCCTTTACAGTTCTTGTAGTTCACAACATTACTGTGTTTAATCCCAGGAATTATTCATGGAAGTTTAGCCATACTTTAATTATTAAAGATATTTAAATAATTTACCTCCAGGAAGGCAGGGATTGCAGCTATGTATGTTATTCATACCGGCACTAGAATAGTAGGCATTTAGTAAATTTTGACTGGAAAAATGCACAAGGAAAAAGTTGGACCAGATAATGAGACTAGAAGTTAAGAAAATAAAATGTTTGATGCAGGTGGGGTACAACTTTGCTTCGCAGATTTATAGCAATTACTATTGAAAAGGAAACATTCCAAAGTGAAGAATACAATGTCCTGAATGTAAAAACAAATTTAGTATCTAGGAAAAGGAAAATAATTTTTGACACTAAAACTGGAAAGAAATTTCAACCAGTGTGATATGAAAAAATCCTTAACATAGTTTCAATGAATATAGGGCTTTTCCTTATATCCCTCAATATATATTCCAGTATGAGCAGTATTACAGGGGCTAACATTATGGTCTGACTGATCCAATCCCAGGTAGATTTTAAGTTATCTTTCAAACAGCCTACCTTGGATATCAGTTCTCACTAGATTTTTGAATATATTGATAAGAAGATGAGTTATATGATACTATCTGAGAACTGTTGAGAACGTAATTAGCCTTTTATTTTCTTTTGCCCTATACATAAGTTTTATTAATCATCAGGGCTGGGTATGAGATTGCATAAATTTAGGCTCTGATAGGAGTGTTTGTTAGAATAGGAGGCTGTTCTGCTGTCCTTGTTGTAGAGCAGGGGTCCCCAGACTGTGGGCCATGGACCAGTACCAGTTTGGGGCCTGTTAGGAACCCAGCTGCACAGCAACAGGTGAGCTCTGGGCAAGTGAGCATTACCGCTTGAGTTCCACCTCCTGTCAGATCAGTGGTGGCATTAGATTTTCATAGGAGCGCGAACCCTATTGTGAACTCTGCATGTGAGGGATCTAGGTTGTGCTCTGCTTATGAGAATCTAATGTGTGATGATCTGAAGTGGAACAATTTTATCACAAAACCACCCCCTCATCCGTGGAAAAATTGTCTTCCATGAAACTGGTCCCGGGTGCCAAAAAGGTTGGGGGCCACTGCTGTAGAGGACATGGCCAAAATTTTCCTCAAAAAGTTATTTTGGGGTCCTCTTTAATGCCTTAAATAGACAGGAGAAGCCCCACAGCTTCAGACACAAAGGAAGATCATTTTGGTGTAATTTTTGTTTTATAGCCCACGTTTAAAGTAAGAACTAGCTGAGTAAAATTCATCAATTTTATCCTCTTTAGTTCCAGTGATTTTTCTCGCTGTTTTCTTCTAGTCATGACAGGATTGCAGAATCCCTTGTTGCCATTTTTACTATAGTTGCTTCCTGGATTCTTTTGGAACTCTGTAGACCTGTGTCTTTTCCAGCCTTGTACTCTTTTCCATTCCATATTTATTGCTTAGTTGGAGGATCTTCTCAAAAGATTTCTGATCTGGATCTACTGGTATTGGCGCTGTTTTCTGCCATCTCTTCCTCCCTAAAATACTGCCTTTCCCTAATTTTGGTCTTTTGTCATAGGTTTTTTTTTTTTTTTTTTTTTGAGATGGAGTCTCACTCTGTCGCCCAGGCTGGAGTGCAGTGGCGCAATCTCGGCTCACTGCAAGCTCCGCCTCCCGGGTTCACGCCATTCTCCTGCCTCAGCCTCTCCGAGTAGCTGGGACTACAGGCGCCCACCACCACGCCCGGCTAGGTTTTTTTTTTTTTTTTTATCATGTCTTTAAGTGAATCATGAATGACAAATTAGTTATCAAATATGTGCTTACATAGCAAGAACGATAAATTGTCATGGAATGATTACGTGGAAGTTTCCTGAAGTACGAGAATATCCAAAATGATGACATTGTTTAAAGCATAATTGATGTTATTTCTGTTTTCTTGCTAAAGCTAATTTCCTATAAACAGAGTCTGAGATTAGGATGAGAGCATTTTACTGGTTGACAACTCCAGTGGGTACCAATCTCAGAACATACAGTGTGAATAGTCCCCTTAAGTTGAGTGGACAACAGCCTGGATAGTTTAAGGAAGTGAATAAAAAAATAATTTTGATACAAAGAATATCAAGGATCCTTGAGCAAATGTTTTCTTAACCTTGGTTTTGACCTCCTTTTCCTTTGTCTAATTAGCCTCATAATTACTAATTTTTTTCTGTCAAGAAGCAAAGTAAATAATAAAATCTCTAAGCTCTTTGCTATCTTTTGAGGACACTGATCAAAAAGAAATTCTGATAAAAGATAGAGAGCTGCATCTTGATTCTTACGGGATCTCAAGATGAGACTGGCTAATTTATAGTGGCCCAGAAGTGTGATTACTTGTTTCAAGGCCCTATCCTTGGTTCGCCTTCATTATCCTAGAAATAAATGTACCTGCCAGCTACAGAAGCTGAATTTCATAATTCCTTGGCAGTGGCAGATCCTTGTTTTTTTAGAGAAGTAGGAAGGCTGGCTACCTAGATTTCTCCAAATCATAGACCTAGGCCTCCTCAGCCTCCCTGGCTGTCCATTTCTCATTTCCTCAGCCTCCTGTCTGACCCCAGAAACACTTTCTGTACTCTAGACTCTATATTATTTTCCTAGTCTCTGTTGCCATCATGGATTTGCTTCTCATAGGTTGTAATTTACTGAGTCATCATTTTGACTCAGAATTTTTGGCCTTGGTTTTAGTTAGGATTACACTCAGCTAACAGTGATAGAAAACTCCAGATAACAGTGGTATAAAGAAATAAATTGCATTAGCTCAGAAGGAAGTGACCGAGAGCTAGTATGGATTCACACAGTGCCAAGGACCCAAGCTCCTTCTACCTTGTGCTATCACGTGTGATCACTAATTTCACCTTTATTGCATAGTTTGAGATGGCCCCTTCAGCTATCAGATATTGATTCCACTCAGTAAAAAAAGGGGAGGGAAAGGTAATATCTCCTTCATTTAAAATCGTATCCTGAAAGTTGTATGTTCATTTCTACTCACATCCCATTGGCCACATCTTAGTAACCATATCTATCAGTAAGGTAGATTGAAAAGTGTCATTTTGATTATGGGTAACCATGTACCCAGCTAAAAAATAGGAATTCCAGTAAATGAGGAAGAATGGCTGAATGGTTATTGGGCAACAGCTAGCAGTTCAAGTACAGTTTCTGTAGTTCAGTCTGTGAGGAATCTGAGATCAGTACCTTTTCCTAGTTCATTGGTCATGCTGGGACCCAGGTTTGACTACTAGGCATTTTTTCAGAGCTCATCCTGACTGTATGTCTGTATTTCCTCCCTAACAAATGGAACGTGGGAATCAGGTAAAGTCCAGTTCTCTATTCATAGAGCATGAACATTTGCTTGTGTCAGAAATTTTAGAGGGAGATTGAATTCTTGTTTCAATCTGAAGGAGATGGGTGTCAAAATTGCTACTTGTGTATTGGAGATATTTCATTAAGGTAAGGTATCCAAACTTTTTTGATTGTATATGTTTATATATAAGACATTGGAGTGCACACCGGTATTTTCACATGTGTTGATATTACTTGTCTTACTGTTCTACTGTATTAATGTATTTTGTATAACAAATACAGTAGATATTAAATATTTTAAAATGTTGAGCCATAGATAAAATATTTATACTTTTCAGATTATTAAGTAAAATTATTAGTTGTGTAAGAACTTATTGGGATGCATTATGATTGCACATACTTAGTTTTGGAAATTTCGTCTTATTTTGATAAAATTTTTTACATATCTGGTTCCAAGTTGAGCTTGATACTGGGTTTTAATGGCTATCATAGCTGAAAAAGATAATTCAGTTATACATACATTTAAATGGAAGAAATTTATTGTAGGCTCTAGTTACTAAGTCATAATCTTAGTTTTTTTTTGTTTTAAATACAGAAAAGCTTTTATTTTAGTTAATTAGAGCATTTCTGCCATCTTTCAGTGTGCTTGTTTTTTAAAACTACTAGGAAGTGGTTACATTAAATAATTATTACCATATGAGATGAAAATTCACTAAACTTTTTTATTTGGGAAAATTTTTAAATGTCCAGATTAAAAACTTTTTTTTAAGTGCCACATTTCATTTTTAGCCAGATATTACATAACAGTGAAAATATACCTAAACATCAATTTTCTTAGCCCAAGTCTTTTCTTTTTAAAGTAAGAAAAAGAGTTTCTTATCACTAAAATATCATTTTATCTAGAAGGGACAGATTAAAGGTGTCTATTTTCTCATATGACTTATCACATCTACTTAGAAAAGGCCAGCATGTTTGTAACACTTGTCTCATTTGTAGAACATTTATTTTGTAAACCAAAAATGTGTAATTTATTAAGTATAATAGCTCTTTTAAGGTCTTTGCTGTGAATTAATGGATAATTTTTTTGTGGCATAAAGATTTTAATAATCACTTCCCATTTCATTAAAATTACTGTTTCATTTTGTGGGTTTTTTTTTTTTTTTTTTTTTTTGCGACGGAGTCTTGCTCTGTTGCCCAGGATGGACTGCAGTGGCGTGATCTTGGCTCACTGCAACCTCCGCCTCTTGGCTTCAAGCAATTCTCTTGCCTCAGCCACCCAAGTAGCTGGGATTACAGGTACCTGCCACCACGCCTGACTAATATTTTTGTCTTTTTTGGTAGAGATGGGGCTTCATCATGTTGGCCAGGCTAGTTTCGAAGTCCTGACCTCAAGTGAGCCACCCATCTCAGCCTCCCAAAGTGCTAGGATTACAGGCATGAGCTGCTGCACCTGGCCTAAAATTACTGTAAACAGTCTACTGTTTTTACAAAGTAGTTTTAGTATAAAAGGAACTATATTTATATTAATGACATTCTGTAACAATGCGAAGTGCTGAAGGCAAACAAATGCATTAAGGGTGTCAACTCCTCTCCTACTTTATGGAATTTTTACTCTTTCAGTATCCTTCCTTTTGGATAAATTGACTGACATGTATTCATCAAGGATACTAGTGGCAATCTGATTAAATACTAGTTAAGTTTGATTTCTTTTTAAAATTTAGGTAGCAGTTAATCATAGATTGTCATGTCTACCCCTTTAGTTATACACATCCCCTTAGGAAATGATTTGTTTAATGTATAAAGTCTAATAAAAGCTGCTATAAGGATGTCTTTTGAAGGAGTGACCAATTTAGAGGTAGTACCTTTTTAAGGTATACTGACTGTTTTTTCATGTATTTCTCCATAAAGAGTTTTGCTGAATACCTGATAAACTTTGACTTTTAGTCTTCATGAGATCAGGGAACGCCTAATAAAAGTAAATATTTGTAACTTACTCTGGGTACTGACATTATCCTTGAGTTCATCTTAGTTTCTTATGTGTGTATATATATATTTACATATATATGTGGCATGAAGATTTTAGTAATCTTTAATATATATATATTTGCTTAGTGTTTGTCAGCATTTTTTTTCTTTTAAAACATTCCCTTATATTGTAGAGTCATTCCGTGGTATCCATAGGGGATTGGTTCCAGGACTTGTCCCTGCCGCAATACCAATATACTCATATGTTCAAGTCTCTGGTATAAAATGGTGTAGTATTTGCATATAACCTGTGCATATCCTCCTGTATATTTTAAATCATCTTTGAATTATACCTAATACAACGTAAGTGCTGTGTAAATAGTTGTGGTGCAGTATTCTTTAGGGAATAATGACAAGAAAAAAAAAGTCTGTACATGTTTCATACAGACATCATTGTCTCCCTCCTTTTTTTTTTTTTTTTGAGATGGAGTCTTGCTCAGTTGCCCAGGCTGGAGTGCAGTGGTGTAATCTCAGCTCACTGAACTGTCTGCCTCCCGGGTTCAAGCCATTCTCCTGCCTCAGCCTCCCAAGTAGCTGGGATTATAGGCACGTGCCACCATGCCCAGCTAGTTTTTCTATTTTTAGTAGAGACAGCGTTTCACCATGTTTGCCAGGCTGGTCTTGAACTCCTGACCTCAAGTGATCTGCCTGCCTTGGCCTCTCAAAGTGCTGGGATTGCAGAGGCGAGGTCTCCTTATGTTGCCCAAGCTGGTCTCGAACCCCTGGGCTCAAGCAATCCTCCTACCTTGGCCTTCAAAAGTGCTGGGATTACAGATAAGAGTACCATACTCAGCCTTTGCAGATATTTTTGATATGCCGTTGGTTTTATTCACATATGAAGAACCCATGGATTTGGAGGGTTGACTGTATACTGTATATCCTTTTAAAAGACACTTTAAATATGTTTTGGAACAAAGTAGACTGTAAATCAGATATATGCTATTTAGATACCTGGTTAAGGATACTTGTTATTTTAAGCTTTAAAAAATTTTTTAATTTAATTTTGTATCTTGAAAATTTAAAACATACTGAAAAACAAAGTACAGTATACTCACATTTAGTCATCACCAATATTCAACAGTTGTTAATATTTTGCTATATTTGTTGTATTAATTTATCAGTTTACCAGTTCATCCATCCAGTCTACCCATTTAGTTGAACTTTATCATATATCTTCCCAAAAAGGACTTATACATAACAATACCATAACTACACCTAAGAAACAATTTCCAGGTATCTAATATCCTGTCCATGTTCAAATTAATCATTTGTCCCCAAGCTATTATTTTCACCTGGTTTGTTCAACTGAGGTTGTAATCAAGGACCTAGTTTGGCATTTAGTTGTATTTCCGAAGTCTCTGCACTCCTTTTTCCGTTGATACATTTTGAAGAGGTAAGACCAAATGTCTCTTAGCAACATCCTGAGTTTTAGATTTTTTAAACTGGATTTTCTGCAAGTTGGAAATTAGGTTTAAAAACTTGATTAGAGTCAAACATATTTGGCATTCGGAAAACTTCATAGGTGAAGATGTGTAATGTCACATCTTAGAATGTTTATCATCTGACTCATGATGTTAAATTGGATTACTGGGTTAAGGTGGTGAGAGCAAAATCTCTTCTTCCTAAATACTTGAGATGGCAGGTAATCTGCATAGTGATGCAGCTTTGGCAATATGAAAATATTTATTTCCTCCTCAGCCTTTTTCCTAATGGTTTTATTCATCCATTGATGATATTCGCTAGAATCAGTTGTAGCAAAGTGATGGCTTTCTAAATCTAACTTTTCTTTTACGTTTATTTGCTGGCATTCTGGTAAGGGAAAGTTTTGTTTCATTACTTGGTTGCTTACAGTTCCTACTGAAGAGGCAGATTAGAAGGAAAGAACGAACATTTCAAAGTTAGGAGTTGGAGGAGTGATCTTTCAGAGTAAGGAGTTTTGATGAAATGATCACCGCTAATGCCAGAGGTGGCAAATAATTTTTTTTTGGCTTCCCCTCCCCGCCTTTTTTTTTGAGACAGGCTCTCTCTTGCCCAGGCTGTAGTGCAGTGGCGTGATCATGGCTCACTACAGCCTCGACCTCCTGGGCTTAAGTGATCCTCCTGCCTCAGCTTCCCAAGTAGCTGGGAACCACAGGTGTGTACCGTCATACCTGCTAATTTATTTTTTATTTTTGTATAGATGGGGTCTCTCCATGTTGCCCAGGCTAGTCTTGATCTCCTGGGCTCAAGTGATTGTCCTGCTTCGGCTTCCTAAAGCTGGGATTGTAGGCTTAAGCCACTGCACCCGCCCTCTTTCCTTTTTGATGGTTATAATGAGTTCATAGATTAAAAAAATATATATGTCACATTGCTTTTTTCCTTATGATGCTCAAATTTTTTTTTTTTTAACCAAATCACCTCACAATGTAGTCAGTGAGATGTAGTTTTAATTGTGTGTTCCATTGGATGGTTTCGTTACTATTATAGAGGCAGAATACTTCTAAAAGTACTTGCTGATTTTTTTTTCATTCTGTGATTTTTAATTCTGGCCTTAGGACCATATTTTCCTCTGTTACATGTGTAATTACAATCAATTTTAGTATAAGATTTCTTGATATGCAACTTCAAAAAAGCATGTGAAATACGTAAAACGAGGTCAGCTTGGAAATTAACTGATCAGTTGTGAAGGTTTGGTAGAAAATTTTTTCCTTAGCTTGAGGCTGAATATTGATGAAATGCTTTGAATTAAATTTGATACACACTGGTGACAGGAAAATTGTCAAATAAATGACCTTGATTAGTGGACAAAGCAGTCTTGGCTTTAATATAGAAACATTCTTATGATGATTTAGGAAAATAATTATTGTAAATAAATCTTCAAGAAACTGACATTTAAAAAGCTATATTGATAATTCTTCCTTTTTAAAGCAGTATAGTGAACATAATTTAGCTTTTAACTGTTGATTTAGTAGTCTTGGGAAACCAATGATTGTATTATTACTTATTAGCAACATCTTTAGGTACCGTTTTTGAAGGTAAGGCTTTTGGTCCCTGTATTAACTGGGCCTGGGACAAATACACTAGGAAAAAAATTGCTTTTGAATGATGTGTTTCTCTTCTTTTTATAATACTGTCTTAAGACCTTCTAGTTTATCTTTCTCAAACATCTAGAATATTCGATCCATTCATCTAATTGTGAGAGGCCAGGAAACTTGAGTTATTAGAAATATGTGAAATAAAAATAAGGGACTACACTCTTATAAAGGTGTGTATATATGTAAAACACATGGACAGAAATAAACCGTATTAAAGTAGTTTTTTTCTGAGGGTTTCTATATACTTGATTTTTCTTGAGGAAGGCTCTAGAGTTGGAAAGTTAACTGAAATGAACTTGATGTAAGGGATTACCCATTCTAAACTGTTCATAAGAGGCCAGAGAAACTTATGGAAGATAACAGGAAGCATTTACTGACTTCTAAACCTACGTTATAGAATGGAGCAAGATACATTTTACTGCTGTTTTGAGGCTAAATACATGTAATAATAATTTTTTTCTCATTAAGTTATGACCTTTACCTAGGTATGTTTATCAGAATTGTGTTTTCCAAGTTGTAATAATTCTCTTATGTGTTCCAAATTTATTACAGAGTTGACATTTTTTTTCTATTAAGGTTCATATCTTTAATCTCTTTAATATACTTGATGAAAGTTCCTTTTATAGAGCTTTTTTTATACTCTTAAAAGGAGACTGTGATTTCTAGGCACATACCCTGAAAAATGCTACTAATTGCATCTTTTTGAGTGAGCAGCTTTTTTTGTAGTTATTTGGTTATTCCATGTTTGGATGCTTCCTTCTCATCTGTGCTTTCGAAACTGTCATCCTAATTCTGACTTCTGCATGGGTTAGTCAACACTACTGTGATGGAGTAGAGGTGTTTTGTTTTGTTTTTGTTTTTTTTTTTTTTTTGAGATGGAGTCTCGCTCTTGCACCCGGGCCAGACTGCAGTGGCGCTATCTCAGCTCACTGCAAGCTCCGCCTCCTGGGTTCACGCCATTGTCCTGCCTCAACCTCCCAAGTAGCTGGGACTACAGGTGCCCGCCACTGTGCCTGGCTAATTTTTTGTATTTTTAGTAGAGACGGGGTTTCACCGTGTTAGCCAGGATGGTCTCGATCTCCTGACCTCGTGATCCGCCCAACTCGGCCTCCCAAAGTGCTGGGATTACAGGCATGAGCCACCGTGCCTGGCCAAGGTGTTTTATTCTATTTCTTTTGATTGCTGAGGATAACTTCCTGATTTGAGTCTAGTTGAACATGGAGGTTCTCATCTCTTGAGATAGAGCCGTGATATTTTTGTATGCACTCATGCATTTGTTCATTTAAGCTATGTTTTAAGACTGAATATTTTACGTTCCAGCTGCTGTTCTAGCCCTAGTGATACATCAGAAAACAAAAGAATAACAAATTCCTGCTCTTGTGGAGTTTCAATTCTATTTAGTGGTGTGTATAGTAGCATAATAGTCTTTTCCTGGGCTACTACAAATTAGGGTTGTAAATTGTTTAACTCAGTTTCCTGGCCTCTCTTACTGAAAAAAATATGTGATTCTCTAAGAACTCTTTGGGTGGTCCTGTTTGCGTGTGTGTGTTTTTTTTTATGTATTTGAGTAAATGCAACTGAAATGTTACAGAACGAAGTGCCTAGTTGGGAATTGACTTATTAGAATGTGAAACTCAGTGAATAATAATGAGATCCATATTATAAGATGGTTGAGCTGCTTTTTTTTTTTAAAAAAAAAACTTATTCCTGTTTTACAGTAACGTGATTTTCATTAAATAACATTCTAGGGATCAGCAGTTTACAACAATCGTATGTAAGGTATAATGATTTTCTTTGAGATAAAAGTGATTGGTACTGTACTGTTTGTTTAACAAATATTTATTGCATACCTATCATATGCCAGACTGTTTCCAGTGCTGGAGGATAGAGTGGTGTTTGAGACAAAGTCCTTGCCCTCATGGAGCTTGCAAGTATTAGGTTGGTGCAAAATTGATTGTGGCTTTGGCCATTACTCTCAGTGGGAAGAAACACGATTACTTTTGCGTCAACCTAATAAATTGTAAGGTGATAGAAAATGTCTAATTGTTTTTTTGGTGGCAGAGGTCATGGTTTATTTGACTTGGGCTAGTTAGGGCAGGCCTCTCTCAAACATTGAGAGTAGCTGCATGCTAAGGTGCTTGTAGTGGCCAGCCTTTTGAAAATCCTAGGCAAGTAAAGTACATTCCAAGCAGAGAAATAGCAAATGAAGTGTACTCAAAATGTTTGGTTAATCCTTTTATCAGATTAAAGTAATTCATGGTTACTAAATAGTTCTAGTATCTCTGAGGGTTGTGTTTACATACTTACATTCATATTTACAGTTGTTTTGTTTTGTTTTGTTTTGTTTTTGAGACGGAGTCGTCCTCTGTCGCCAGGCTGGAGTGCAGTGGTGCGATCTCGGCTCACTGGAACCTTTTGACTACCTGGTTCAGGTGATTATCCTGCCTCAGCCTCCCAAGTAGCTGGGAATACAGTGTGTGCCATCATGCCCAGCTAATTTTTGTATTTTTAGTAGAGATGGGGTTTCACCATGTTGGCCAGGATGGTCTTGATCTCCTGACCTCATGATCTGCGTGCCACCACGCCCAGCTAATTTTTGTATTTTTAGTAGAGACAGGGTTTCACCATGTTGGCCAGGATGGTCTCAATCTTCTGACCTCGTCATCTGTCCGCCTCGGCCTCGCAAAGTGCTGGGATTACAGGCGTGAGCCACCGTGCCTGGCCAATATTTACGGTTTTTTACCGGACCAAGTCTGTAATTAGTGGGCTGTATAAATAAATGAACTATGAGACAGTAACTTTCTCATGTGCTATTGCATAAAAAAATCTAAGAAATAAAAATAATATTTAAACAATTAGGAAGCAATCCATAAAGTATTCTCCCCTTCTCCACAGACACAGATACTCATATTAACAGAGTGTATACTTTATGTTACCATAGGTTTCTAGAATTGGTTAGTGTCTGGCCAAGTGCCTCTTTTCTGCCTGTTTTTATACACATAGGGCAGACAGAGCTAATCAAAATGAAAATTTGGAACGTATTTTTTTTATTTTTCTTAATTTTGTAATGTTGCTTGGTAGGTTAAAAAAACACTTTTATACATTTTTAGCCTTTATTATAATGTCCTATATTTAGATACTCCTTTAATGAAATTAGAAGATCATGTTTTATGGTTAGGTTTCTACTGCTGTGTTTTCCACAGGTATGGTTTGTGGTTACATGATAGGATATCTACTGTTAAAGCAAACTAAATATGCCTGAGAAGGACTCTGCTTCTATATTTGAGTCCTTGTGGATGAGCCGTAACCTAGCTTAATAGGCAGACAAGATTAGAAACCTAACTTGGGAGTATGTGCCTGTAACAATAGCTGAGTATTGGTCAATCCCAGCTGCCATACTTGAACCACTCAGACCTCTGTGTGTTCAAAGTGTGTTCACATAAGGCAAACGCCAACCTGTAACCAATCCAGCTGTTTCTGTACCTCACTGCCGATTTCTGTACGTCACTTCCCTTCCCTTTTTTGTCTATAAATTTGTTCTGACCACGAGGCACCCTAGGAGTCTCTCTGAATCTGCTGTGATTTTGGGGGCTGCCCAATTCATGAGTCATTCACTGCTCAGTAAATCTCCTTTAAATTTATTTCTCCTCAAGTTTTCCCTTTAACACTATCTTATTCTTTGTTTTGTCTATGCTTGGGATTTTTTTTTTTTTTAATGTCAACATTCTTGTATTACCAAATGTGCAGGATTAACACTTTAACATGGCTAACAGCAGAAACAGCACCACTAACAAGCTCAAGTATGGAGGTGCAGACCCAATAAATATTGTCTCTTAGAAAAGGATTGAAAAGATACAGATATCTGCTTAAGTATTTTTTGTTTTTAAATAAGACTTTCCAGTGTTGCAGAAAAAATATCCCAGAGTGATTTCAGTTCATAAAAAAGCAGCATTAGGCAGCCTGTGCTGCCTTATAAACCCCAACTCAGGATAACCATAGGAGAAAATCAACCCCCGAAACATTAAAAAAAAAAATCACCCGTTCTTTTCGTCCTTCTCTAGCTTCGACTGCTTACTCCATGAAACACCTAATAACAGGATAAGCAAGACCCAGCTCACTTCTGTCAGCCTCTTGTCTGTTAGTTAAGGTTAATTCTTCACCTCTACAACAATCAGTAAATTGATTTCTAATTTCTGGCTCAGATTTCTAGAAACTTGCAAAACATCCTTATGTTTTCTTCAAGGATGGGGCTGAGGGTTCCTTGACAAATCAAGGGGGCAGTGTACCTGCCTGAGACTGGAATGCCTGCCAGGCCCTTTCTAAGCAAAAGCATCCCAATACCTTTTAACTGAAAGTCTAACCTACCAGGTAAGAAAAAGTAGCAAATGGGCACCAAACTGTGGCTGTACCAAAAAGGTGAATATCTCCTCCTCTTAACCATAAAGGTAAGGGAGTTGACAGGAGCCAAGTATTTGACCTTATCTGTCTTTAGAGTTTGCATAGTTTAGGCTAAAGCCATATTGCAGAGAAAAACATTCAGTCAAAGGATAGGGGTGGCTTTTGCTGTATCTGGTAAAGCTACCATTCCTGGGCAGCCGAATTTGTTGCTCTTTTATAGAAGCTCTTTTCCCTTATACAAAGTACTTAAGAATTAATAGGGAAATTTTAAATTTGACTTAATAACTGACAAACTTAAAGATATACAAAAAGGCAGTGTATCAATCCACAAAGTATTCAAGCTTTTTTAGTAACCATGTTTCTTTTAAAAATCTGAATTAGTGCTAGTGAGTTCTTATTGAGACTTAATATGAAGCTCTTTGCACTGTAAATATTTTATATTTTTGGAGAGACATTTGATGATATCTAAGAGTAAAATGAATATATATATATAGTGTGTGTATATATACACATATATATGTGTATGTGTGTATATATATATATACACACACATGTATATGGTGTATATATATAGCATCTTCGACTCAGTGAACCTGTGTTTTAAAATGTATCGTAAAGAAGGAAGAGGGGAAGAAAAGCATTATTTATATAGCATTGTTTATTTTTTTTTTCAAATTAAGAACACGATAATATCTACAAGGATAAATTCATTCCCAAATAGTTAATTGTATGTAACATACAACTCGATGTAGCGTATCATGCCTCAGCCTCTTTTTGGAGTGAATCTGTTACTCATCCATGAAGGAAAGAACTCTTACCGAAGGGTGGTCAAGTAGAGACTGGTGGTCTCCTGCGATGTTAGAGGGGAAAGCTGTAGGGGCTCTGTTAAGAGGAGGTGTTCACATATTTTCTTACTGTACTGAAAAAACACAAACCTTATAAAGTAGATATCTATTCTTTATTGTTGTCATACTGCACAGATATGTTCTTTTCCCCCTCAAGTCTGATACTTACTGCCAACTTTGTAATAGAGGAAATAACTGACGTAGAAGTATAATAGTTGAGCTAAGTTTGACCTTTGTGCTGCCTGCATAATTAATGCATTCCAAATGTGAAGAACTCCCTCCTGTTCCTGATGTGTAATTCTACCCCTTTGTATGGTATTAAAGTGATTTAAACAAATCTCTATTGTTGAGCAGTGCAATAAATTTAACTCTGAATGGTTTTTATTCTTTTATCTCATTTGCCCCCTTTCCAAAAAGATAGGTTTAAATTACATAGTCTGGAGTTAAAATAGTATCAGTGTCAGGAGGACTTCACTTAAGCAAGTTTAAATTAGGGCAATTTGGGGTTGGGATGGGAGGAATTTTAATGTGATGTAAAATCAGGCTCGAAGACATTTCTGAGTATGATCATGGATTTTATGCCAAAATTTCAGAACCATTTGGGGTTAAATTTATTCCATTTCTCAACAGTAGGGATTGGTTTAAATCACTTTAATACCACACAAAAGGGAGAATTACAAGGCAGGACTAATAGGGAATTTTTCACATTTGTTACGTGATGATTATGCTGGCAGCAGAAAGGTCAAACTCAGCTTAACTACTTCTAGGCCAGTTATTTCCTCATAAAGTTTGGCATTAAGTTTCAGACTTGGGGGTAAAAATGAGAATGGCACCTAGTACCTAGTTCTGGAATATAGGCGGGAAGAAAAAAACATACTGGAGGTGCTTCTGTTGTTGGAGCTCTGGAAACTTTGAAGGCAATGTAGAGCTTGATTTAATGTAGAAATGGATTTTTGAGTTGAAGGAAGTGTGTTGTCAGGAGGAGCAGGAGTTCAAAAAAATATACATGCTTGGAAATCTTACCTTTGAGAAACGTCTCAAATGCAGTCTTATTCTATTTGTAGATTGTTGACCAAGAGATTGTTCAATGATAGAACCTCAAGTCGTCACTTACCTTCCAAGTTATTTTCCAGCACATATAAACATGGTCAGATCTCTGTTGATTTTTCCCTCTTCTGTCCCCTTCCTTCTCTCCACTTTCCTCCATTAAACTTAAAAGCGACTACAATTATTGTCATTCTTCATTTACTTACTTCTTAACTCCTTCTCATCTGATTCTCTTTGTGTCAAACTAGTGGATTTCTCTCCTTTATTTGTTCTTTGTGTAGGAGTTAACCTTCCTGATTCCCACTACTTTGAAATTTTTGTGATGTTGCTTTACCTTGATGCATCTTTTGTTTGATCTTTTTCCTTCATGTCTTCAATATATCAAAAAAGTGAAGTCAGTATGTTACTTCCAAATTTGTTTTTTCCAACTTCTCTGTTTGGTCAGTAGAAACATTTTCTCTCACTCATCAAGGTTTAAGTTCTCCCAATCTGTCTTTTCTCATAATTCTTTTATTCAGCAAATATTTTCTGGAATACCTACTATATACAAGGTTGTTATTCCAGGTTCTGGGGATTCAGCCACAAATAAGAAACAAAGGTCCTTACCTGTGCAGCTTACACTCTAGTGGAGAAGACTGTCAGATACTTAATGTCATATAGAGAAACATTTTAAAGGATAAAGTATGCTAAGAATCCATAGGCAGTAATGGGAATATGTGCTGTTTTGCATAAGGTGGTTAGGGAACGTTTCTCTGAGAAGGTGATATCTAAGTAAAACCTGAATGAAGGGAGAGAATGAGTTATGGGTATTCGGGAGAAGAGCCTTCATGCAGCGGGAATAGCAAGTGCAAAAACCTGGAGATGGGCTTATGCTTCCCTATGTTCAGGAAAAGCCAGTGTGACTGGAGGAGAGTGAATCAGTGGGGGGAGGAGATGAAGTTAAAGAAGTTGGCAGGAGAAGATCTTGTTATAGGACCCTGTGGGCCCTGGCTAGGATTTTGGGCTTTATATCTAAATGTGTTGGGAAGGTTTTAGAGGATTTTGAACAGAAGGATATTAACGTGATCTGACTTAATATTTTAGAAGGATCACAGTGATAACTGTGTGGAGAATAAACTGTGTCAGGGGAGAGGGGATGGCAGTAGAGAAACCTGGGACACTAGGAGGCTGTTACAGTCTTGATGAGAGATGTGATTTGGGAGTATCGTGTTAGCTGGTCAGATGTGTGATACATTTTGAAGATAAAGCTAGCAGAATATGCTGATAGCTTGGATATGTCAGATATGGGGAGAGGAGCTAAGGACAGTTCTAGAGTTTTAGAATTGAACTAGGTGATTGGAGGTTCCATTTACTCTGAATACCTTGGGAGGAACAGTTTTTTGAGGGGGAGGGAAGATTGGTAGAATCAGTGTTTATTTTTGTGATGTTAACTTTGAGGTACTTATTAGACAACTTAATGAAGATGTCAGATTACACTCTTCTGAAGGTCTCATGAGCTTTGGGCTGGAGAAGATACCTATGGGAATCATTAGAGTATAGGTGGGCCTGGATAAGATCACCTTAGGGATAAGTGAGTGTGAAGGGATGAGTGAGTATGAGTGTAGATAAAGAAGAAAGATGGGGGAACTGAACTGTTGTATCCTTCAATATGTAGATATCTGCAGGAAGAGAAGGCTTTATCAAAGTCTGTTGACAAGTGGCTAGGGAAATGGGAGGATGTGATATCCCAGAAGTGAAGTGAAAAAAAAGGAGATTCAGAAAGTGGAGAGGAATCAGCTGTGTTAGATGCTGCTAGGAAATCTAATAATTTAAAACCTGATAATTGACCTTTGGATTTGGTTTGCGAAATCCTGTTGATTCTGCTTTGTAATACAGCTCTAAAATTCATTACATGACTTCACTCCCTGTCAACAAACACTATTCATCAGGCTTTCCTCCTGGTCTGTTTTTCTATTTTGGATGGTTCATTTTTCTCCTGTTTACATTGTAGAATACATGCTCATTATAGAAAACTTGGAAAACTCAGAGAAAGTATAATGAAGGTTAAAAAACAACAGCAGTGGCAAAATTCCTTACAACTAAATCACTGATTGAACAGTCTGTTGTGTTTTTCCTATTAATGTTTCTTATGCATCTTTGTAATGCATATACTATATATATATGCTTTTCTACAGAATTAATGAAAAGTAGTCTTAAAATTTATGTATTTAAAAGAACATAGTAGACCTGTAATCTAATGTCAAAACTTTTTTGAGGCTGGGTGCAGTGGTTCACGCCTGTAATTCCAGCACTTTGGGAGGCCGAGGCAGGCGAATCACCTGAGGTCAGGAGTTTGAGACCAGCCTGGCCAACATGGCAAAACCCCGTCTCTACTAAAAGTACAAAAATTAGCTGGGCATGATGGCACACACCGTATTCCCAGCTACGTGGGAGGCTGAGGCAGGAGAATCACTTGAACCTGGGAGGTGGAGGTTGCAGTGAGCCAAGATCGCACCACTGCACTCCAGCTTGGGTAACAGAGTGAGACTCCGTCTCAAAAAAACAAAAAAAAAACAAAAAAAAAACCAACAACAAAAACCTAAGGATGTGTGTGAATGTGTGGCAACCAATATTCCATCATGATGGAATAGCCTAACTGGAGTTCCTACCTGTCTTTACACAAATTATATGTTAAATTAATCCTGATTAATTTTTTTAAAGCATATTCTCCTCCAGACTTTTAGCGCATAGCATAATGGTTAAAAGCATGGGCTCCGTTTTTACTTTTATAATACATGCTTATAGCAGGAAATTTGGAAAATAGGAAAAAGGTATATTCTTATCTGTTTATGGATAAGAATTACTGCCTATGATTACTGGTGTAATTTTCATCTGTTTTCTGCCAATCTTTTTTTTTCTATCTAAATGTACATACGCATGCATTTTATTTGTGTGTTTGTAACAAGGATCACACTGTGTTTTCTGGTCAGCATTTTCTTCACAATCCATTCTTTCCTGTCTTTTTAAATTTATTTATCAAAGCATATGAGCAGTTTCATGATTCTGTTTGTTGTCAAATTGCTCTTCAAAAAGATTGTGTCATTTAAAGGTAAACTTATGAAGAATTTTGTTCTCTTTAAATTTTAGGATAGACCACTATCTTGTTGAGCTCTTTTAAATGAAGTTCTACTTGGACACAAAGATGAGGACTAGATAACTCCTTGAGGTTCCTTCTAACCCCTAGGATGAAGATAATAACTAACATTTGTATAGTGCTCTAAAGTTTACAGAGTGAGTTCTCATACATCATCTCACTTGATCCTCACAACAGCCCTGTGAGGTAGGTAGGACAGGTATTGTTATTCTCATTTTAGAGATAAAGAAACTGATAGAGAGGTTAAGTGACTTGATCAAGGTGTTTTTGTTGTTGTTGTTGTTTTTTTAAACATTCTAGTAAGGATTTGAATCCAGACTTGCTGATCTAAATAATCACATTCTTTTTGGCAAGATTTCATATAGCTGCACATTTAGAATTACTGATACATGTTGGCTAAGTGGCATTTGTTCTACACAGAAATAAACCTAATGACAATATGAGTACGGTGTTACTATTTGTTTGACTGTTCCTGAGTCTTTTTACGTTCTTTCTCCACCCCACAAATTAAATACATGACTCTGTCTCTCTTTCGACTAGGAGAAGGTAATGTAATTATATAGCTATATGAAACATCTACTATTTTCTCCAGCATTTGGGGGAAGGGGAAGTTACATTATGTTTTTCATTTTTTTCCTCTCTCTGTTTTTTTCCATTTCTTCCTTTTTTTTTTTCTTTTGGTACCAGTCAAAAGTACATCTACATTGCTTGCTTTCATACATGTAGCATAAAGTCTGTAGTAGAGTATTGGGATCCCAGTTAGAAGTAGAATTTTTGATTCTAGCATGAACCTAGAATCTTTCAGGGTATGGAACTCTTGTACTACCTTAACCAAAATTGTGATACTTGAGTACACCAGGTATAGTCGCCTATGTCTTTCACAAGGGGTCAGCAAGTAATAAATGGAAGTGATATTTGAGGCTAAATCAGGAAAGAGTATAATATAGCTAATACTCTCTTTGACTAATTACGAGGTGGAAGTTTATAAAACTGACTTGATTTGGGAGTTTGGTAGTGGCAATTTCACATGTTAGAAAATTTCACATTCCAGATTTTCAAGGGTATGTAGTGTTACATTAAGACTATCTCACAGTATTTTCTGTACTGCCTTTAATTGCCTAACATTCCCAATATTTTTAAAAGTTAATTTTTTTGTTGTTTTTTTCTAGTTGTTGGTCTTGACGATATTATGGATGAAGGAGTTGTTAAAGAAAGTGGCAATGATACCATTGATGAAGAAGAACTGATTTTACCTAACAGGAACTTAAGGGACAAGGTAGAAGAAAATTCAGTGAGATCTCCAAGAAAATCACCTCGTTTAATGGCACAAGGTAATCCTTTGAGAGAGGTCTAGCTAGCAAATCAGAGGTATAGGGACAGACGTGTTAGGTTATAAACCTGCTGAGCAGAAATCATATTTTCTTGATGTTTTGCTAATCCATTCGTTTTGATGGCAATCAGTTTTGAGATCATATCAATTTGTTGTATAAGTTTTCAATACCCACCACCCCACACTACCCATTTCTCCTTCCCCAGAGGAAACCACTAGTAACTCTGAGCTGGTTTAATTTTTTTTTGGTATTTACCTTTATATCTCTAGGTAACAAGCATATGTTGCTGTTTTTTGATTATTCTGATTTATTATTCATCCATCTATTGACTTCCTACTCTGGATGATTTTCTTCCTGCTACTTGTCCTCATCACGAAAAAGAACATCTTTTTCATTTTTCCAATATATAATTTTGTTAGATCAATGGTAATTATGTTAGTATGAGTAATATGCTATTAGAGATGATCCATTTAATAAACTACAGTTACTTTTCTTGTATGACTTCTTGTCTTTCTGATTTAAGTGTTTTAGTTTCTCAGTTGTTTAGTGTGTACCTACCAGCAGTTATACTAAAACTGCTCTACCAGTTGTCTAAATCTACCCTAAAGATATTTGTGTATTTCAGGTATTCTGTCATATCTATTTTATTGAAAATACCTCTTGGAGCCGTCTGATTCCCTCTTATGTAGACAGACTCCTGTTAGTCCTATGAGCCTGATGCAAAGCTGTTCAGGGATCTCCCTTTACCATTTTTCTGGAAGTCTGTGCTTTGTGCTTTTGTTGTAGTTCCTATTTCCTCTTTCTGGATTCAGCTTTTTTATTTTGGTGATGCACCTCTTCCAGTAGTTTTGTGAGAAAAAGGAGCTGTGAGATACACTTTTTAAACCTTGTATGTTTACCTTGTATTTAGTCTATTCTCATACTGGAATCATGGTCTGGTTGGACGTAAAATTCAAGGTTGGAAACATTTTCCTTCAGAAATTCTGAAGGTGTTGCTCCATTTTTTTCTAACTTCAGGGTTGTTGAGAAGTTTATTTTGATGTGTGTGTGTGTGTGTGTGTATGTGTATAGGAGTGTATGTTATCTGATTTCTTCTGGAAGTTTGTGGAATCTTTCTCTTCAGCTTTGGTGTTTTGATATTTCATGATGATATGTATTGGTTTTGGTGTATTTTGTGTATGGAGCTCAAGACACTCAGTAGATCCTCTTAGTCTGAAAAATGTTATTGTTCAATTCTGGGAAAATTTTTTGAATTATTTCATTGTTAATTCCTCTCTTTATTTTGTTAGCTCTTCATTTCTGGAACCTTTATTATTTGTTACATAACAGGGACTGGTCCCTCGGTTCTCTTTATTTTGCCTACTTCCTACCTCTTTGTAATTTTTCTTTTACGTGCTTAAATTTTCTCATATTTATCCTCCAACTTTTCAGTCAAGTTTTGTACTTCTGATTTTTAAATGTTCTTTTTGTTGTTTTGAGAATGGTCCTTTCTGTAGTGTTCTATTCATGTTTCATGGATGTAGTATCTTCTTTTGTCTTTATTAAGATACTAATGGCATTTTAAACAGTTTTTGTCTCCTTTCATGGTTTCTGAATTCTCCATGTTGCATTATTGTAAAAACATTTTTAAAAAGATTTTGGCCTCCATCTTTCCTAGATGCTTTCCTGAAATGTCTGACCCTTAATTATTGCTCATGTTTAAGGGTAGGGAACTAAAATTATGAAACTTCTAAGTGTGGGGATTGGGTTTTACCAGCTATGAGTGTCACTGTATAGCAATCTGGCTGTACTATTGTTTGGCAGAACCCTTCCTATCAGAATTTAGATTATTTTCCATAACTTATTAGATTGCTAGCATATTATGGAAGCCCGTAAGGGAAACTGACTGGGGTTTCTCAGCTTTCAGTATATACAAATTCACTTAATCTTACAAATTTCAGTGTACTTTACAGCCAGTCTCAACTGTGTCTCATGTTCTTTAGCCTAGAAACCTTGCTTTACTATCTCCAGAGAATAGGCTATGAGTTTTGGCTCAGGACCAGGGAAGGGCAGTTGCCCAACAAATGGAGTAGGGGAAAGAAGGATCTAGAAATCTAACTGCTGCTTTTGAAGAGCTTTCAACCTTTCTAAGTATTAAGCATCTGTCTTCATTCCCACTTTAGAATCATCTAGGACCACCAAGTCTTAAGGCTTTTGAGGTGTTAATGGTGTTAGTTTTTGCCAACACTGCCAGCCTAGTGTTTATTACTTTTGGGTCTCTTATGTCAATTACTTGGTAATCATCTCTTGTTTGGTTTCCAAAATTTGCTGCTGGTTTTTCCTCTCTCATTCTTCCTTGCCTTTTGGACTTTTCAAAAAAGATCCCGCTGTTATAGCTTCAGTAGGGTTTTGAGAAGTGAAAAAATTTAGATGCATGTATTTATTTCATCATCTTTTCTTTGATCTATGTTTTTAATACATTTTCAAAATCAGTTATTTGGTATATACTTGTGGCTTTGAGAAATGAAAAGAATAGAATAAACATTGTAGGAAAAACTTTTTTGCCTATAGAATCAGGCTTCAAACTAAGGCAGGTAGTATTTAGAGGAGAAAAAGTGACTTTAGCCTTTGCTTAATAAATTGCTTCCTGTTGGAAAGCCATTTTTTATCTGAATATCCTTCACAGTTGCATATACTATTCTTTTGTCATTTTTAGCAACCGCTTGGGTGTTAAAAGATCTTTATTTATTAATGTGTAATAAGTGTTAAAATCCTTCATTTGTTTCATTTCAAGGATGAATAAAGTAGAGCTGTAAATTACTATAATCTGTCTTTAAAGCTTTAAAGATCACCTAAATATTGAAACAAAGCTTTATTAAAATTTTAGTTATTTAAAAAAATTTTATAACTGAATATGTGATAAATAGTTCATAACCCACCAAGTAATTTTTAAAAGTTATGAAGTACTTAACCTAATAGATACTTTGTTGAGTCCTACGGGAATTAGAAAGAGTCTCTAAGATAAGGATGACTATATAATTTATTGTTCAAATTGGGCATACTTTTGAGAATGAAAGTGTGCTGTTAATACTACATCACAACTACAAGCAGCACCTGGACATTTGCCTTTTTAAAGATTCTCACAGTTCAGTGATAAATGACAAATTCAGTTTGTGGGTTGTTTTTGTACCTACTGAATTATTTAGCTCTCTTTTTAGCTCTTTTCATTTTGTGTTTCTCCTTTCTCCTGATACAAGGGGATGTATCAGAATAGGGAAATGAGACTCTTTCGTTTAATAGACTATTAGGAGCATTGTGTGGGAAGCTTTTAAATTATTTTCATACTTATGATACATTTTCTTGGTTTAAGTCTTTTAAATTGTGTTTGTTTTTTGATGAGCTGTGTGTGATACTCTGTGTAGATATCATTTCTTAGGAATAGCTTTAATGCTAAAATGGTGACCTAAAGGAAGCACATTGATAAAGGAATTAGAGTCTGTTTGAGGCTGTATTTTGAAACTCACACAGATCCTGTTTTGTGATAGGAGGTTTTTAGTTCAGATTTCATTAGCACTGGAATTTATTTGGTTTCATATATTTAGAAATATTTAATGTTTAAAAATCCATGATGGTCTTGCTTTAATATGGGCATTAATGGTAAAGGAAGCTCATTTTACTTACTTCACTCCTAGGTTACTTTTTATAGAAAAGAGATTTGATGAAAACATTTCTTTTAATAAGGCATAATATTAGTCTGAATTTTTTAGAGGCTTTTCCCCCTGCTAGAATTCAGAGAACTTTGATAAATATAAAATTTGACATGTTAAATTATATATATGTGTATATATATCATATCACCATTATGAGTACTGTTCCATACATTTTTGTTGAGAAAATTGTAGCTCAGAATAAAGAAGTGATATATTCTAAATTGTATTGAAATAAAAGCACATGACAAAATAGCTAAGTATTTTTATTTATTTTTTTCCCCTGTGATAGAACAAGTAAGAAGTTTGCGACAGAGCACTATTGCCAAGCGTTCAAATGCAGCACCATTAAGTAACACAAAAAAAGCTTCTGGGAAGACTGTATCTACTGCTAAAGCAGGAGTGAAACAATCAGAAAGGAGTCAGGTTAAAGAAGAAGTATGTACATCACTGAAACCTGAGTACCATAAGGAGAATAGAAGGTGCAGCCGAAATAGCGGACAAATTGAAGTGGTACCTGAAGTATCAGTGTCTTCAAGTCATTCTTCAGTGTCATCTTGTCTTGAAATGAAGGATGAAGATGGATTAGATTCTAAGCATAAGTGTAATAATCCGGGAGAAATAGATGTGCCATCTCATGAATTAAATTGTTCACTTCTTTCAGAGACTTGTGTTACTATTGGAGAAAAGAAAAATGAAGCTCTGATGGAATGTAAAGCCAAGCCTGTTGGTAGTCCATTGTTTAAGTTTTCAGATAAAGAAGAACATGAACAGAATGATTCCATTTCAGGTAAAACGGGTGAGATTGTTGTTGAAGAAATGATAGCAACAAGAAAAGTTGAACAAGAATCAAAGGAGACAGTAAAATTATCCCATGAAGATGACCATATTCTTGAGGACCCTGGATCTTCTGATATTTCTGGTGATGCTGCTTGTACAAATCCAAATAAGACAGAAAACAGCCTTGTAGGTTTGCCTAGTTGTGTAGATGAAGTGACTGAATGTAATTTGGAATTGAAGGATACCATGGATATTGCTGATAAAACTGAGAACACCCTTGAAAGAAATAAAATTGAACCATTGGGTTATTGTGAAGATGCAGAGTCTAATAGGCAGTTGGAGAGCACTGAGTTTAATAAATCAAACTTAGAGGTGGTTGATACTAGTACTTTTGAACCAGAAAGTAATATTTTGGAAAATGCTATTTGTGATGTGCCTGACCAAAATTCAAAACAGTTGAATGCTATAGAAAGTACTAAAATAGAGTCCCATGAAACAGCAAACCTTCAGGATGACAAAAACAGCCAGTCAAGTAGCGTTTCTTACTTAGATTCAAAAAGTGTAAAATCCAAACATACAAAACCTGTAATTCATTCTAAGCAAAACATGACCACAGATACTCCGAAGAAAATTGTTGCAGCAAAGTATGAAGTAATACATAGCAAAACTAAAGTTAATGTCAAAAGTGTGAAACGAAATACTGATGAACCAGAATCTCAGCAAAATTTTCATAGGCCAGTCAAAGTCAGAAAAAAACAAATTGATAAGGAGCCAAAGATTCAGAGTTGCAATTCTGGGGTTAAATCTGTGAAAAACCAAGCTCATTCTGTATTGAAAAAAACATCACAGGATCAAACTTTAGTACAAATTTTCAAGCCCTTAACTCATTCTTTGAGTGATAAGTCACATGCTCATCCTGGTTGCTTGAAAGAACCTCCTCATCCTGCACAAACTGGACATGTATCACATTCCAGCCAGAAACAGTGTCATAAGTTTCAGCAACAGGCCTCAGCAGTGAAAACCAATAGTCACGTGAAGGAAGAGCTTGAACACCCAGGCGTTGAGCATTTTAAGGAAGAGGATAAACTGAAACTGAAAAAACCTGAGAAGAACCTACAACCCCGCCAAAGAAGAAGCAGCAAAAGTTTTTCTTTAGATGAGCCACCATTGTTCATTCCAGATAACATAGCTACCATAAAAAGAGAAGGCTCTGATCATAGCTCCTCATTTGAAAGCAAATATATGTGGACTCCCAGCAAGCAGTGTGGGTTTTGCAAAAAACCCCATGGCAACAGGTGTGTGTGTATGTGTGTATGAGTGATGTGTACATTGAAGATAAATTGCTTTTTTGGGGATGGGATTAATGTGAGAATTGTTTTAAAGACATTGATACACAGAGACCTGTGCAAAAACAAAAAGCTTCATCAGTCTTGGATAATAGAAAGATGGATCTACTGAATTTACAAATATATCATCCTAGAACATTTAAAAAAGCGTAGTCTGGCCAACAGCTGACATACATGGAAATATTTTGTCATTGTCACAGGTTAGACAGTATAATTAAGCCACTGCATCTGCAAAAAAGCTAAACACTTCCTGGTAATTGGAAAATTGTTACACTGCTTTGGGTCTGTAAGTTACATATTATTTCATTTGGTGTGGGAAGAACTAGTAATAAAGTATGAAGGTCATAATGGAAATTCTATTTTTCTTTTGAAGTTTTTTTTTTTCTTGAAACATTAAAGAACACCATTTCATAACTATCAAGCTATCTTGCAGTGAAATTTGATAGCTAAACAATTGTTAGATTACCCAGGTCAACATGGAGTAGAGTGAAAACATGTATTTCTTTTTTTGAGTGTTTTAAATAATTTTTTATGAATTCTAGTCTTTTAAAATTTTAGAGATGATTTTAGCACTGATTTTCATCATTCTTTCTAGTATTCAGTGATTTGTAGTTTTATGACACTGCACCCCTCAATCCCCAATGTGTTTTTTGTTAGCTTTTTAAGAAAAGGAAAGCAAGAGATGAAGTGGAGTTTGCAGCTACAGGATTATTCTGTTCAAGTGTTCATATTGCTGTTGGAACTTCTTCCAATGCTGATATGATAAAAGAACATTATAATTTGTATATTATATTCTTATCCTTCTTCATGAAAGTGTGCTAGAGTGATTTTTCCCAGCACTATCTGAGTACATAAAAATGAAACTCTTTAGGGAGGGACAATTTAGTCAAGTGTGTTGTAACATTATTTTGGTGGTGGTAGGGTGATAGGGGAGTTTGGAAAGGAGATGTTGGGGCTATTGTGTAAAATAAGTTTTATGTCAAAGTATTTCTTCATTTGTGATCCAGCCCATGGCCTATTTTTAGCGTCAAGGGTTAGTTTATAACAATGTATTCCAGTTTTTAAAAGTTGTCACTTGTTTGAATACAGTGCTACATTCTCTGTCACTTACATGCTCTTAATTATATGGCTTTTTATTTAAAACACCTTAATCGGCCGGGCACAGTCGCATGCCTGTAATCCCAGCACTTTGGGAGGCTGAGGTGGGCGGTAGGCAGATCACTTGAGGTCAGGAGTTCGAGACCAGTCTGGCCAACATGGTGAAACCCCGTCTCTACTAAAAATACAAAAGTTAGCTGGGCGTGCTGGTGCATGCCTGTAATCCCAGCTATGTGGGAGACTGAGGCATGAGAATCACTTGAACCTGAGAAATGGAGGTTGCAGTGAGCTGACTTCGAGCCACTGTACTCTAGCTGGTGACGAAGTGAGACTCTGTCTCCATAAATAAATGAACACATTACTCAAATGTTCTGAAGTGGGCCTGCTGTTTTCAGGCAAAAGAGAATTAAGAGTTAGGTGGTGCTTTTAAGTGCTCCTTTAAACCAGCCTTTTTCTCTCTGCCAGAATCTTTAAAAAATTATCATGTGGACAGAGAGATGGAATAGGTGCCTTAAGTAAATGAATTTCTAACATGAAATTTTGGCATAGAGTTGGAAGCCATGTTAGTAAGTTATAATGTAACTTACTAACCTTGTAGATAAACTTCCAGTCCAGTCTTCAGGCATTTGCCCAGGCTTTTTAATGAT